>NW_025813486.1:19655556-20015681 GCF_021976095.1 Xenia sp. Carnegie-2017 | reverse complement strand
TACACTTTCATCATTTCATACTTCTGTGCTTGACATTGAAAGGGCCCTTTATTTCGCTGTCTAGTGCTTAAACTTTATTTTTTGCAAAGACCGCTCTGCAAATGTTTCTTTACAGTATAATCTAGATCGGGGTCCCCTTGATCAAAGATTAGCCGTCATGCCCTGAGGACATGCAGTTGCTACTTTGAATTTAAAAGACTTTAATAAAACCATGTCTGTTCAATGAAGATGCAGCTAGAATTGTAATGCATGATAGTTCTAGGTTATATCTAGAATAGATTGAAATATATAAGTTTAATATTCAAAATACTCAGAAAAACAAATTTTGAAGTTTTTTGGCTTTAAAATTTCTGTGGAAATTTCTAACCAAAAGTTTTGTTGACATGGTATTTGACTTTAAATGATTTCTAACCAAAAGTTTTGTTGACATGGTATTTTGACTTTAAATGATTTCTAACCAAAGTTTTGTTGACATGGTATTTTGACTTTAAATGATTTCTAACCAAAAGTTTTGTTGACATGGTATTTTGACTTTAAATGATTTTTAACCAAAACTTACCTTAAGTCAGCTAAGTTGCCTCTAGATTGCCTTATGACCTTAATCCTTAATCTGAGCCCTCTTCCCAATCAAATTAAGCTTAATTTCCTTCAGCACAAAAATATGAAGTTAAAGAAAAATTTTCCAGGCACAATAGCTGGCTTTCATTCTTATTTCTTGAATTTAGCAGATATTCTTGCTTGGAATATATTTTTCATATCATATGTGACTTATGTGAATTTATGTTGTGCTATAGAACTAAATTTTTCAGAGGGGGCTCTCTTGATGTTTTGTCAATAGTGCCCTTTTAAAATTACCCATTTCAAGGTAGAAGGGCTCCTCCCCAAGCACCCCACATACAGCACTGGTCTTATGCATTAAACTTTTTTTGTATAAGGTGTGCATGGAACAAGTGCTTTCTATTGTTGGTGGCTGGAAAATTATTACAGATGCAAAAAACCTGCCAATTGACATGAAGCCGATTACGAGGCTTGAATTGAACAAAGTTGGGACTAATGTAAAAATATTATCAATAAAAATAGATTGTTATGTGGACAGAGATACATGGTCCCTTTTGGAAGACATCCTTGAACAAAGGCAAAGTTCACAATCTTGTTGTTACTCATTTTAGTGCTATTGAATTGCATGAAGCTCAGATTCAATATATCTTAAAGATGTTGGGTAGAATCCAGGTAACTTGTTAACATGCATCCTTCTTATAAAGGTCACCAGAAAGGAGGACAAAGGGCCAATTTGCCCTGGGGCCCAGGGTTCCCCATTAATATATATATAATGAGTAAGTAAATTTCTATGGACATTAATTGATGTATGTTAATATCACATCATTCTCTTTCACAAAAAGAATAACTTTTCACAGTATCTGTAGTATTAGTGTTAAGTTTCATATTCTACACCTTATAATCATATAGACACATTTGATAATCCAGTTGCATACAAAGGTCAGTTACTGTTTTTATTAAACCGTAGTATTGATAATGGCTAGTGCTAAGAATGAGTAAACAAGTCATATTGAAGCACAGCAGCTTAATACTAAGCATAAAGCAAAACATCAACTATTACAATTGCCTAGTATAATTTTAGTATAATTTACTATTGTAAGGTTTGGGGGGGGGAAGAAAGGCTCCTACCAAAAATTTTGCCCCAGGGCCCTGAAAAGTGTTTGGGCAGCCTCTTTTTATATTTAATAAAAATCCCACATGATAACATAAATAATGAGTTATTTTATTATTATTAGAACAAGGAACTAAATGGTATCAACATAAGATGCAATTGGAGTGCGTGGAGGTAGTAGACTCGGGGACACTGAAGTTCACAAATCTAAGCTATCTTAACTTATCAATGACTGCTTTATACTGTAACATTATTCTTGATATCTTAAGGGAAAACTTCACCTTTGAAACATTTGAATTTAAATGGCTGTAATTTAATGGACATGGTGACAAATTAAGTGAAATGGCAGGATTGCCGTCTACTCATAAATGGAATACCTCAGATGGGAAGTAATGGCATAACAGTATAGATAGTCTTTGCCCTTGCTAAAATGGTGCAAAGAAACATTAGTCAAGCTCCGCCTGCATGGAAATCGTCTCAAAGATGATTCCATACAAAAGATATTATCATTGTTTAGTCCACCTTTTGTTTGGGCCAATTGCATTCAGGGAGAACTTTTTCTCCGGCGATTCAAACAGTTTGCTGAAAAATATGACTAAGTTGTCTAACAGTACTTGTTTAATTCAATGCCATGCTGAAGAACTTCGTCATCGAGGCTGACTTACTAAAGCCTTCATCAGAGGAGGTCCTGGATTTTTACTGGTCTTCGAACTGCATTTGAAAAGCCTTCTTGGAACTTAAACCAAAATGGAGAATGTGAATTTGTGCTGTCAGTAGGAGATTCATCATCTGAAAGATGAAACAGAGACCTGTTCGTGTAACTTTAATCATTTATCTAAAAATGTTTTTAATGAATTAAATGTAGACATTACCTGAAAGCTCATTGGTGATAATTGCTCTTCCAAAAAAATCCTTAGCTTGCTTGAGATAGAAAAATGTTTAAGCATTTAGTTGATGGTTTTGTGCTTGTCCAAGAGCTATTATAGACCTTTTTAGTCCAGTCTTGTGTCTTCATCGGCTGTGATCTGATGTTGAAACTTTAGTTCTTATGTACTCCAGTCTAGTGTCTTCATCAGGTGTGATCTGATGTTGAAACTTTAGTTCTTATATACTTCAGTCTAGTGTCTTCATCTGGAGTGATCCGATATTGAAACTTCAGTCATACTTATAGTATTTTATCTCAGACCAAACGCCATAAACAATCTTTTATTGCTAGATCTTGTAAATATATATAATAAAGTTAACATATAATTCTTAGTATAGTGTGATAAATATAGAAAATCAATGTGAATTCATCGTTACTTTTTAATCTGAAGATGAATAATAAAAACCTTTAATCTCTTATATACTACAGTCTAGTGTCTTCATCTGGAGTGATCTGATGTAGAAACTGGTCACCTATACTCCAGTCTAATGTCTTTATCTGATGTTGTTTCCCTATACATTGCATTGTTTTATAACACTTACTTCCTGTTTTTAACTTCAATTCCTTCGGCTTTAAATGAAGTACAACGGAAGCTGACTGACAATCACTCGCTGATAGTGACTCACTTTCTTTTCAATTTTCTCTTTCCTACAATCCTTCCCCTTCTCTTCGTTGCTACATACAATAATATAGTAAATTGTCGCCATTATTTCATAATACATAAAATGAACTACTTGGAGCGTGTACATACCGGGATTTTCGGAAAACCATTTTTCTGTTATGCGCATCTTTCCAAACCAACCTGGACGAACGAATAAACTTAGTAATACATAGCCTCAGTTTGTTTTTCCTCTCGGAATTTGACGTTTTCAGAACTTTGTAATTTTGGCTTGAGAAACGCGGACAAACAAGCAGAGCAAAGCAATTCTAGCATTGCTTTGCATTTAAATATTCGTCGATGACACCTCGCTATTTTTAATTCATTTTTATTCCTAGCTAAACTTTGTCCAATCCACGCATTTTTATCGCAGAAGGAAGATTGTCACTCTCAATATAATACTAATGAATTTATAAAAACTCAGCTCAAATTCAGTGAAAACGTGCCCCTTCAGTAATGCAGAAATGTAAATGTTTAAACTAACAGAAACAAGCGAGTAATTCCTATTTTATACAACTTTAAGAAATTCTATTTGATTCACACCTTCGTTGTTTCTCCATTATATTTATAACTTAAGATTGGTGAAACTCTCACTAATTTTAAATCTTTTTTTTCTCGTAGCTAATTGCGAATTTAAATTACAAAAAGCACATGTTCAAACTAAAAAGCCATAAGGCGCAGTTTTTTGGTTTATACAACATTGAAGAGTTTAATTTCATCCACATGCTTGCAGTTCATTCTGAATTGTGTCTATGGCTTCAAGTTTGCCAGAAAAACTGAAGTTCAAAAAACTCGAACAAAAAAGTTTGCAGAACAACATGCTCTCAATAACGATTTAACTGAGGAGCTAACTAGTACAGACGCAAGGATCAACAGACTAAATAGGAATATAAATCTGTAGTATTGCCATACCTCTCTTGCGATCAACTGCTTCATTGCATAGGTCAACTGCTTATGCTGTGGCAGACCAGGAAATTTGACAGCTTCCTCGATTTTACTGGTTAAAAACAACATAAAATACAAGATTGAGTTTTGTATGATTTCATTTGATGAAAACTGAAATCTAAATACAGCTTTGAAGCCCGCTAATAAATACAAAAGTATAGAAGGTATGAAAAAGTGAATGGAACTTTAAATAGCCATTGTGCATTTGGTCTTCTATTTTGCGCTCATACATGAATGCGGCACTAAAATGAAGTTCTTTATCATTCCAGTGATACGTTTTCATTTCAAAACAATGAGAAATGATCATGTAGTCCTCAAATAAAAGTTAGAGACGAAATTTCATTTTCCACTGTTGATAAACGAAGGCAGTTAATGAAGTTTACCACAGTATAGTGAAGAAACAGACTACTAATAGACATGATAACATTTCTCAATTCAGATTGGTTAAGAACAGGGTAATTTTTCCTAAATACTAGTGCGAAAAAGAAGCACCAGTGCAAAAGCGAAACATCTGTGAAAATTTCTTTTTAAAATTGCTCCTGATTGGTTAGTCGTGAGCAATTTGGAAAACAATTTAGACCACCTTTAAACCACGCTAAAGCCACTCACAAACCACCCTTTACAACCTCTCTTAAACCATATTAAACCCCACTAAACAACCTTTAAAACCACCTTAGACCACCTTAAACTACTCTTAAACCAACTTTACACTACCCTTAAAACACCATTAATTCATATTTAAACAACCCTTTTACTCTTTAACCACCCTTAAATCACCCTTAACAACCTTTAAACCACCCTTAAACCATTTAAACAATCATTAAACCCTTTAAACCCTCAAACCACCCTTCAAACACTAATAAACCACCCAAACAATTACTAAACCACTCTTAAATGTAAAGAGGTTTTGTCAGTAAATCATTAAACTTCGCCGGTAAAATCATTAGAATGCTCTGATCTGTTTCCCTCAATACGCAACCGCTCATAATGTAAACAGGACCTTAGGGAAAATAAGGTATAGAGATGTACATACGGATCAAAGATGTAAGAATATTGTCCCTCAATGTTCCTCTCTTGCAGGTAGTTGATGTTGTAGGTAATCATGGTATTGATGAGGTCACGCATTTGCTGTTTTTCATCAGAACTGAATAACTGCATGTTGATCTATAAAGACAAAACATATTCTCACGTGACTAAAGCACAATAGAGTGTTTTGATATGACAATAGCGGCCATGTTGGTTACTTCAAGGTAAAAGAAAACATATTCTTGTTACAAATTTTGAAATGTCGAAAACTGTGAATATATTCTGGGAAAAGGATTAGTAGAACTACTAAGTTTTGTATGGTGAACGATCAACATCTACAAACAATGGATTGAAGTTTGAACTTACCGTACGAAGTGTTAGGGAAAGGCTAAGGTTTGGAATTACGGAAGAGCTTGACAGGGGTTGGAGATAGAACTTACAGCACAAGGTGTTAGTGAAAGGCTAAGGTTAGGACTTAAGGAAGAACCGTTTCACAGGGGTTGGAGATGGAACTTACAGGACAAAGTTTTAGGGAAAGGCTAAGGTTAGGACTGGAAGAACCGTTTGACAGGCGTTGGAGATAGAACTTACAGGACAAAGTTTTAGGGAAGGCTAAGGTTAGGACTTAGGAAGAAACATGACAGGGGTTGGAGATAGAACTTACCGGACAGAAGTGTTGGGGTGATTATTTGCAACAGAAGCGGCAGCACTTCCACAGAAATTTTCGAACATCAAGGCCTCCTCTCACGGGGGGTGATACATCAAACAATGATGTAATGATGTTTCTTCCGGCTTTTAGTGAATTCTTAAAAGAAAGAAATTATAAGCGTTGTTCTAACGGCGGAACATCAACGTTTATACTCGATGCTAATCTTGGATAGTTTATCTTGGGTTGCATTGGTGCGCAAGTGAAAGAGAACGGTGGTTTGGCGATCGATGCGATTTGATGTTCGTAGATGTGGAGATCAAATCTGCGAATGTAGCCATTCTGTCGCCATAACGACCTTCAATGACAATTATGAAATAAACATAATAAAACGCGCGCGTTGATTGGTCTATAGCTGTGTTTGCGTAAGCCTGTGCAAAACGTAACGGCGCATGCGTGCTTATGAATTTAATGGTCAATATTCACAAGCACGCATGCATATCATTACGACGCCCTGCTGATAATGGCTAGTGGACAACAGGCTTAAGCCTGTGCAAAACAGATCTGAAGTCAAACAATAAAAAATCGTGAATATACTTTAGAGGAAAAATTAAAACGTTTGCTTTGAATTAGTCTGTTTCCATGAAACATTCGGAGACGTTTGTGAGAACTCTGGAGCATGTGCACCTTCGACCTTCGGTCTGGAGCTTGCACTGATCAGCTCTCAAGTTCTCCCAAACGTCTCCTCGGTTACATAAGCCTGTGCAAACAAAGTTTAAATGTTTCATGCACTCAGCGTCCAATCAAGTGCCGTTTAGGGCGCATGCTCAAACAATACAGAAGCTCTTATGAAGATTGCTATGTATATACCTGGTTCAAATAAGAATCTTTGAATTTCATGTTAAGATAGTTTTCGAAAATTCCTATCAATAATAAAGAAATTATGAGAGTTGTAATGCAAACGCAATGGTGCAGTGGTCAGCACCAGTATGGCCATACATGCTAACGTTTTCACTAGTCAGGCACTGTTTTGGAGGAAAACGTGAAAATATGGCCGGTCAAAATGACTGGTGAGGTAAAAGTTGGTCGGTCAAAAGCATTTTCGACATGTCATTTTCCGCTGACCGACGTTTATTTTGAGCCCTATGTGTGCACAACAACACTGACTGCTAAAGGAAAATGGATGAGGCTGTTTCTATAGTTACGATGACGAGCATCTATCTTACCGTTCTCTAGTTTGTTATACTGGCCGTTAGATGATACCAAGTGAAGCAAGTTATAAAATGTAGCCGCGGAGTTTTTGAGACCGGATGCCCTCGTGGGTCATCAGAACCAAACTCAGGTAACATCGGAGAAGGTTCGTTAAGTGGTTCGATCAACGTGGCAAGCCGCTTGTTCTTCGCCCTTGGTAGTTGAAATACCGCTTTCCATAAAGAGAACAGGCTCTTCTGACTATCTTTCAGACCGATGTTTTCTGACTGGATGTACTCAATGCTTAAAACTTCCCCCCTTTGTCGAAGAAACTAATAAGAAAGAAAAAAACTGTGAAGATTAGCATTTCTTTAGAAAAAAGCCTACATGAAGAACTTGTGGATGTGAAAATGGATTAAAACCTGGAGAGTATTAAGACACGATCGAATGTCGTTCTCAGTCTTTTCGCAGAGTGCCAGTAATGTAGACATATCGGTTTGAAATAGTTCCTTTCTCGACACCTTAATTTAATACAAAAAAATATTTCACTCGTCATCCCTCAAAACAAAAAAATACTTCACTCGTCATCCCTCAAAACAAAAAATATTTCACTCGTCATCCCTCAATACAAAAAATATTTTACTCGTCACCCTCAAAACAAAAATATTTCACTCGTCATCCCTCAAAACAAAAAATATTTCACTCGTCATCCCTCAAAACAAAAAAATATTTTACTCGTCATCCCTCAAAACAAAAAAATATTTCACTCGTCATCCCTCAAAACAAAAAATATTTCACTCGTCATCCCTCAAAACAAAAAATATTTCACTCGTCATCCCTCAAAACAAAAAATATTTCACTCGTCATCCCTCAAAACAAAAAATATTTCACTCGTCATCCCTCAAAACAAAAATATTTCCTCGTCATCCCTCAAAACAAAAAAATATTTCCTCGTCATCCCTCAAAACAAAAAAATATTTCCTCGTCATCCCTCAAAACAAAAAATATTTCCTCGTCATCCCTCAAAACAAAAAATATTACTCGTCATCCCTCAAAACAAAAAATATTTCCTCGTCATCCCTCAAAACAAAAAAATATTTCCTCGTCATCCCTCAAAACAAAAATATTTCACTCATCCCTCAAAACAAAAAATATTTCCTCGTCATCCCTCAAAACAAAAATATTTCACTCGTCATCCTCAAAACAAAAAAAATATTTTACTCGTCATCCCTCAAAACAAAAATATTCCTCGTCATCCCTCAAAACAAAAATATTTTTTCGTCATCCTCAAAACAAAAAATATTTCACTCGTCATCCTCAAAACAAAAAATATTTACTCGTCATCCCTCAAAACAGAAAAATATTTCACTCGTCATCCCTCAAAACAAAAAATATTTCACTCGTCATCCCTCAAAACAATAAAATATTCACTCGTCATCCCTCAAAACAAAAAATATTTCACTCGTCATCCCTCAAAACAAAAAAATATTTCACTCGTCATCCCTCAAAACAAAAAATATTTCACTCGTCATCCCTCAAAACAAAAAATGTTTCACTCGTCATCCCTCAAAACAAAAAATGTTTCCTCGTCATCCCTCAAAACAAAAAATGTCTCTCGTCATCCCTCAAAACAAAAAAATATTTCACTCGTCATCCTCAAAACAAAAAATATTTCACTCGTCATCCCTCAAAACAAAAAAATATTTCACTCGTCATCCCTCAAAACCTTCCTGTCGTGACTGTAAGCAGGGAGGGCCTAAGACATGAAGTTTTAAAAAAGCATATCGGGGAGGGGGGAGCAGGGAGGGTACGTGGGCGTGCTCTTAAAAATTTTCCACTTTTACCAGACTAAACACCGAAGCATAGCTTGAAATCGAGGAAGATGAATACCTCAAGTAATCTTTGAGCCAGTCTGCCTGACATCGTGGAGAGGAAAGTCAGCACAAACGCTAGTTGACGAAGTTGCCTCAGCGCAGGCACATAGCTACAAATCAAAGAGAAGCTAGAATTAAATTAACACAAGAAAACTAACACAAATAAACTATAAAAAGTTAACTAACACAAATGAAATAACACAACTGAAACAACACAAGAAAACTAACACAAGTGAACTGACACAAATGAAATAACACAACTGAAACAACACAAGAAAACAACACAAGTGAACAAACACAAGTAAACTGACACAACTAAAATAACACGACTGAAACAACACAAGAAAACAACACAAGTGAACAAACACAAATAAACTGACACAACTAAAATAACACGACTGAAACAACACAAGTAAACTAACACAAGTAAACTAACACAAATGAATCAACGCAATGGAATCAACGCAATGGAATCAACACAATGGAATCAACACAATGGAATCAACACAAGACAAGAGATACAAAATAACACCACAACAAAACTGATTTATGTCAGTATTGTAGAACACCACCAACGGAAATATGATCTGCGACTGCGAACACACTTTTAAAGGAAGCCTGGGACGAGGCTTGCCAGTCTTCATAATTTTTGTTGAAAAAAAAACACCTACTTACGGATCGTTGCAAATACATATAATCGGACGAGATAAAATAACGTGTTTATATCGTTTCTTGCGTTTCTTCTGCGCGTTCTCGTCATTGGATGCTTCTGGAATGTTTTCAAAAACACGATGAGCTTCTGAGGTTTTCCCCTCCATAAAAATTATGTCAAAATTTCATACTCTGTAAGTCTGCATCCTTCTTTTTATCAAAGAGAGCAAAACGTTTATTGCAGGCTGAAATAAAACATGGAAAGTCAAACGGCAAGCCGAAATAAAAGCAAAGTGGTTTTATCGCAGACAAAAGAGAACGGGGAGTAGTCTGTTGTATCATATATGTCTAAGACTTAAACCACAGAATAGACATCTAACAAAAGGCCCACTCGGCGAAATTGGGGCGTATTTTTTCACTACGCATGCGTGATTTCCCATCAAGATACTTTCACAAAATCAATATGGAATAGTATTGCACGAGAATGCTATTTTACTAATAATTCACATTTAAAGCAAAAGTTTGCCGAAATTTTTACAAAATTGTGTTATGTGCATCATATAATGGCTTGAGCTTGCAGCATGTTGTTAGTCATTACGTACTGTCGGTGCTCCGTCGATTTCATCAATAACAAGGCAGTTAGGTCTTTTGCCTGAGTCTAAAACTGACTGCATCTGAGTTGTGGACTCAATCTTATTTCGAAACACCTCCACTGAACGATCATCGCTAAAGGTATAAAAGAAACTAAACAAACCATAACTATTCACAAATGCTAAAACACAGAAAAATGCGCTATAATTGCGCGCGTCACTCCATTCAACAAGAGTGATATCTCTGTGTGAGTAACTATGTATCGGTTATAACATTCCCCCAACCAGTGTGGTAGCCAGCCCGCAAGTCAGAGGTGGACTGGCCTATAATGAAACCGGGAAAATTTCTCGGTGCGCCCATGTGGTCTATATAGTCTTTACCGCCCGGTTTTCAAAAAAATTTTACTTGGAAGAATGTTAGAACTCTTCAAGTAGCAGCAATAATTTAAGCTCAATACAGCATCGCAAGCACATTCCTCTCCCCAAATAAAAATGGCTACTTGTTACAAACAGCACCTCTGTCTGAGTTTTCCCTGCAAGTCACGAAGAGATCGGCCAGCCTCTGCCGCAAGTTTATTCATGCTATGTAAATGCTAATGCGTTCACTCTATGTAAAAATAATAGATTACTAAAGAAATGAACATTGATAATGATCTGAAATTTACATAGCACGACCAAATTGAGGATTGGCTACAACACTGTCCTCAGCACCGTTCAACTTGTCAACCGACGACTGATTAACCCTTTGTAGCATGAATTTTTTCGCCGACTGAGGCTCCATCGTGTTCGGTGGTTGCTGTGAAGCAACGCATGCAGCTAGGGTTAATTCGACAAAACTCGCTCGCAGCCGCATCTGTTGCAGACAGCAGCTTTCACCAGACAGCAGCTTTCACAGACAGCAGCTTTCACCAGACAGCAGCTTTCACCAGACAGCTTTCATCAGACAGCAGCTTTCACCAGACAGCAGCTTTCACCAGACAGCAGCTTTCATCAGACAGCAGCCTCATGTATGTTGTCGCGCGTGTTTTGCGTTGCGGTGCATGAGTTTCACGAAGACTTTCGTGCACGTACACAGCACGTACGCCACAGTTTCTTGTACCATTATCCCATTGTTGCATGATTTTTCGCCGACCGAGCTCCAACGTGTTCGGTGATTGTTGCTCTCACGCAACACCATGCAAAGGGTCAACAAAGCAACATTCCGAAACAAAAGATACAATATACAACAACCAAGCGGCAATTCAACAACATTGTATCCAGCATGTAGAGCAACTATGTGTGCTAATGTCGTTTTACCAAGACCAGGCGGACCACACAACAGTGCAATCTGAAATCAAAACATTACGCCAAATCACCCATGTTCTGTGGCGTCCACTGATATGTATAATATATGGATGGCGCATACATTGTTAAAATTTAACCGAAGTTTGTGCAGAGCGTAGGCCTTACATTTCTATAAATATATATGGGCGATGTGATCATTTTAGGCTTTCGTGCGTTTTATATTCTCACCATCGCTTTTTTATTCTTGGACATTTAAAATAACAAGAAGAGATGCTTCTAGTGAAAAAATCCGATCTGATTCGTGTTCGCGCACTTGTGCCACCTCAATTTTCTGGCGTTACAAAGCCAATAAAACAAAACTTAAAGGATTAAAATTCTCTACCGGTCTTCTTGTCCATTTGATAAAAATTTTGCTCTAATCAAATGTTTGTAAAAGAATGAAAACTCTATAACTGTGATTTTATAATACAAAAGTGCAGTGGTGCCCACGAGGTCGTAAGCAAATGAGCAAACTTCCAGCTTCAATTTTCGCACTTTATAGCATACATGCATGCACTATCCAGATATTATATACATATCAGTGGTGCCGTGAAAGAAATGACGTCACATCGCAATAGATCTGAGAATGTATTAAGATTAAAACACACACAAGGATGTGTCCCGGATGTTTTGTGGAGTGGGTGTTCTAGTTTGGATTAGATTTTGACGGCGTCTTTGTGTGTGACTGGTTGAACCTGAATATCGTAACATGTCTGTGGATGTAGATCGTGCAGGTTAGTAGAGTCCTGAGAAGGACTGTTGGTATTGATGTAGACTGACGATTCGACAACTTTAGCGGTAGTCATCTTCAGAGTCACTTGACTCTTAGTACAGTTCTTGTGTGTGTCATATGCATGATTTTTCAAATTATCTCAACGTTGACAGAGATATAAGGCTCCATACCTTAATTATTCCATTCCTTCATTCCTTTCCATTCCTTCTTCCATTCCATTCCCCTTCATTCCTTTCCTTCTTTCCTTCATTCCTTCCTTTCATTCCTTCCATTCCATTCCTTCATTTCCATTCCTTCATTTCCACTATTTCATTCATTTCATTCCTTCATTTCCATTCCTTCTTCAATTTCCTTTCATTCCTTCTATTTCTTTTTCTTTCATTTGCCCTACTATTGGTTTTCATTCGCCCCTACTAATGGTGCCATTCATAGCTGGTTTTATATTCTGTGGTGCAGCACAAGACTTCCATGCCTTCAGGTACCTTTCATTCGCTCCTACTAGCTGGTACTATTCATTCGCCTACTAGACACAAATCGCAGGGTTTTGGCTTTCGAAAGTTTGGCAGCTCCATGTTCGCGATGTGATAACGCAAGAAACTTAGGATTGTAATGTAACTGTTTCATTTTAGTTATTTTCAATCAGTTTTTCTCCTTTTCTAGCAAACATTACAAAAACCTCCAAAATCCTTTGACATACATATTTCGTTAATTGCTTAAACTATTTAAATTTCCTGTTCCTTCGGCGCTCGTTCATTAATTTGAAAATTTTCTACACCTTTAAAAACTAGCACATAATGCATCATAAATGTTCAAGCAATAAGCTAAATTTGTGAGTGTACCTCCATAAGGAAAACCACCCTCTAAAAAGGTTATGGTTGTGTGGACACCTGGACGCCCACAGCTTTACAATCCCAAGTAAATTCACCTTTGATTGACATATCTTGTACTAAAGACGACATTAATCTTTTGTTTCTCAGCGTTTCCGTATGGCAAAACAAAGGAAACCATCGAAATGCAAAGGAGCAAAAAGTTGAAAAGTAGAGGGTCAAAGATGACTCTTCGTCATCACAACATTTTCAAGGGTAAATGAAAACAAAAAGTGGGTAATACAGTTATGAATGGAACAAACGGTTATCACGTTAGCGGATCCAGAGTTAGGCAGAACAAATAATAAAACTGGTCATTTGAAATATCTTTCGAACAATGTCACTGGTAATATTTTTCAAACAATAAAATCCACCATATGGACTGATGTAATTTATGTTGCTTAACACAGGATCGGCTACTGAAATATCATTGCCTGTTGTTGAAACGCATTCACAAACAATGGCAAAAACTATAAAATATTTTGTCACGGAATACAGCAAGGACAAGAGATATAGCAACCAGTATAACTGTATATGTTGTTGAATACTGAACCTTGTGAGATGGTCGTCCAGTCACATCGAGTTCCTAAAAAATCAAGGAGAGATAATTACAAAACATTTTGCAGGTATTTACGTATGCATCGCATTTTGTCTATTTCTGTGGGGAGGATGCACAATATCTCGGTAATGTATCTATTTAGGGGAGGGTGAACTGTATCTAATGCACCTATTTTGTTAATCTCTGGGGGAGGTTTATATCTAGCCAGCACTCTGCACCGAACTGAGCAAAAACGTTTTGCTAAAATCCAAACTCAATATTAACCGAGTGATTATCTAAAGATTAAGTCCTGTTCCATCAAAGGTGTGAGCAGAAATACCGTCGTGAAGGCAATAAAAACATTGCTATCAAATTTGTATTCAGCAAACATGAAAAATTACCGTAATGAGTATGGTAACGGGAAAAAACCATTATCTCACCATTGCTTCATCATGTTCTTCTTTATAATTGAAATGTTTTCGTTTATTTTCCTTTTTTGAATTTTCTCATCATGCTTCCTTCTTGTCTTGACGTTCTCCTTTCCAAAAACAACACCGTCCCATAGTTTTAACCATGTCAACAAATTCCTGTTGATGCCCTGGAAAAAACAAGAAAGAAAACACATGGAAGCATTTCTAAAGTCTTCGTTACAAAGTACATTTATAATCACGAAGAACTTTTAATCAGACTTACACCGTAGAGTCTTGAAAGCAACCTCTCACTGAAAAAGCCTTTCGGTCGAAAGTAACCACTTCTCTCTAACGTAACCGCCCCTCTTTAAAGTAACGGCCCCTCTAACGTAATCGCCCTCTTTAAAGTAACGGCCCCTCTCTAACGTAATCGCCCTCTTTAAAGTAACTCACCCCCTCTTTCAAGTAACGCCCTCTCTAACGTAATCATCCCAATCTCAAGTAACCACCCCTCTCTAAAGTAACCGCCCTCTCTAACGTAATCACCTCTCTGTAAAGTAACCGCCCCTCTCTAAAGGTAACCGCCCTCTCTAAAGTAACCGCTCGTCTCTAAAGTAACCGCCCCTCTCTAACATAATCATCCCAATCTAAAGTAACCGCCCCTCTCTAAAGTAACCACCCCTCTATAAAGTAACTACCCCTCTCTAAAGGTAACTGCCCTAAAGTAACCACCCCTCTCTAAAAACAGCCCTCTCTAAAGGTAACCCCCCTCTCTAAGTAACCACCCCTCTCTAAAGTAACCGCCTCTTTAACTAAGCAAAATTAACCGCCCTCTTTAGAACTTTTAAAGCTCTAACACATTTATACTTTTATCCAAATAAAATGTTCATGTACATTTGCACTTTTTTACCATTGCACTACTTTTAACATTTCAAAATTGTTACTTACATCATCACTAAGCAATTCTATGTATGATCTGGAGAATATTTATCAACCCAAAGTGATTTCATTTGCTCTTTTCAGGAACCTGTTCTTTTGCAATCATTTCCGTTGTTGCCCGTTAATTCATCTGTGAGAACACTACAAAAAACAACAGAATTCATAAAACACCCATTACACTAAAACAAACACATCATTTACATACTTATTTAATGTTTCTGTAAGTTTTCTTGATTCTTCAAGCAATTTGAGGCGTTTCTAATGAATTGTATGAAAACATAAAGAATCGAACAACTTCAATAAAAACAATACCTTCCATTCATCCCAGCCAACTCCCATCATCCTTGGCAGTCTTATTATCCCTAACCAACTTCTATCATCTCTAGCCATCTTCCATTATCCCTACCAACTTCCATTATCCCTAACCACCTTCCATCATCCCTAGCCAACTTCCATCATCCCTAGACAACTCCCATCATCCCTAGCCAACTTCCATGATCTCCAGCCAATTTCCATCATTCCTAGCCAACTTCCATCATCCCTAGCCAACCTCTCATCATCTCCAGCCAACCTTCCATCATCTCTAGCAAACTTCCATCATCCCTAGCCAACTTCCATTGTCTCTAGCAAACTTCATCATCCCCAGCAAACTTCCATCATCTCTAGCAAACTTCCATCATCCCTAGCAAATCTCCACAATCTCTAGCAAACTTACATCATCTCTAGTTAACTTAAATCATCTGGTGCTACTTCCATGGGAGAAAAGTTTAGCGAAGACAAATATGACTTACTTCTTCATAAATTGTTTCTCTGAGAACAGAAAAAGGAACACCAAGAAGATTAACTGGAGTCTTGCCATCCAAGAACTTTGCTTTGACCATCTGAATGAAGAAGCAAGGAAATAACAAACAATTTAAAAGTGGTCATAAAACTTTCAACAAGTACACAATTAATTTTGATGACGTGCAGAAAAACCTCTTTTGATTCCTCTCTTTTAATATGAAGATACACTCTTCTTCCTCCATCTGTTCCAGTAACTGATACACAATCTTCACCAATAAGTGGCCTGGTAAACACTTTAGGCCTTGCATTAACTGAATGTGTAGTTGAACGGTAACTTTCATTTTCATTAAAAGTACGGTTAGCTGAGTCAATAGTTGAAACAGTATTTAAATCAAGTCTAACTTCGCTTGTTTTCACTTGAATTCAAAATATGATCATTACTGTTTAATGCATCGTCACTATCTTCTTCATTAGACAAAAGGTCATACATCTTATCAATTTGGCGTTTAAATCCTCTGTAATGTCCCTCTTGTACTGGTTGGGATCCTCTAAAGATACCTTTGAAGATTTATCAGGCGTAGCAAAAACTAATGTTTTCCTTGATGTATAATGGCTAGGATTCCTTGTCTTGATGTTTTCCTCTTAAAAAGAAAAATTATTGCGTTATTGATTCCTTTATTTGAAAACTTGAAAGTTAAGTAAATTTTATCAAGTTATATACACAACACAACAAAAGTTTGGCCTTCGCCTACGGCTCAAAACTTCTCCAGCCAACTAGAAAGACAACGACAATCAATGTCAATAAATGCATCAAAATAGTTAAAGTAAAAGTTTTCATTTGAAAATCATTGGATGTTGAAGCCAGGTCTTCCATATCGAATATGGAGTCAAAAGTCAAAGATACTCCAAAATCTAAAGTACCTTCTTCCATTTCGTTGAGCAGCTCCAACTCATCGGCATAACGTCTGAAGTCATCTTCATATGCTAGAGCTTCCCAATCTTCCTCCATTGTAAGTAAAATACTTTACACCGTACACAACAGAAATTTTAAAGTTTCTAAGACCGAACTCTCAACAAACATTTATAAAGATGTTTTCATGACAAAGTTCCGCCACCGCTATCCATCACTGACCTGTATACAAATTATTTTATACTGGAATATACTAATAAGTATACTGGAATGATAACTCAGGAAATTGAAGCCGTGTTTTGTAGTGTGCAGTCCTTTGTAACCTTAGTTTTCGAAAATACACTTTTAAATCGCTAAATTTCACCCTTTTCTGTTTGTTTAATACCTTCAATACTTAGCTTTGACTATAGTAGAGGCATTGAATATTTTACTCAAGAAACTACATAGTGCAAAGTCGTTTAATTTCTGAAATATTATCTGACAAAAACAAAAGTTGGCAAAAAAACGAGCGAATATATTTTCCTTTTCTGAGTTATGAGACTTTCCAAAACGAGTTAAAAGGTTTAGTGATTCGATATTTGAAGTAAACATAAGTTACACTGAAAAAACTGCTGTTTAAGCACGAGCGACTTCTTTAAGAGTTCTAAAGATAGCAAATACCATAGTGAATGGTAAAAGTAATATAATAAGTTGATAGTTATTTTAAGAAGCAATATAATAAGTTGATAGTTCTTTTAAGATATTCAATGTTGGAAGTTTCATTTTCAAGTATTTCTTCTACCTCAATTCACGAATTATAATATCTGTCATAAATATTGGAGCATTGTTTATGCACAAAATATGCAGATACAAAGTTATAGAGAAAATAAAAACATATCTAACATTGTCACGAATATAAAGCAAATTGCGAAGAAACAAGACATCTTGAGATTGCAAAATATGAATCAAAACAAGACGAGAAGTAAACTGTAAATTTTCGACTTTTTTCGAGGATGACTTTGAAATAAAGTCGAAAATTTACAGTTTACTTCTCGTCTTGTTCATTCATATTTTCAATCAATGTCTTATTAATTACTATATTATACTCTTTAAATTGTCGGCTGGTCATGGTTTTTGTCACGAATATTACAGTGGCGTTAGAAAGTGTTGATGAATTTGATATGCATTTGTCAAAACAAGCTTAAGAAGACAAAGAGCATGCCAAAATACATTATTGAAAATTGCTAAGCGCATATAGAAGCACCAAATTCAGAGCTCGTTCCGTCACAAATTGAGAATTTATCTCAACTAGGTAGTCAACTCCACCTACTCTCCAAGTTCACAGTCATGGGAACGACCAACTGTATGTACTAATGTACTAGTATCATCGCTATCTTGTACCCAGGCTTTCGGAAATCACACGCATTTCATATTAGGTTAGGGCAGGGTTTTGCATTGGGCGGTCTCCAATGCCTGAAAGGTTGATAGCTACAGGGATTGAGTGGCGGTGAATTATACTGAAGGTTCGAGATCTTGTGAAAGCCACATGATTTTCATGATATTGAATTTAAGTAGCGATTGCTTAGATCTTACATAGGGCTGTTTGTAAACAATTTCTACTAATTTACCTCGAAGCATCTCAAAATATAAACGAGAACAAAATGAGCTTTCAAACAATTTATTTTAAGTGAAGAGAACTATCATCAGTCTTAAACTTCGACAGCTTCTTCACGTTCCTTGTCCTTCTTCAACAGACCCATGAAAGCCTTCTTTTCTTCTTCAGTCTGGAAGCGACCATGACCAAACTTAGAGGAAGTGTCAATGAGTTTTAGATTAATCTCCTCAGTTGCTTTACGACTTGTCTGCACAAGTAGTGACTATAAACAATCATGTACAGTTGATTAATTCATTGACCTCATCAATAAATAAAATAAAGTTACTTATTCTGGCTATTTCTAGCATTGAGCAAGCTAGGGTAAAGATTTTACTGATTTCCTTCCCGCATTTGGAAATGTGCAATCGTCTGAATGTGATGTTGTTTACAATCATCTTGACCCCCCCTCCCGTATTGAAAGCATAGCAAATGTAATGATCCTTTGATTTAAGACAACAGATTGTTTTACACAAACCTTCCTTAGTGTTAACACACGCTTTTTTGGACCAACAACACATCCTTTCAACATCAAAAAGTCTTCATTTACTTCACCATAATGTGGGAAGCCACCTAATAGTATCAATTTGACATTTAGCACGAAATAGTCGAACGAAGTCAACAATCACATACACTAGAACAGGGGTCTCCAAACTTTACAGCCATAGGGCCACATGAACTTTCATCCAGCATGTTGTTGGGTCGACGAACCGCATACCGCTGGTCAAAGAGCAGGTATTTTAATAAAACAAGTACATAACACAAGCTTTATTGATTAAGAAAATAGCTCCTTTCTTAGCTCAAAACATTTGACTGCACTTTTCCACAACAGCCATCTTACTGCAGTTTAATATGGCAATTCTATCTCAGTAGGAAGTTGGGACAAAATTGACGTAAGCCACTCTTGCTAGTTGGTTTGCGTCATAACGTGAACTTTCTGCACAAAGTTTATTTTGTTTTAATAATATTTTTCCTTAAGTGTCTCAGCGGGCCGGATTGAGAGGCCCAGGGCCATCTGGCCCGCAGGCCGTAGTTGGAGACCCCTGCACTAGAAGATACGCAATCTTGTAGAAACATAGTGCAACTCACCATTGGTGTAATGCTCTTGTCAGAAATATCAAATGGAGTGGCAGCATTGTTCTTTATCACCTTACCATCTTTGGTATGAATACCAGCACCAACACGATAAATCTTTTATTCATTTCAGTCCTATGATGGTAACCATTGACCAGCACGAGCCACAGCAAATGAAACTCTTGCTGGATGCCATGCTCAATACAAGCTACTTTTCTTAAACCTTTATGGGTTTACGAGGCAATTTCTTGGTACCCCAACGGTATGTGACACCTTAGGGAAAAAGAGAGATCAAAAGCTAGCGCGATAAACAATAAACTACTAGTAACTACTTCCTAATAATAAACTTTAATCTACTAGTAAACCACTAACTACTAGTAAGCTGCTTAGTACCAGTAAAATACTATCCACCAGTAAACTAATGTCACAAGTAAACTAATGTCCACAGTAAACTAATGTCCACCAGTAAACTAATTTCACCAGTAAACTAATGTTTATGGCTACTATCACCGGTGAACTACTATCAACATTGAACTACAAACTACCAGTAAACTAATGTCCACCAGTAAACTAATGTCCACCAGTAAACTAATGTCACCAGTAACTACTATCCACCAGTAAACTACTATCCACCAGTAAAATACTATTCACCAGCTACTATCCACCAGTAAACTACTATCCGCAGTAACTACTATCCACCATTTAACTACTATCCACCAGTAAAGCTACTATCACCAGTGAACTACTATCCAACATTTAAGCTACAAACTACCAGTAAACTAATGTCACCAGTAAACTAATGTCAGTAAACTACAATCCACCAGTAAACTACTTTCCACCAGTAACCTACAATCCTAAACTACTATCCATCATTGAGCTACAATCCACCAGTAAACTACAATCCACCAGTAACTACTATCCATCATTGAGCTACAATCCACCAGTAAACTACTATCCACCATTGAGCTACAATCCACCAGTAAACTACTATCCACCAGTGAACTACAAACCACCAGTAAACTACTATCCACCATTGAGATACAATCCACCAGTAAACTACACTCAACCAGTGAACTACAATCCACCAGTAAACTACAAACTACCAGTAAGCTAACAACTACTGGTAAGGTACTAACTACAAGTGCACTACTACTACACCACTAGAAACCAACAGTAAGTTATGTACTATCAGACCTTTAAAGCCTTTTCCTTTGTAACACCAATCACATCAATCATTTCATCTTTGCTGAAAACCTTGGAGACTGGTGCTGGATTTTCCAATCTTTCCTTGGCCCAGTCCACTTTCTCAGATATCACCTCCATTACCTGAATCTCCATTCACGTGAGCTTTCTTTTGGCGAATTTGATCAGTTTTGCTGTAGAAAAATTTTCAAAATATCAACTTTGTAGCACTTGGTTGGAGGCATTCAATCTCATCAACAATTAGGAAATCTCTAATCTCGAATCAAAAAATATTTTTTGACAAAATATCTTCTTTTAAAGTCTCAATGTCTTGAATTTATAAAGAAATACCTGGGTATGTGCTATGACACGAATCACTTTACAATACTTTTTCATTCGTTCCAGATCCTTATCAATGCTTTCTTTGCCTTCGTCATCACCCCATTTACGACATGCTTTGGTGAACGCTTTCTTCTTTGAACGACACCTTAGGAAGTGGCAGGGCAACCATTCTATTACTTGCAAAAGGAAATGCTTGGATCTCATCGGGAAATAACCCTGAGAGGAGATCCAATGCTTAAGGGACGAGTCGATCAGCAATGGACATTTGTAATTAGAGTTTTTTGAGCGATATGTTTAAAGGCCTGTTCATACGAGCCTGGTTATCTAGACATCTTGCCTACCTATGATCTTGCTTTGCAATACATTTACTATTAATATTTATGTCATGTTCATATGAGAAAGCAGGCTGGCCCAGTTGCTAAGATCTTGGTTACTGAGGCAAGATCATAGGTAGCGGGATGATTCTCACATGAAAGCAAGGTAATATTTGGCTCACTCATTGAGATGTCGCGCTAACCAGTCTCATACGAACAGGCAATAAGTTCCCAAAGTTTTTTGATAGAGCAAACAACATGTTTGTAAATCATCCAGGTTGGTATAGTCCTGAGAAGGACTGTTTTTGTTGTTGTTGACTGATGTTTCGACAACTATAGTGGAAGTCATCTTCAGAGTCATATGAGGAGTAAATGCCAGGTTAGCGTAACCTGAAGGCGACTACAGCTAAGGTTGTCGAAGCGTCAGTCAACAACAACAAAACAGTCCTTCTCAGGACTATACCAACCTGGACGATGTACATTTACAAACATGTAATGATACTCCGTGTTCAAACCATTTACTTTAGTGCAAACAACCATGTTAGCCTAGTTTCAACAGTCTTTTATACTTACCAGTTCTTATAGAAGCGTCTGCGACATTCTTCACTCAAATGCTCAGCCCATACTGTTGTCATTGGAGGCCATGGGGAGTTTCAATGTATCCCACAATACCCACAATTATCATGGGTGGTGTTTCCACAATTGTAACAGCTTCGACAACTTCCTTCTTGTGAATTTCTAGGATTTTGAAAAATTCACACTATCAAGAAAAAGTACCATTTTCCACCAAATGAGAAACAAAAACAGTGAAAAATGTTTTCTCAAACACCCTTGGGAGCCCGATTGTGAATCAGCGTGGCAGGTGATGTAAGTTATATAAAGCATATTTTGATGTGGTATCCATGCAGCTTGACTATAGTCTGGCGAATGGAGCACTAAGTACATAAGACTGTCAAGATTTAAGACTGTTCAGTCTAAGCTATTCTAGGTAGCAGGCCTTTTTAGCGATGTAATAGTAGCTATATTAGTTGTTTTGATGAGTCATAAATGTCAAGCTTGCTACAGATTGGCTGCAACAGCTGCCAGTTGTGTGTGAGAAATAATATTTGTGGGCGTTCTCACATAATCATGTTTGACATTCCGCGAAGTAATTCTGTTGTTAGCTTCAGCCATTGACAATAATTAAGTTGTTACAAAGTATAGGATAGTAATTGTGTCTTGGGGCAGTTTTATCTAGATATGCGCTGTTACAGTCTTCCACTGTTCTGCTTGGGGATACAAAGACAAACTTGCTAAGTTCTTATAACAAGGGCCTAACTCTGTTAACTTTGATAAGGCAATGGAATAAAAAAGACATGAAAAAATACAACCAACAATCCTATTTGTAGGCTGTTGCGGTATATCGAAATATCGATAAATATCAGGGTTTTTAATATCAGTGTATTGACATTGGTTTTTCGATATATCGAAATATACATATACAAAAAATATCAAAAATTGATACATTGATATCGGTTTTTCTTCATACATCAACCTACCTAATTTAAACAGAAATGAACATAATAACATAAACCAACACATTCAAGTAGCTTTGAAATGTTTCCATAAAACTCAAAATATATCAGAGAATTGCACTTATTAATAATATTAATGATTCACATTGAATACATACTAGAACCAGGTCTGTTAACTTTCATAACACATGTGTCATTCCAGCCTTATTGAATGCTGCATCAGATGAGGTGGTCTTATCAACCGGGAAAGGACTTGACCTTACCACGATGACGTTTGCATCGCCTGAGGCAAGAAACCTTTGGAACCATGACGAGGGCAGAAAACTTTCTGTGAGACTAGAAAGTTGATATGTTATTTATATTAAAATGGCAGTTGATAGAAAACTTTAAACAATGAATTTCACTAATAAGCAAATTGGGTATAATATTTGGAAAAATATTAAGTGGAAGGGGCAGGCAAAAATATATCATTGGGAGGGCCAAAAGGAGTGGTTTCCAATCTGGAACTGAACTGAAGGCTACATTTTCAGCAAAAAGTCAAAAGACTACTGAATATAGATTTAGGCATTTTGATACTTGAGTATTTAGAGCGAATAAACAATATTGTACAGGGAAAATACTGTAAGGAACAGTGATAAGGAATGACGGACGGCCATCATGTGTGAACCGATGATGGATTTTGAAGTCGAAGACAACTGCAAACCAAAAACCAAAACATAAAATGTGTAACAGAAAGAGCATCACTTCAGCCAAATACAAACTACGATAAGGGGATTTTGATACGTTTCCGCAGAAACTGGGGAAACATAGTTGCCGAGTACGCGACTGTGATAACCTCGGATGTAAGTTAGAAATAGACACTTCTGTCATGAATGTATTATACGTTTAAATAGAGTTAAAAAAAGAAAATATTAACAAAACCTTGAGGTAAAAAAGGTTATACTAAAGTATCTGTTAAAAGATATTTGCGATGGACTGTTCCTTCGCATAAAAATGAAGGATTTTAAGCGCATGAAACTCACCATCCTTGCATTCACAAAATTCAACAAAAGAGAACGTTCGGAGGTAACCACGATCTTTTTGGTCAGTAAACATAACTGGCTAAATTTTAGTTGATTTTAGTGTAGTAATTTCATATGAGTAACCAATCAGCGTCCTCAGTTTTGCATTCAATATGGACGATCAATTTATTTGTATAAAGTTTTTACCAACTTTCGCTTTTTTAGTAATAAACTTTATTGCACCATCAGTAAACCTCTCTTTTCACCTTATAGGCCGCAGTCAATTGACTAAGTAAGCTCCTTGACGTTCATATATTTTCCTGCGAATATTTTTTTGCAATTACAAAATTATTTATGAACAATCAATTATTTATGTTTTATTATTATTTATGTTTGTTGATGAATTTGAATGGTTAAAAGGAAAAAAAAATTGAGAACGGGCGGACTTTAAAAAAATATTAAGATTGACTAAAAATTATTTAAAAAACTTAAAACAAAGCTGTCTTCATTTATTATCTGGAGCTTGGTGAATGCCTGCCATACATGAGGAAGTAAAGTACGACATTGACGAAAAATATCATAATCATTCATAAAGTTCTATTGTTTATCGACTGACATGGTGAATGCCTTTTGTTTGCATACTATTAACACCATATTTTCCCTTGAGAAATACATGAAAAGAAAGAATAAGTTGGCAACACAAAATTGTAATGTTTTTTCTATTGTTAATTAATTCATGATATTCGGTAATACGTATAGCAAACCTATATAAAGAATTGCCAACAGCCTTGCAGTTAGTTCGCTATCGAATTCGAAGACGCAAGATGATTCTAAAGCGCCGAAATTTGGTTGTGCAAGTCTTTGCGTGGCTTGCATTCTTTACTTGCGTTCTAGCTACAGATGAAAACCTAAATACATTACAGGAGTAAGTAAACAGCACTCAGTGTGTGCCACCTTTGGGCAGTGCAACATGATTTAGGATGTATAGTTATAAGCATGTTCTCTTGGAGTTTCTTTCCTAGCTAAACCGTGTTTGCTTTTGCGCCTCTTTGACTGAACTTAAGTATATTCTCAAAGTGAAAATTATGAGTGAAATTCTCTTCTGTTTCAACAAAAAATTGATTTCTTATGTCGTTCATAAGTTTCATAAATGCTTTTAGTTTACTATTGTCTGTGATCAGTTGAAGTTTTACTACGAACGAATTTGTACTGTGTTCTTTAAGTCTTCAAGATCTAGAGCTGATGGACAGCGAAATAAGATCACCTTATGATTTCAACGACGAAGAAGATATAACTACCGAAGACGAAAACGATTACTCCTTCATTAACAAACGAGACTACGTTCCAAAACCGTCCGGTGAGTAAACTTTTCTCGTTAATCGAGCTTTCCACATGAGGTAGAACAATTAAAAAATTTCCGTAACTGCGTAAAAGCACTATTGAAAATGCGCATTTAATATATACGACAAGTTTTTTTAAAATAAACATGTTTCAACATCTTATGATGCCACCTTCAGTATCTAAGGGTGAATATAATCAAGGAATTATATTCCATAAGTAATTAAAGAAAGCGAAGCCTTAAGACAAACTCGCTACTTGCATTGCTATCTAGTGCAAATTATGTTTTAAAGAAAATTTCCAGTTGTGTTATTGATAAGACTGTCACTATTTTAAATGCAAGCCTTCAAGTAATTATCATTATGTTGTTTACCGTTGTGAACCATGTTGGTATTCATGTCTACAGAATTGTCAAAATAACCAATTAACCATTTGCATTAAACACAATATTAACATTAAAATTTATGTTCACTGACTAGATTTGTGTTATACTTGGGGCAATTACCATTTCAAAACATTTGATGGTCAATATTTCTACTATCCTGGACGTTGTACATATGCGCTTGCTGCCGATTGTAAAGACAATACCTTCGCCGTCCATATTTCAAACGCTCCTAACTGTCGTAAAGGTCCTAGATGTCACCGACGAGTTTTTATTTATCTCAATGATGGTAACATCAAGGTAATATAATTCAAGTTCCTTTTCTGTTGATGACTACAATTTCCTGTCGAGAATGTTTCTTTTGAGACTTGATGAAATCACGGTTTAAACGATAAATGGCTCATCGCCTAGCAAGGCGACCATGTCACAATTTTAACATGTGCATTTTCTAAGTTTCACTTAAAAATTTAACAAACTTAAAATTGAAAAATTTAATAAACTCGAGAAAGTTACGAAGATACCACAGAGCTTTCTTTAACTCGGTATGTAAATCACTAACGTCCTCATGCGAAATAAAATACCATGACCAAGAAAAAAGTTATCCCAAAATAAAAAACCCTAAACTAACTAAAAATGTCGCATGATTTTGCTTAAGCTTTGACTTCCTTAATTTTTTAAGATTGAACTTTATGAAGACGAACGCGTCCTTGTAAATGGGAAAGTTGTGAAACCACCTCACGTTATCAACAAAATAGTCGTCGACAAAATTGCAAATTACATCGTTGTTCACGGTTTTCCTGGTCTTAACATTCGCTGGGATGGTCAGAAAAGCGTTTATGTTCAACTTTCGTCAGATTATAATGGCAAAACATGTGGTTTGTGCGGTAACTTTAACAATCATCCGCTAGATGACTACAAAAAATTATCAGGTCAACTGGCGAAGTCGGTTGTCGAATTTGCTAACAGTTATAAGATGGTCAACTTAAATGAAACTTGTGCGGACGTACTTGAAAGCAATGAGCCTATATGCAGCAAACTAAACCAAAACCATTCTTTCAAATATGCCCTCAAGAGCTGCAAAGCTTTATACTCAAAAATATTTAGTAAATGTCACTCGGTTGTTAAACCAACAATTTATAAAAAGATGTGCTTATACGATGCTTGCACGTACATTGCCGAGAAGATGAACTGGACAAACTGCGATGTACTGACACAGTATTCAAGGACTTGCTCAAGAAATGGAATTAATTTATCTTGGCGAAAGAAATTGAATTGTGGTATGTTTGGCACAGCTTATATAACGTACTTCGGTGTAGCGTGCTCGTTCATAACAGCTTTAAAAAGAAAGGAACTTTGTATATTTTAGCAAAAAGATATCATAAAGTTATAGCCCATCAAAACGTTCAATTTCCTAAATATTATTCCTATCATTTCAGAGGTGTCCTGTCCAGCTACAATGAATTTCAGCGAGTGCGAAACAGCTTGCCCAAGAACTTGTACTCATAAAGATGTAAATTACGTTTGTGATACGAACTGTATTGATGGTTGCACATGTCCAAATGGTACCCTTTATAATGGAACGAAATGTGTTGCAGAGAAATTTTGTCCATGTGAACATCACAGGAAGTTGTTTCCAGCTGGATCAACAATTATGAATGATTGCAACGAATGGTTTGTTTAATTAATAAATTTCACGTTCCACTAAAATTTAGCCATTCTGACAAAATTAAACTCATGTTATAGTGAATGTGTTGGAGGTTTATGGTCATGTACAAAGAAGGTTTGTCCAGGTCAGTATTGTCCTGTTTTATAACAAAATTTAAGTATTGAAACCCCGGAAGTTCTTTCAAATCTTTTTGCAGTAGTAGATGAGAGAAATGTTATGATACACATTGATTTCATTTTTGGCTTTTAAAACGATATTTGTTTTATTTATAAGGTACATGCTCAGCAACTGGTGATCCTCACTATAGAACCTTCGATAGTAAAACGTATTCATTTATGGGTCATTGTCGTTATATTTTTGCTCGAGACTGTCGTTCAAACAACTTTTCAATCGAAGTACAAAATACTCCATGTGGTACCGGTGGCACAGTCACTTGTACCAAAACAGTTTATCTCTACATTAATGAGTCAAGCATAGTTTTCTTGAGAGGTGGAGCTGTAGAACTAAATGGTCAAGAAATTTCACTGCCATATTTTGCACCAGGTAACTCACAGACATGCGCAGACATCTTCGTGTGCATTACAAATTTTAGTACGTCTTTCAATTATTAATGTTTATAATCATTTATACCAAGGCATTGCAATCACCCGCATCGCGTTCGGAATGCTCCGACTTCGATCAATATCGGTTTGGACGTGCAATGGGACACATTTACGCGTTTGTATGTAACTGTTCAACCACAGTATGCAAACAGTACTTGTGGCCTTTGTGGTAACTATAATGGCACCAGGGAGATGATTTCATGAACAATGATGGTGCCATTGAGACAAATGTTGTAGCATTTGGAAACTCTTGGGTAGCTCGATGGTGCAATAAAACAGCGACTTCAATGGTGGACACGTGTGAGATAATGGTACAACGTTTTCAATCGCAGAGTCAAAATGCAAGGTTCTAAAGCAAAACCGTTCAGGGTGTGCCACCAGAGTGTTGATCCTGAAGATCAGTATATTCAAAACTGCAAATTTGACCTTTGTGGATGTCGAGATGGTACCAATGTTACTGTGATGCTATTGCAGATTACGCCCATGCGTGTTTACGATATGGTCACGTGATAAACTGGAGAAATACGGGCCTTTTGCCAGAGTGTGGTAGGTGTTTACGAACATTAAATAAATAAGCAAACATAGAAAAAATTTAATAATTTAAAATATATGCCGAGAACCTATTGCTTAAAAATGTAACGCCTTTTGTGTATATGTTTAAATATTTCACGCCATATTTAAACTATCTATTTGAAGATGTCAAATGCGACAACAGTGAACAAAAATATCAACATTGCGGTACTTCATGTACGGGAACGTGTCGTGAACTTCAATTAAATGAACGATGTATCGAAGTTTGCTCTCCTGGCTGTCATTGTCCTAATGGTACCGCTTTAAATGACCAGAAAAAATGTGTCGCTGTATCAGAATGTCCATGTCATTATGAGAATAAATATTACCATCCTGGTGAATCCTATTGGCCTGACAGATGCACTAAATGGTAACTATAGATAATACATCTTGCAGCACGAAGTTGTATAAAAGACATGTCATTTTTCATTGGCTAACTGTCGCAACTTACTGTCAAATTTCCTCCATCCTTCTTACAAACTCAGTGTATGATTTTGATTTTCGTAATCATTTTATACTAACTCTTACTCTTTAAATGAAATAAGAGAAAACAGAGTATAAATAGCGTTTATCTGAAAGTTTTATTTGTTCTTCTTCTCTTTAGCACATGTTCAAATGGAAAAGTTCAATGTAAAAACGAAACATGTCAAGTCAATTGTTCTTCTGGTCGTGTATGGTCGAAATGCGCTCAATGTGAGAAAACTTGTGAAAATGTTCACATGAAATGTTTGAACAAACAGTGTGAGGAAGGTTGTCTTTGTCCTCATTCACTCGTTTTTAATGGCACTCAGTGTGTTAACGTCTCCGAATGTCCGTGTCACTACAATAACCTCAAATACTCGCATGGCCAAACCATACATACTGACTGCAACACCTGGTAAGTGAAAAGATGCATAAGTCAGGCGTAGTTTAACTCGACTGTTAAATGTGAACAATTCAATTTGTTACTAAATTCAACATCTTAAGCCTAAGTTATTATTCTAAATACAGTTCGCTTCGTGAAAAATTTAATTTCACTTCCATTTTATTAGTGTTTAGCTATAACACCCTTAAATTTTTCCACTAAAAAGCTTCCTTCTCTGAAGTACATTTCCGTTTGTAAACATTACGTTTTAGCGTTTGCAGCGATAACAAATGGATATGCACAAAGAAACAATGTCCCAGAGTTTGTTCGGCCGTAGGTGATCCTCATTACAAAACGTTTGATGGTAAAAAGTACGATTTTCAAGGTTCCTGTCGATACATTTTATCTGAAGATTACTGCGGAAACAAATGGGGGAAATATCGCATTGAAATTCAAAATGTTCCTTGTGGAACAAGTGGTGTTACATGTACAAAAGCTCCAATAGTTACAATCAATAATACCGTCATTACTTTTTACAAACACAAAAAGCCCAGAATTAACACCTTACCTGGTACTATAAATTCTCATCTCAATGGTGGATACAAGATATATCACAGTTGGTTCTTCACCGTTTTGACAACCGATTTTGGCCTTGTTGTGGAATGGGATTACGGAACTAGAGTTTATGTGAATTTGTTACCGACCTATCAAGGTAAAATGTGTAATCCTCTTTAAACAAAATGTACAAAGTTCATGAAACAAATTTTAACCCATTTTAAAACTGGTAAAGTTCATGGAACAATACTGGAATAACGTCTAAATTTGATTTTCTGTAATTTTCAGGAAATCCTTGTGGATTGTGTGGTAATATAAACAACAATCAAAAGATGATTTTCTTACTCCGCAAAATCTCCCCGAGCAGTTGGCAAACGATTTTGGCGACTCGTGGAAAGTGGAAAAGTCCTGTCCGGCTACACGTGTGTCCAAACATCCCTGTAAAATACACAAACAAAGAGCTGGTTGGGCACGGAAGATGTGCGAAATTCTCAAAAAGAAGATTTTCAAACCATGTCATCATAAAGTAGGTGATTTATAAATCCTTAAATGTATTTTTGGAATTTTTAAATCTTAAACAACAATCGTTGGTTCAGTCCTTATCACACACTCTTGCTAAAAAATCTTGTATATTTTAGGTTGATGTAGATCCATTCTACAGAGATTGTTATTTCGATTCTTGCGGCTGTGACATTGGTGGTGATTGTGAATGTTTATGTACAGCAATTGCAGCGTACGCTAGGGAATGTAATAGACACGGTATTCATATTAAATGGAGATCACAAAAACTTTGTCGTAAGTATGAATGATAATCATTGGTCGATTTTTTCATAGCAATGCATAGTATGAATCGCTTCTTTCACACAAAGATCATCCCACACTTTTAGAGTGACAGCGCATTAGGCTTCTGTTATAAGTATAAAATGTGTTCAACCATATTACCAATGTCATATATCATTTGTGTTGTTTCTATCCCAAAGTGTCCCTTTAAAGCTCATTATGTATTTGCTTGTTATCCACATATAAAATACCATTCTTGTATTCATTTTAAGTTTATTTGTCTATTACTACTTTGGGATGGTTGTAAACAGCAACTTTTCCTCTTTTGCTTATAGCTATTCAATGTGAGAACGGTTTGGAATACAAAGCATGCGGGTCCCCATGCCCAAAAACCTGTAAATCGTTATGTGGCCCACGAATTTATTGCCCAATACCATGCACGGAAGGATGTCAATGTCCAAATGGTACGGTGCTTCATAAAAAGACTTGCATCAAACCAGAGTTATGTCCGTGTATTGTGAATGGAAATGAACATGAAAATGGCTCCTACGTTATCGTTAATTGTCAACATTGGTATGTTAAAACAATGCAAACAAAGTTTATAACATAACATTCATTTTAAACCAAGACCTACTGATACATCACATTATGGAATGTGACATAGGAAAGAGAGAATTACACATATTTCCAACATGGGTAATGTTTAAGTGTCTTTTTAATGTCTAAATTATTTTTAGTGTGTGCAGTGAAGGTTGTCTTTCATGCAACGGACCAAAATGTATCTCAACTTCAGGTAAATTTAATCAAATTATCTAAAAGATGAAATCTTAGGTGAAAGTATCTGAACTCATCATTTTGCCATGGTAAAAGAATGTGCTAATAAACAACTTCTTTTCTCTTAACAGAAATCACTCCTACCACAATGTTTATTGTGAATGGAACAACTTTCGGTCCGCCGTCGACTGCCACTACTATTTATCTTGGTACAACTTCGACAGAAAATATCACTAGAGTTCCTGGCGGTGGTAATACATCTACGACTGAAAGTCCTTCAACCACGCCATTAACTACCGCTATCACTTGTCCACCTGGATTGGTAATTCAAGCATCTTGCTTTGCATGAACATTCATATTTAGATATAGCAGTTTTACTAAACAATTTTAAATTTTGAGAATTTTTATATTTTCACCAAGTCTATTTTTCAACGTTTTAGATCTATTCAAATTGTGTTTCCTCATCATGTCCTCCTTTCTGTCAATACTTAAACGTGACGTGTACGTTGCCAAGCGATTGTGAAGAAGGTTGCACGTGCGCAAGTGGTTTGGTGTTTAATGGCACACATTGTGTTGAACCATCGGATTGTCCATGTTTATACAACAGCTATTACAGAGCAGGAGAGACGTGGAGAGATGGCTGTAATAGATGCATTTGCTGGAATAATACCGTAATATGTAATCCTATTCAATGTCCCGCAATCACTTACTGTCCTACTCACAACTACACGATTATTAGAAAAGATTGTTGTGACGTGTGTGTTCCAGCATGTAACGATTCCCAATTCTATTGTCATATCGATAAGACATGTATACCACGTGTATGGTCATGTGACGGAATGCGGGATTGTTCCAACAATGAAGATGAAAGTAACTGTACAAAGATATCATCATGCAACGACACTTTAGGTAATACATTGCTACCGAAGTCATTTAGTTGCAAGGCGCGGATAACTGTAATTTTTGCTGTGAATTTCACTCGAGTGACAGACGTTTATTTTGATTGCAGGAGAGGTCCGTGGTTATCCCGATTCGAGTTGGACGATGATTTCAAGCGGTGAGACGTTCTATTGCTTAAGAAATTTCAGCAGGGCCATTCAGCTTCTTGCAAATCTGGGTCATAATTCTACGGTGACAATAATTGGCTCAGAAATGAAAGGCACCGTCAATCATCAAAACTTCCAACTCGAGTACAGTACAAATGGATTCAATTGGAAGACGTACAACAATGGATGGAACCAAACGGTATGTCTGTAATTAATACAACTGTAATAATGACTTTTATATTGTTATATTATTACTAATGTTTACCATTAGCTTAACATTATATCGTGTTATGCCGTTATTTTAATTTCTAGGAAAAGCACGGCAATCTTTCATTGTTCAAGTTATGGGTTCCTTTTACTGCTCAATACATTAAAATAACTCCTGATAATTTGACTTTATCGGTTTGCTTGCGATATGAGATATTCGGCTGTGCGAACGTCACTGCCACCTCGACCCCCTCTCCAACCATTATTAATTGTCCCAATGGTACGAATGTGACTTGTTCCTGTCCTCAAACTTGTGAAAGTATCGCCAATGGCACTGACAATTGTAATTCATCTGTATGCAACCCAGTATGTGAATGTCCATCAGGATTTTTCCTACATAATAATGGCGAATGTGTAGACATAAGTACATGTCCCTGTTATTATAACGGAACGGTTTACAAAGTAAGTAAACATTTAAATAAAGCAGTTACCTAGAAGTTTTTTTCTATTGAAAAGCTCCACTGTGTTTAATGTGGATATTTAATATCGTAACACAATGTTCAAAATAGCAACATCGAAGTTGAATTTTTCTACGAAGTTACAAAATTCCGCTCTCTTGTTTTCTTGTTTTCTAGTTAATTTCGTTGAAAATAAACATTTCTATACTTATCATACATAACCTTATTTTTTATTAGTTTGGTGATGTATTTGTAAGAGAGGAATGTATAAAATGTGTATGTTTATCAAGTAACTTCTCCTGTGAGCGTACATGCAACAAAACATGTCGTCCAGTAAGTTCTCTTTATGAAGTCAATGTTTGCACAATCACGTTTTACAGTCTTAATATATAGTTTTATCCTTTCAGAACGAAGAACTTGTCAGGGAACCTGGTCAATGCTGTTACTGCGAACAAAGTTAGTAATAGTGTTGCTTCATTGTCGATAATATACTAAATGTTAGTACTCATTAACATAGATCAAATTTAACTCCCTTTCCTATACATATGTAGAATGTCGGAACGACATGGTCTACAAACTCTGCAGCAAACCAGTCTCTTGCAGAAACAAAACATTTAATGCAACATGCACAACTGGCTGCCAATGTCCTAATGGAACATTCGACAATGGAACGGATTGTGTTGAGAGAAAAGATTGCTACTGTCTTGTTGATGGAAAAGAGATTAAAGTATATTGTAGTCCGATGTTTTCAGTCATGCGATGGTTAAATGATTAAAAGAAAAGTCAACTACAGTGTTTCTTTTTCTTTCTACAGAGTGGCGAACGTTGGACGGAAGAAAATTGTGTAAACTGTACTTGTATTGATGGAGAAGAAGTTTGTAACAGAACATGTAACATTACAGTCTGTCCCATGGTACGATGTATGAAATATTTCCTCCCAAGATCCCTGCTAAGTTTATATGCGATAGAAAATATAAAATACTTTGTGAAAGTACTTTATGAAAACAATGTGATGTATTATGTATAAATTTCTTTTTTAGGGTTACCAACTGGTTCAACCACTTGATTCTTGCTGTACTTGCATGTTAATATGTGAGTAATTGCCAAATACTGATCTTAGATGATGAACAGACGATGATATGAGTTAATGTAATGAATTTTTAGCAACAACTAAACCAATTACAACGCCTGTACCGGGATGTTATGATAACGGAACATTTAGAATGGTAATATAGACGATGCTTCATAATATGAAAAATTTAAACAACGACGATGCATTAATTTGAAATGCCTAACTTAACTTTAGATTGGCGAAAGTTGGTCAAACGGAATCTGCGAAAATTGTACTTGCGAAAAAAACCTACAAATAAAATGCGTTTCAACAATTTGTCCATCTGTTTGTCCACAGGTAAAAACGCCCCAGAAGAACTTATCGTGTTGCTATGAATTATACCTTTATTTAAATAGTTTTTCTCCTTTGTTATTTACAAATGCTGACTGACGGCCTTTGTTACAGGGCTGTAAAATAACCAAATCACCAAGAAAATGTTGTAACGAGTGCGGTAAGTCAATCTTGTAATGAATTATGTTCGTCATTGTGTCTGACAAGGTTTTCTCTTCCTAGTTTCGACTTCATACAATGAAACCTGTGAATATAATGGCAACAGTTACAAAGTACGTCTCCATCAAATTGCTAAGCCTATGTTCTTAAACTAACAATCGACAAACTTTCAAAATTTACTTTTTAGGTTGGTCAAACGTGGAAACCAAACGTTTGCAAAAACTGCTCGTGTGTTAAAAGGGGAGGAGTCGTTTGCCATATTGAGCAGTGCCAAAAGTTGTGCGCTAAGGTAAATATATACGTTTTTATCTTATAGTTGGCAATATTTTGAAATAACGAATAACATATATTATGTCTTCACAGGGATTTCATGTCAATGTTCGTCCAAGTCCAGGAAAATGTTGTCCTAAGTGCAGTAATAGTTTATTTGCATTTTGAAACTTTGGCAGTTTTATTCACTATGAAAATCTTGCTCGTTATAAACTTAGCGACTTCTTTCTTTAGTTCCTCTAACCTGCAAGGCCAAAATTCGATTTGGAGGAAAGCTATTCAAAGATGTCCTCGGCTGCGTCAGTAAAACAAAAAGAATTCAATCGTACTGCAAAGGATCCTGTCAGTCAAACTCAACTTTCTCGTACGCTGGTGGAAAATTCCATCTCATGCCAGCATGCAGATGTTGTCAACCAACTAGATTGTTCAGCAAATCTACAGTCATGGTTTGTCCCAAAGGATACATATGTTTACTACTATCCTGTGGTTAAAAGTTGTTCCTGTAGACAATGTGATGCGGCGAAGCAAGATGAAAACATCGTCAAACTTCTTATGAATATTAAACTCAAAAATTACAAAAGCATGACTAGTATGAAAGGCTTACTTCATTATTACCACAAGTAGATTATTTTCTATTTAGATTTTAGGATGTGACTCGTACTTAAAGCGTGTGTTACGAGAAGATGTAAATGTCAACATTGTATGTTTTATTTTGGTCAAACCAAGAATTTAGCATAGTTTAAATAAAGCAAGCAATATTATACGAAAGGTCTGGATTGTTGTAAACTACACAATGCTGTTCATTAAAATATTCGAAACAAAATCTTTTGACTATATTATTATCGCAAGATACTTAAGACTTTTATTGCGTGCATGATTAGTGAAAAGCGTTGAACATAATTATTTATTATTTATAATAATTAAACTATATTAATTATTTATATATTTTACTTATGACGACTTGGCCGAAAACTGAGTCAACTGACACAAAAAGCCGATGGGAAATACGGATTTCAGTTGTAAACTCAACTATCGAAGTCTACAACCAAATCAATTACCACCTTCCTGACTATTTCTTCCTCTTGAAATTCATTGTTTCTTCAAGAACAATTGTTCATCTCTTCAAATCATGTCTAAATATCTTACCGTTGTTTACTTTGCTCAATAATCATCCCAATCTCTTAGTTTCCTCGATCCTTAACAGTTCTAACCTCTAATGTTCAATTATCTTTAGTATTTCTTCTGTAGTACATATCAGTCACTAACCATGCATCATCATTAGCATGCCAATTGTGATGTTTATCTTTTCTTTATATTTCATTGCTTTCGTTTCGTCACTCAGCACTAACTGAGCACTTTATCCTCACATTTCTTCTGCAGATTCCTTCCACGCGAATTTTCAACCACAACTAGATAACTTAACCTTTATTTCCCTTTATTATGTTTCTCTTGCTGGTAATTTTCCCCACAAATGCCATGTGATCTGCCCAGGATCCTCCGCGAGGATGTGAACTACGACCTTGATTTTAAGGTTCTTTGGTATGTGTACATAACCATTCAAATTTCCCAGCTTATTGTAATTCTCGTCGTCGCATTTTATCACACGCTTCAAGAACACATTGCAGTTTTCAAACTGTGAATAGTCCCTACTATTAAGAATAAATATTTCATCTCAGATATATGTATTCCACTTACCTATTTCTTATACAAGTTAATTATTGGGTAAAATTCAGCGTCTTACAGAGACTATGTTCTTATGCTATTCTAACCATCCTTCTCACTTTTGACGTCCCAGCCCACTCCCCTCGCACCACCACTATCAAACCAAACTGCTAAAGGTTACCCTCTAATACTTCACATGTGCATTTCAAATGTTCTTTCATGAAACTTATGCACATGTACTTAAATGACGCCGTTTTTATGAAATATTTGAAGTATTTGCCTTTATTCCTATCTTCCGGAAACTTTAACTTCCCACATTTTTTTAGTAACTGGACATATTCCTCAACACCCCGCTCAAAATGTTGTCGCAAAATGTGAACGGTAAAATATGCCTCCACCCTACGCCTCCTCCGTCCCTCAATACAACACTACAAATACCACCATTTCGAATTTAGTGCGAGCCTTCGTAATAATCCACCCAGCGGCCTCGTATAAAACAATGCGAATACTTCGTGTAACATATTATAATCAAACAAAGTAATCTTGAAAAGTTGTAGATGAAATGGTGTGGTAGGCAAATTCTCTAAAATTTTGAACTATGCCTAAAGTTAAGCGAAGTCGGAAACCTCCACCCGAAGGCTGGGAGCTTATTGAACCAACCCTAGACGAGTTGGATCAAAAAATGCGCGAAGGTACTCCGAACTCGTTCGTTTTGTTAACGACTTTGATTGTTGTCCTTTGAAATTTCTTTGTATCCGTTGAACGTTGAATCTATGTGAAATATATCAGGATGAAATAACATAACATATACCCTTTGTCATATTGTTTAGCTGAGCAAGACCCTCATGAAGGAAAGAGAAAAGTTGAGGCACTTTGGCCAATCTTTAGGTATGATTTATCGATTTTCACTTATTTGTGTTCTGCCTTGTGAAGTCCTTGGGACTCCTTCAGTAAATACTGTTGAAAAATAACATCCTTCTATACAGAATTCATCATCAAAGGTCAAGATACATTTATGATTTGTTCTACAAACGAAAAGCAATAAGTCGAGGTGAGAAAATTTTATATGAAAATTTTCATTTTTCCTCATCGGACTCATCCTGTTGTCAGTTCAATTATTCTTCGCCCATTGTACATAGAATATATAAAAATCAAACAATATTTAGAGTATAAAGTTTTTCAAACATAGTCTCATGACTGCTTAACGAAGGATGGCTGCCTACTTTTACACAGGTTCAACTGTAATGAACAAATTAGTCATATTAATCCCTAATACAAAACGCTAAATCTAATCTTAATCCTATCTCTAACCACTAGCATAACTAACTGGCAAGCTTATTTATATTATGTAAAGATTTCGTGTTCAATGACTGTAACATCAATAGATTTCTAAAGAAATAAGAATTCTTAATATAAATATCAAAGCCCAGCAAAGTGCTTTTAAAGAGCCATTTAATAAAAAACTTGCTGGGCTTTGATATTTATATAAATAAGCTTCCCCGGTATATCCCTGGTCACAATTCAGAAGAAGTATGGAATGTTAATTGATATCTAAAATTTACATGGCGCGAAACTTGCAGACTTGCTATGTCACTAGCTTGTACACTCACCTCAAAATCTAACCTTACCCTCCAACCCATTTCTTAGCTTTTGGTATCCCATTACTCTTTCATTTTAAGACTGTTCTCAGTATAAAGAAGTTTGTTTTCACTTTGTTGTTTATTAGCAGTTGTGTCAAATTCTCTCAGGTTTGAATAATCACTGCATAATGTCTACTGGTCTCTGCTAATCTATGCATTCAAGTATATATTGAACAGACAGAAGCAGTGTGCAAATTAGTTCAGAAAAAAGCGATGTGCAATTTCTTAGACAAAAGTGTTTCTTTAGAGCATAATCAAATCAATATTACATTAATTATTATATAGTGCTAATTGCTAAATTAATATTTTTAAACTTGGACAAATTCATGATTTCACGACAGTGTTTTTGTTAAAACCGCTAATTTTTGCACATTGTTTGAAAAGTAATGTGTAAATTGCACATTGCATACAAATTTGCACACTGTCTACTGGTCTCTGCTAATCTATGCATTCAAGTATATAGATCAGAAAAGTGTGTATGTTTACATATTTTTAGTCTATTTTATTTTGTTCATCACAGAGCTGTATGAGTATTGCCTCAAAGAAAATATAGCAGACAAAAACCTGATTGCAAAATGGAAAAAACCAGGCTATGAAAGTCTTTGCTGTTTCGTTGCATCCAAACCAGGGACAAACTTTTGCACCAACTGCATCTGTAGAGTACCAAAGTCTAAACTCGAAGAGGTATGTGGAGTTTTTTCCTGTGTTTCAAGCATATTTAAATAATCAGAAAGTATATACACAGTTCATGGCAAACAGGTTTGCTCCCCAGCTGGTCTTGCCTAGCAGATGAGCGATAAGCATGTCAAAAGAGCCAATTAAGCATTTTAACGAAAAACACCGTACATAATATACAATGAGGGTAAAATTCCTGCCTAAGGCATTTACTTTTCTATAAATTATAACATTCAGCTTTGTATGTGAGAAAAATTTGAATTTAATGTTGTAATATAATCAATATTCATTGAGAATGAATGACATTGTTTATTCTGTGCCAGAGGCACTGCAAAGTTGGGAGTCCCCAGCAACATTTTCCATTCTAAGTTATACAAAACAATGTGTAATATGTGTAAAGTCATTTTGGGTGTTTTCTCCAAAAATAAAATCTTGATTGTGCCACTGTTTAGTGCAAATAAGGTTTTTTTGTATGTTTTTGGCATCCATAAGAGAAATTCTGAGCAAACTATTCATATTCTTTTTACAGGGTAAAGTTGTCGAGTGTGTCATCTGTGGTTGTAGGGGATGTTCAGGATAACTTGTGGTCATATAGAGTTCATATTCTTTTTACCGGGTAAAGTTGTCGAGTGTGTCATCTGTGGTTGTAGGGATGTTCAGGATAACTTGTGGTCATATGGAGTTCAAATGATTTTATTTTTAGGCTATGTAAGTCGAGCTAAAACAATTGAGTAATTTAGGGTGATATATTATCTGGCGTTGACAATTGTGGTTTTATGGATTTATAAACATCCATTTAAGCATTCCAGTTACTTCACTTGATAACCTTAATAGGACTCTACTTATTAACATTGCAACCATATTTTGTTACATTGTACATGAAACTCTACTATCCTTCAACTGTAAATAAAAGTTCTACAGCATGTCAATGTTATGGTTGTGGGATTTTTCATACGATTTTCACATTCAATAGACTGAATATTTTCACATATCCTCAGTTTTCAATTCAGCTTTGTTTTGGATTTTTCATTTTCTTCCAACATTCCCGTTTCACTGACAAACCTAAAAATGATATTCACAAAACTTGTAAGTCACCTCAAGCCACGAAGCATGTTTAATTTAATGATATATTCTCGCATTTGGTTAATTGCAACATTTTTCGTGAATGGATATTCCATTTGTCGTCTAATTCGTTCTAATTCAAAACATAGTTCCAGAAATTTACAAATTTATCGTTCCATACCAATTAATTGATAGAAGTAAAGATCCAGCGAGAACTGTGAATATGACAATGTGAATTGAAAAAGTCATAAAACTCAGAGCAACTCCGGTCATCAATAAGAACACAAAGATAACATTTACTGTAAAAAGAAGCTTGGACGAAACTCCTGGCTCATAAATTGACGAAGTTACCGCGTTCAACATGGTTAATCATAGCAACTTTTTGCGTACCGGCAGTGGGTACAATCTCGTACATTACAACCATCGACCGGTAACATGAACTGGTATTGATGTAAGAGAGTACTGAAATGTTTTTGGACTAGAAAATTTGATTTTCGTTTACAATTAGCGGCGTCTTGAAAAGTCATACTTTTCGTTTCATTTTCATACGTTCAAAAGTTGAAAACTATTGACTACAAAAAGTCTCGCTCTTGTATACTACAGATTTCTTGTGTCGGATTCATTATCCGATAGGTTAAAATTTGGGGTACTATATGTCGTATATATTTAGTCAAAACAGCGCTTCCTACACAATTTGGATTATGAGTTGGGACATGCCAACTGAACATTGTTTTCCGGTAAGACAGTTTCGAAAGGTGGTCAAAGTAAAACAAGTGTCTGACTGTCATATTGTGGAATTATGGAGAGAGTATGGAAAAGAGCGAAGTGATTCATAATATTACACAAGATGTATATCAGGTGTGAATTATATTTCATGTTTATATTCAAGCAACGATTCAATTCTATATTGAGTTCTGGATTCTCAATTAAGCATTATGTTGTTCGTCGTTTTAGAGAGTTGTTGATTTGGGGCCTCAACTTCGCGAGTTCACGTCCTTCGCTAAGCAGTATCACAAAGCTTTGCTAGGTTGGTTTCCTGATTTGCGTTTAGTGCTTCTTCTGTATCTTGTGTAGTTATTAGCTTGTTTTCTCTCATTGTGAAGGTGCGTCTGTTGCGGCTAATATTTTCTACCAAGGATTTGCTAAGATAGCGCATTTGGCATCGGAAACGAAAGGATCCAACAAAATGTTGGGTACGTTGTAAAATTTCTTGTATTTTTCCCACATACTAAGCGTTTGTTGACATTGGCATTGACATTGGGATTGATAATCTTTCGATTTAAATGGTAATATTTTTTAAAGATTTTAGCACGGTTTAAAGAAAGTGTTTGTTTACTTCGCAATACTTTGACAAATGGTCGTCATTACCGGTTGAAGATGTCTGAAATGTGACAAAACTTATACCGAGCTTTGGATGTCCCGTTGCTAAGTACATTGAGTTTTGATTCAATGTATTTATAATTACAAGCGCGGCGAATAAATTGCGTTTTCGAATAATTTACCAGCTAAATGCCGTGCAGGGATTTGTTATGTTCAAAAGAACGTACATTTATGGCTTCTAAATTTTTGCAAATTGATGCTTTTTTTATGAACAATCGGTGACCTTGATGAAAACACTTTTATTCCCTATGCGACAAATTATATTTGCATTTTAGTGACAGATCTAATTGTTTTTATGTTAATAGTAATACGCTTAAATTTTTTTGTCATTATCGACTTGCGAGACAGGTTCGTTCCGATTAAAGCCATAAAGCTCTTAAATATGCAACATACATTTCGATCATTTTTCATTAATTGACCCAAGATGTTTAACGTTTTCCAAACTGAACATTAAAAGTATCATTTGTCATCTCTGTTATTTTTCAATCTGATAAAGCAAATTTTCGGTTTCGTTACTTATCTATGACATTTCACTCTTTCCTGCTGTCACTTTTACCCCATTTGTTTTAATGCATTTTGTCACAACTTTTCAGCCAAAGTCAAGAACGTTGTTGATCTCTGACGTCATTATTTTAGGCAAAGCCATCTGTGATATTATCGCGGTGCACAAGCAAATCGAAAGCCAAACCAACAATGTTGTAAGTAAGGATATTTAAAACACCCAGTTTGTCTCTTGTCTCTCCTTAAAATATTCTGTATTTCTTTTAGTTGAAAGCTTTCGCTCAAGACTTCATTGTGCCTTTGGAAAATTGGATCGAGAACAGCATCGTTCAAACTAAAAGTACGAAATTTTGCGTGACTATATTTTGTCATTATTGACCTGGCCTCATCTCCTTTTTTTAGGCCAGACAGAAAACTTATATTCAAGAAAGCAAAATTCTTTAGAGGTACTTTGTCAAAGTTGCCGAAAATTGAAAACTTTATTGTTTTCTGACCATTTTTTTAATTGGGACTTGTGGCACAGTCACATTCGCTAAACTTCGCACTAAAATCTTCGAACTTCGTCGGCGAACTTCGACAATTCGTTTCCAAATGAAAAAAGTCTTAATGTATGACAAAGATTTGTAAACCGACGACTAATTGGCTTTTTTTTTGTAAATAGTCAACCAGAGGCTTTGTTACGAAACCTGTTACTAACTTACAACGCCACAGTTTGCAAATGAATTTGCGAACTTTGCAACGGCGTTCTGAATGTTAACTACACTGTAAAACAGCGCACAAAATGTACAGTTCAATGATAATCGATTTTGTATGTTTTCAGCTGGTCGAGAAGTCCAAATCTGAGCTGACAAAGTGCGGAAAAAAGTCAGCGAAGCAAAACAAGCGAAAATACGACGGGAAAGAAAAACAGGTGAAATTATTACCGCAATTAACGTGAAATTTCTATATGATCTCGGAAGCACGAGATTTATTAAGCATTTGAAATAAACGACAAAATTTTTTTCATAAACATGTTTTGACTTGCATTAAGCCATCTTCAGTATGAGAATGAAGTAAAGTTGTTTATTTCTAAAGTTATTTATTTCTTAAAGTTATTTATCTCTCATACTGGAGATGACTTAATGTAAGTCGAAACATTATGTTAATATGTCGTTTATCAAACACAGAACTGCCCCAAATGCATCTAAATCATGTCTGTCGAAATTTCTCCATAGCGTATAAAATCTTCTAGATATTGGCAGCCTTCGAACAACACCAAGGAAAATTAGATCATTTGAGAGTATCTGGCTGTCACGAGGTATGAAAATGAGCCAGTAGTTTGTAATAAATTGAAAAACCAACTGTTTCAAAGGCTCTATTCCTTTTTGTAAATTTTTAGGCGATGAATGCACAGAGAAACGTCTTCTCTTTCATAATTGAGAAAATGTTGTGTGTATCAAAAATGGATTTGGCTCACCACGAAAAGGTTTGTGGTCTTTATTCACGACACTTTGCACGAGAAAAAGCAACTTTGTTTATTTCAACGCAAGTCCCATTTTTGACAATTCTATTTTGATTTAGTTATGTATTTTGTCTCTCTATTTCAAGGCCTCCAGTCTTTTGATTGCCCGTTTGCCAGTCTGGGATCATTTGACAAAACAACCACTATCGCTCGATGTTAACGTTATTTCTCTAGTAAAGGTATTTGCACACACACGCATGCATTTTGATTTCTATCGAGACACTGAACTGAAATATAATTAAAGTTTGAAGCCAGCAATTTAGCATCGTGTTTTTGAAATTTAAACGTTTAACAATCCTTGTGAGAATTTTCACAAACCGTTATGTAAAATAGCGAGTTCGCTGTTGACTACAAAATTACATCACGCTCTTTTGTCGGGCGAAATAAGTTCTCGCCTTTCGCCAATCTTGAGACCCAAGCATTGAGTTGTACACAATATACATGACTTCAAAATCGTCTGTAGCATTGGGAAAGGAGTTAACATTCCAGTTTATACTGCAGATCATTTTCAAATGTTGACTCTACAGCTCTATAGCTCTTAGTGTTGGAGTTAACATTCCAGTTTACACTGCAGATCATTTTTAAATGCTGACTCTACAGCTCTATAGCTTTAGTGTTGGAGTTAACATTCCAGTTTTTACTGCAGATCATTTTTAAATGCTGACTCTACAGCTCTATAGCTTTAGTATTGGGAGATAACAGTCCAGTTTATATTACGGTTCAGACCAAAGTTTTGCTCCGGTTCTGATGCAAGACAGGCCGAGCGGAAAACGTCCTTGATTCAGCCAGCAAAACAAATTTACCTCTCATTCACAAATAAAACTTCATTGTTCATAATAGCAACTGACGGAGTGCAAAAAATTTGATAAAAGTTTGGACGACTACCTTTCCTCATCTGGTTATTCAGTTGATATGCATAAAGCACCAAGTCCACCTCCGATTGATCCCGATCGAATCCGAAACAAGAGGTTTTCGCAGCAGTTGAGTGTTACTCCAATCACGAATGGGCATTTGAAGGACAAGGAAAGAGAACAGGTTTCAACTCTTTACATATTGAGAGACAGTAAAACTTTTTCTAACGATCAGAACTCAACATTTTATCTACAGGGGAAAAGTGCGGGCCATTTATCGTCACCACGCGGATTCAACCCAACTATCATTTGACAATGTAGGTTAAAACCATAAGCTACCTTGTATAGTTCTTGTTTTATATTGTTTATCTGAGAGGGAAATGATTTTGTCTCCATCTGAAGGTGTTTGCGAGTGATATTTTCTGTAGAGGGCTCTGGTTAGGGGGTAGAGTTAGTTGAATGGAAAGACAGAAGTGATCAAGTGACGTTGTGATAACACTTACAGCATAGAGAGGTTAGCGGGGGTGAGTCAAGTGGAAATACTGAAGTGATCAAGTGACGTTGTGATAACACTTACAGCATAGAGAAGGTTAGGGGGTGATTCAAATGGGAAGACTGAAGTGATCAAGTGATGTTGTGATAACTTACGAACCAAATGGACTGTCTCAGTTGCTTTGATTGTGAAAAGCTCTCAATGTTATTAGCCGATTTTATTACCATCTGTCTCCACTAAGTATATTTGAGCGTCTAATAATCTGAGCGCATATTTTCCTGGTAGCTTTAGACATAGCGACGCTCAATCTTAATCTTCCCAAAACTTTGATAAAATATTATTCTCGTTTCTCTCACTACAAGTCTATGTTTCCACGATCAACTGTCCATCATGATGACTTAACGGATTAAATATATTTAATCATTTAAATATATTTGTAAAAGCTTTAGCTGAGCATAATGAAAATCAAACAAGAATGTATCTCCTCGTGTAATTGCGTATGTCCAGCAGTATTCGTTCCCAGTCCGTTAAAATCTATGCATCTTTTAATTTATTGAAGGGAGATGTGATTAAAGCATTAACTACAGTTACATCAGGATGGCAATACGGCGAAAATACGAGGACGATGAAGTCAGTATTTACTTTGAAATTGCCGCCATTCCTTGTCTTCAATCACCTAGAACCCAGTCTACTAGATACCTGACTCCGCCGAAATTCTATAGTTACGAGTTAGGAAGCCGCCATCTTGAACAAAGGCATGACAGACAATATGTACGAGTAAAATTTGCTTCTTGTATAGTTGCAGAGATGATACTCGCGTTTCTCTAGGTTTTGTTTGAAAATGCTTGATACGTGGAATGATTAGTTATGACTGAGAATTTCCTTTTGGCACTATTCAAAATGGCGTCCTGACCTCACCTTGACTCGGCACCATTGAATTAAAGTACAATTTAGTCATTGAACGAAAATACATGAAACGCCATTGGAAGCAAATAATTGAAGCCGAATCTTTCACACAGACACCTGAGATCTCACCTGAACGCATGTTTAGTGTTTCGAGATTCTCTCGCGGAGTGAGATTGATTGAACTACACACGCGTGTCTGGGTGTAATCTCGCGTGTCTGGGTGTGGGATGGCAAAAGATTATTAGGCATTACAGGTAGCGTTCATATATTTTATTTCAATGGCCTCACCTTGACTCGGCACCATTGAAATAAGTACAATTACGTTCAATGCTCGGCACAGTTAGACATCTAGGGATTGGGTTCTAAATCGTTGATTGCTTCATTCACAATTCTCTCGTAACCTACTTTTCTTTATTTGGTTTTATTTTCTTCGTGAAGGTCTGGATGGTTCCCATCGCGTTTACGAAAAATTCACCGGAAGTGTTGCCTTCAGGTTCGAATTAAATGCCGGACGGAATAATTGTTGAAATTCTTCCACCACATTTCTACGAATGCATTCGGGGACGAATTACCAAAGAGGATAAGGAAGGCTCACTTTACCGGTTGACTTTCAATTCTTAGTGTAGTTAGTAAAATTTGTAGAAAATGTAAGTTCAAAAATCATTAATAATTTCAAACTATCGTCGATCGAATGACGATTTTAACTGCCGTTGATTGACGATTCGTACGTAACTACCGTTGATTGACGATTCGTACGTAACTGCCGTTGATCATTAATTTTTATTGTTGGTCATAAATCCTTTATCGCAATTAGATTTGGTTTCTGCATCTAAAAATCGGGCAAACGTGATTGGTCGTTTTTTGCCACATTCTTTTAATTACCCATAATGCAACACTGATATTCATTTCTTTTGTAGTGTCAGTCCCACGCATTCATTACCTGCCCTAGTTCCAGTTCATTCGCGTCCTTCAGTGTTGCCCGAATCCCATGACTACCCTTCCAATTCCGATAGCCCGGATGGACTGGTAATTCCCGAGAGAGATTATGGAATACCACAAGCGGAACTCAACGGAAGAGGTAACAATAATCGTATTTCATTGTAAGATTTAAAAAAAATTTTTATGACATGTTTTGTTCGTTTTGCAGTTATCATTTATATTTGCACTACATTACTATAGCATCATATACGTACCTTAATTTAGGCAGAATAATTTGGAATGAAACCAATGGTTACTGTTACTGTCCCTCCCCTGCCCTCCTAGTGTTTGTCGCTAATTCAATTGACGTATTCCAGTTGTATACACCATAACAAGCGGTTATTTTTACAATTTGTCTTTTTAAGCCAAGCATCCATCTCCATTTCAGTTAACAACAATTATGTTGTATTAAAACGCAACGATTCTCAATCATCTGGCATTCAGTCGTTAAACAACTCTGCATCATCATTGGAGAGTTCGACACATGAGAAAGACGCCATATTTATGCCGCCGCCACCACCCCTCCCCACCCCACCAATACTAGAAGAAGATACACCCAATGGATTTCCACCACCTCCCCTCCGCCAATGCCTCCTGTATCTGGATCTTTTGATCAGTGAGTAGTTTTGTCATAAATTGAGGCTTACCACGATCGCGTTTATTGATCCAATCTAGAATTGAATCTTTTAGGGACTAAATCAATATTTTGACAATGGCTAAAGTAATACTTGACCGATTTTCGGTAAAATTGCGAGCTGTTGCAATGGTTGTATGATATTTTGTTGTTTGCTGAGACTCGTGCCTAGCTAGAGCACAAATTTCATGAATACTATGTACATTTCAGTAAATCATTTGGCATTTTTCTTTAGGCTAAACCTTTATAAATCTGTTGTTCTTACAGTGTTGTTTACGTTTGAAGCGGCTACACCTGTGCTCATGTATTGTTTTTGAATAAGACTCAGAGACCGACGCGGAAGATTGATAATTTATTTTTTGGGGGTTCATATTCTTATTTTCTTATGATATAATAATCATCATTGATTTCAATAAAAACTCGAAAGTAGAACATGCAGGTATGATTTTTAGCCCCCTTCCTTCAATTGTCGATATTCCACGGTCCTTCAGACTTAAGCTCAGCTACCGAGGTGCAAGTGGTGACGTAGGAAATGTCCCATGATCCTCGAACTACTACAAACGTAAAAGTTTCGCGCGAATCTTTTCATTTCTTCATGGGCTTTATTCCTTTCCTTACAATTACAACATTTACATTCAGAGCTCTGTAATGAGATAGCGAGAAGATGGAAAGATGCGGGGAGTTTGGCTTATGTACGGACTAAAAAGAAGAAACGAGAATTGCTATTCCTTCAAATATACAAAATCGACGATAAAATATGGCTAATATATAAAAATGAAAAGATAACGCTTATACGTAACATATCTATTAGGTTTCGCCGTTCTTTATCGATCACGGTGGAGTTTAAATTCATCATTTCATCACTTAAATTTACGGGATTTTATGAAGATGCAGACAATACAGAGATATATATAAAGTAATTTATGTGTTTGTTTAAAATGTATTAATTTTATAACGTAGAGAGGTATTGGTATTTTGCGTTTTAAATAATTATTAATGGAACTGTTCAATCAATTGCTACCGTTGAGAATATGCTATTAAATGTAATTTTGTATATGGTTTGATCTGTTGTTCTTCCTTAATTTTACCCAAATATTAAGAAAATTTACAAAATAGTAGTAAGAGTATTTATGATGTAAATGGTTTGAACCCGGAAGTATCGTTACATGTTTGTAAATGTAGATCGTCCAGGTTGGTATAGTCCTGAGAAGGACTGTTTTTGTTGTTGTTGACTGATTGTTTTGTTGCTGTTGTTGATTTGTTGTTTTTGTTGTTGTTGTCGAAACGTCAGTCAACAACAACAAAAACAGGCCTTCTCAGGACTATACCAACCTGGACGATCTACATTTACAAACAAGTATTTTTGATGTTTCTCCCTCCAATTTCAGCTATATCTCGAGATAATACAATGCACACTAAACGCGTTTCTTTGATACAACTTTATTAAACAAAAGATTGGCACAAAAGCAATATTCTCGGTAATTTGCAACGTGTGATAAGAGTTACATAAGATCCTCTAATCGAGGAAGATTTTCACTTTCGCCCATAACAACCAAAGAGGGTTTCTTTTGAAAGATTAGCTTGGCTGCCTGTTAAACAAAAAATTTAACGGTCAAACAAGGAAGAGCAGCATAAAAAAACATCAGTTCCTCCGTTGCATTTCAAAGTTCACATGCTGATCACGCGCTGTGAACATGAAAACAAATGTCGAGTTTGCAATATAATTGACATGAAAACTTTGCAATGACTACTTGAACTTTCAAACGACTTCAAGAAATGTTATGCTACTGATATATAACCCAAATTCCTCCCTATATGGCCAGGTTCATAACGTTCCCTCATCACTCTTGCAACGTAAAGACGTATAACCAGGACAAACAGACAATTTCACGTAATACAAAATAAAACAAATTCCGAAGAGGGACATCTCGTTTTCTTGATATTCAAGATAGTACAAGAGTTTGAAACAAAAGATGGTGTAATATTTCGTCTTTATTCCAAAGACATCATCAGACTTATAGTTTACAATGCAAGCTGCGAAACGTTTATATATTTACAAGCGGAAAATATATTTTGTATTACGTAAAGACGTTGTTAAACCAAATTGTTCAGCGGTTAAACTGACCTTTCACTGGGCTTCAGTAATAATTTAAAAAATGACACTTACGCTTACAACATCATCCAAGGATACTTTGTCTATCTGCTGAGCACAGGAATCGGGCGATATATATTGACCCTATGCAGTATCTATAATACACATGAACTTGTAAGGATAGTTACCATAATGTGTAACGATAATTACCACTAACTGTGTCACGACACCATACCTACCTGTGTGCCTATGGTAATTGTACCAACCTGATGATACCTATGCTTATGGTAATTGTACCGACCCGTATGGTAATTGTACCGAGCCGTGTGCTTATGGTAATTGTACCGAGCCGTGATCTTATGATAATTGTACCGACCCATGTGATGGTAATTGTACCGAGCCGTGTGCTTATGGTAATTGTACCGAGCCGTGTGCTTATGGTAATTGTACCGAGCCGTGATCTTATGATAATTGTACCAACCCGTATGCTTATGGTAATTGTACCGAGCCGTGTGCTTATGGTAATTGTACCGAGCCGTGTGCTTATGGTAATTGTATGTACCAACCTGTGTGCCTATATCTTCCAGCTTATCGACAGAGCTCTCGCCTGACATGTGAATGCTTGACTTCAGTTGGTTTCTATTATGAATAATTCATTAACACATGTATAAACAGCAATCGAATGCAGTAGAAAACAAGTAGCGATAACATCTGCTTCTGCGGGCTTTCCATAATTTGCAAAAGTAAAGTAAAAATCAAATTAGGAACAAAAGAGAAAATAATATTTCCCCCTCTTACTTTGCTCGTTGCACTTCTTCTTTTGTGACATCACCTTTCGAAACTTTGGAGTATTCGTCTACAATTGTACGCGTGACCTGTAGATTTTCAAATTCGGAAAACGCGAACGTCATGACAGAAATTGACTTCAAACAACATCATGGCAGCAATAACGTGACGATAAAACTTCATTAGAAACATTAAAACAACATCAATAAGAAGATGGAAATTGATTGAAACATTAGAATAACATTAATAACAAGATGGAAATTGATTGAAACATTAGAACAACATCAATAAGAAGATGGAAATTGATTGAAACATTAGAACAACATCAACAAGAAGATGGCAATAGATTGAAACATTAGAACATCATCAACAAGAAGATGGCAATAGATTGAAACATTAGAACAACATCAACAAGAAGATGGCAATTGATTGAAACATTAGAACAACATCAACAAGAAGATGGCAATAGATTGAAACATTAGAACAACATCAACAAGAAGATGGCAATAGATTGAAACATTAGAACAACATCAACAAGAAGATGGCAATAGATTGAAACATTAGAACAACATCAACAAGAAGATGGCAATAGATTGAAACATTAGAACAACATCAACAAGAAGATGGCAATAGATTGAAACATTAGAAAAACATCAACAAGAAGATGGCAATAGATTGAAACATTAGAACGACATCAGCGTTACGACAGGACTTCATTAGAAACATTAGAGCAACATCAACCAGGATATACAACTCAATTTTTGCCAACGCTACGTAAAATTTAGAACCATATAAAAACATTAGAATAACTAACGAGATGTTTATATTAAATATACAACGTTAACACAATGTTGGAATTTCGTTTGAACGATAAAAAGTTAAAAGCGCTATGTATTAAAAACACGTTGGAAATTGATCCAAAATATTTTTTACTTTTTGAAAACATTGAGATATATTATTTCAGCAGGTTTAGCAACTTTACCTTTGCAGCATCTTTAGGACTTGCTGCTGCATGAAAACCAAACAGCCCAGAATCTGTATAGTTGATGTTTAAGGCAGATCCTTAAATATTAAAACCGATTAATAACTTGGCACTGTACTTCAAAACAATAAGAATTATATTTCAAAGGAAAAGTCTGCATCGTTTACCATAAATGGACCATCAGTAACTTTTTGTACGGCCTTGTTTATTCTGCAACGAGACATTTGAAAAGCTCACGAGTCAATTAATGTACTCTCTCGTATGAGATACTCAGGATGTAATGATGGATTACAAGGTATACTGTGGAAATCTCGTATGAGATACTCAAGATGTAATGATGGATTACAAGGTATACTGAGGAAATCTCGTATGAGATACTCAGGATGTAATGATGGATTACAGTATTGTGGAAATCTCGTATGAGATATTCAGGATGTAATGATGGATTACAAGGTATACTGTGGGAAATCTCGTATGAGATACTCAGGATGTAATGATGGATTACAAGGTATACTGAGGGAAATCTCGTATGAGATACTCAGGATGTAATGATGGATTACAAGGTATACTGTTGGAAATCTCGTATGAGATACTCAGTATGTAATGATAGATTACAAGGTATACTGTGGGAAATCTCGTATGAGATACTCAGGATGTAATGATGGATTACAGGGTATACTGAGGGAAAGGGTTTTGAAAGGAAACAGTGGACGTATGTGGGTCCAGTTAAAAAGGGTTCTACTTGGGTTTTTACAATAAGTACAGCTGTCTTTTTGTCATGTGTTTATACCCGCTATAAGTTGCTATCCTCAGCACATCTATATCTATCTTTGATAGTTTACAATACCTGGAAGAGACAGTGTTGCTTCCCCACTTAATGAAGGGAGTAATGCCAAGAACCCGCTAAAACAGATAAAATGTTTTACGTATAGTTGACTATCGTTGTATAAATTACAAACGCTTTCTCTAAGACCTACGATATTTTGAAATACATCAAGATATTATGCACATACATATCTTTATAATACTTACTTGTAAAACGCCAAATGAAAGATATTTTTTGTCAACAAAACTAGACAAATGATGTTGAAGTGTTAAGCAAAGCGCGTCGTATCTTTACTCTTCAATATGAATGAGCAAAGAAGATTGAAATCTCAAAATAAACACACTTCAACACTAACTACCTGCTTCCTTCAGACGCTAAAGCAACATAAATCAGGCCTTTTGGTTCTTCACTGATTAACTCACCTAAAATGGATTATTGGCATAAAAAAACAAGGTCATTCGCAAGAGAAATGGACAGTCGATTTTTAAAATAGAAAAAATACGACATTGGACGTGAACGCTGTAATTATAACACCTTAAATGCGACATTGGACGTGAACGCTGTAATTATAACACCTTACCTCCACAGTACAACGCTTTCTGCGGAGGAGCATCGCTTCCAGCCGGTATGAGAGAGAAATATGTCTCACATAAATCAACTAAACTTTTATGTGGTACGCCTGATCGTAAGAAAAACACATAAAGAAGAAATAAAGTCAATTGTCAGGTATAAACACTCGTTTTTTAACATCTTCACCTACCTACTCCGACTAAAGCCATTTTCTTGCCCACAAACATTTCTTTGACAAAATTCAAAAGCTGAAGAAACAAATTTTCAGTGTTTTGCCTACTTGTAAACAGAACACACTTTTATAATAATCTACGAACCATATCCGTGCGGAACGAATGTATTTTATGTGGCTTGCAATATATGGAATTCCTCAGACCATTTCTAAGTGAGAAATACGATTCACAACAATAAAAATATTTTCATTAAAGTGACCGCAGGACAAAGATACGGTCCTACTTACTTATAAGCAATTCTGTGGAGTTCTTCAATCAAACCTGTCATTGCAAAATATTTACACAATATTTTAAAAACAATTAAACATGGTAAAAAGGATTATCGTGTTCAACTTTATCTTCCTTACCAATTTGTGGGTTTGTTTCGGCGATTGCAAGGTCCAAAGCAACATTCTCGGCAATGTCATCTAACTAAAATGAGAAAATAACACTTTTTGATTGATGAAGAGAACAAAAAACATCAATTGAACGTACTATGAAAGCAACACACAAATTCCGTTGAACGAGCTAGAGTTACCACAGTAAAAAACATGTACAGGTTAAAAATCTATGTTTATTCTTACCTCCCACTGTCTGAATTCTGGAACTCTGGCAACATTAGCTAGGTACGGTATGAGTAGATTCCTATTTTATGAGAAAATTGAAGAAATAATAACAAAAGTTTCCTCAATTCTAGTCCATAAAACACGAAACGGTAAACCATTTAAGGAGGTTGCGTTCAATTACATAAACATGAATTAAATATGACTCGGTTTTAAATAAAACAATGTCAGCAAGAAAATAAAGAAATTAAACTAGAAAAACTAGTAACTAGCAAAAGTGCAAAAGCATAAAGAGTGTGATTATATTTTATCAATTCTTAACTTACACATTATCTTTCAAACATTGACCAGAATAAACAACATTCTCTCTTGATGAGGAAGCCCTAAAGAATTATTAATTAATAGTTGGGTAGAAATAACACATTTTGGGTAGAAAACAACATGATGTTAGGGTAGAAAATAACACATGCAATGTAAAAACAGCACAGGTGGTAAAAAGAGCAAAATATATATGGTAGAAAACTACACATGTTGGGTAGAAAACTACACGTTGGGAAGAAAACTACACATGTAGGGTAGAAAACTACACATTTAGGGTACAAAACTACACATGTTGGGTAGAAAACTACACATGTTGTGTAGAAAACTACACATATTGTGTAGAAAACTACACATGTTAGGTAGAAAACTACACATGTTGGGAAGAAAACTACACATGTAGGGTACAAAACTACACATGTTGGGTACAAAACTACATATGTAGGGTAGAAAACTACACATTTAGGGTACAAAACTACACATGTTGGGTAGAAAACTACACATGTTGGGTACAAAACTACACATGTAGGGTAGAAAACTACACATTTAGGGTACAAAACTACACATGTTGGGTAGAAAACTACACATGTTGGGTAGAAAACTACACATGTTGGGTACAAAACTACACATGTTGGGTAGAAAACTACACATGTAGGGTAGAAAACTACACATTTAGGGTAGAAAACTACACATGTTGGGTAGAAAACTACACATGTAGGGTAGAAAACTACACATTTAGGGTAGAAAACTACACATGTTGGGTAGAAAACTACACATGTTGGGTACAAAATTACACATGTTGGGTACCACCTTGTTATATTTCTTTATCTCAAAACTTATAGATCATTTGAGAAATAAAAGATGTTTACTGTGTTCGCACAGCCTTATGCAAACTGAGGGAACCTTTGGGAGAACTCGAGAGCAGATCAATGCAAGCCCGAGACCGAAGGTCGAGAGTTGCACCGGCTCGAGAGTTCTCACAAACGTCTCTGAGGTTTGCATAAGCCAGTGCAAACATGAAAAACACATTTTATTTCTTTTATATAATAAAAATCATGCCAAACAAATAAAACGTTTTAATATTTTTCTAACGCATATTCATGATTGATTTGCAAATTCTCTTTGATTCATTGAACTATTTGGTTGGTTTTGCTGAGAGTGTTTTACACTGGCTAATGCAAACACAGCTCTAGACCAATCAGCGCACGCCTTTCATCGCGTTTATTTTATAGAACTTACTCCAGACTTATTCCATTTTCCTCCATGGTTCGAGAAATGTGAAAACCAGTGTGATCAGACGTGGTCTGTAAAGTAAATCAATAGAAAGAATGATAGGATCAAGTTAAAAATGAGATAAAGGATAAAGAATTTGGATTCAAGAATTAAAACGATAATTAGTCAAGGTGGTGAACCATGGATTAAGAAGGCATGGAAAATGGTGAAGGATTATCAAGGAAGGGAGATTACATGTTTGTAAATGTAGATCATCCAGGTTGGTATAGTCTTAAGGACTGTTTTTGTTGTTGTTGACTGATGTTTCAACAACCTTAGCAGTAGTCATCTTCAGAGTCAAATGAGGAGTAAACGTCAGGTTAACAGTCCTCCTCAGGACTTAAACAACCTGGACGATCTACATTTACAAACATGTAACGATACTCCCAGGTTCAAACCATTTACTTTGAAGAGAGATGAAGTAATTTGTTACGGTAAGATCTCCTGTGAAACATGAATACCACGTACTAAGAAAGCTCCAACTCTGAGAATATGGGATATACCAATGTTCGACAATGTCTCATAGCGACTTCCAGTTTTGAAAAACATCCCAACTCTTGCATTAGGATTAGAAGAATCGACTGATACCACCTTCATACCATTGCTTAGTGTTGTCACCTGCATGTATTTGAAATAGTTATGCAAACAAAATCATTAAAATGTGGACGAACAAATACAAGACATCCTTTTGTACCTGTACTTCACTGGAATGAGAAGCAGACTTTGATTCATCAAATTCAACATCTTCCAAAGGTTCGCTTAACGGTGTCACACATACTGGCAGGTGTCGAGACTGTAACAAAAAAATGATTACACTTAAGTGGGATTGTGGGTGGTATGCCAATTTATGTATTTCAGGGGAGATAGAACTTGATCAAGTCTTTGTGTTTATGAATGTTTCCTTTGTGCTAACGCAGAGATATTCTAGTTAAAGAAAACCTTAAACTTGACATGGCACAAAGATGTTTGATCAAAAATAGAGCTTAATATAATTCTGATTTCAGAAGCAAAATAAAAAATTAAGAAAAAACCTTTCGCCGGTATTAACTTTTTATTTTCTCACCTGAATTCTTGATAATTCAAAATGTGGATTCCTCAAAACGGGCTTAAGAACCCTTGAAAACTTGTGCATCTTGAATAAAATTCACTGTGAGTCGTAAAACATTCAAAATCAATTCAAAACATTGATCAATTTGTTATCAGTTCACAGTTCTTTCAGAAGTGACAAAAAGGCGAAGTATTTGACGTTGTTGGCGAATACAATACGTATAAAAAGTCGACATCTGATCTTATTTGGTTTAGACTCTCTGGAGTGCGCTAGTTAGCGCAATTTGCATAAATTGCTGGTAGCTAGATAGTGTGGTGTGTCAACTGGTACTTGTCCCGACAGCGTCAGCGTGCCAGCGCAAGCTGCGAATTGCAAACTTATTTCAGCATTTTCTCTCATTTTTTTAAAAATATTTTCGCATTTAGTGAGCTTGTCGAATTACTTTGATGTCATTTTCGAAAAGCTCTCTAATCTGACCTTATCGAATTACTCAATGTCAACGTTGATGATGAAATACACCCTATAAACTTTACTGTTTGTATTTTACCCTCAGTTTATGGTACTTAGATATGTCTTGGAATTACATACTCTTACTGAATGATGAACGTTAGTTAATACCATTCTATTTATCATGAACTTCTGAACTTCACCGCATGCCAGTACATAGAACTACAAGCCAGTACATGTCAATAAATTCCAGAATGTTTCTAGAACTTACACCAAACCAATTTTACGGAAGGTGCTAAGTTGTTAAAATTATGTCGTAATATTTTTCATGCTCTCATCTGAACTCTATGCTTATCTATCCCCATGTCAAAAATGATAATCGATAATCTGAACAGTTTATAAACCATTTGGTAGAGAACGGGATTAGTTCAAACAAAAATGACAATACTGACCTCGAGCCTGATACTATATCAAGGTCATGAAAGGTCAAAGTCCTGTTTGTGACGTCATGTTCAGGAAAAACAAGAAATGAGTGTAATTCACTCTTTTACTAGTAAACGAGCTTCAACGACACGTTGGCCTGTTGTGTAGCTTCTTTTAACTGCCTTTCCCTGTAAAACATGTCCTCAGAAGAAGCTCACGTTGAAGGCAGTGGCGGTGAAGAAGATGAAGGGGAAATTATCGATTGGCAATTGCCATTATGCTTCACGAAGAAGCGTCATCGTGAGCGCATCGAGAAATCGCAACATTACCCACAAACATGGCGAATGAAAGAGAGAGTAAGATTATAGTGTTCATACATGCGGAAAGGCTGCCTTTCATTTTTGTTTTCATGTGTTCGATGTGAAAAATTGTTACGCTTGGCTTTGACTAGGCTGTAAGAAAGAAATGCAAACTTTTGATACCATTCCATGACGGAATACGTTTTACTTTGTTTATTTATGTACCTTTATTGAAAGCACATGTCAATTCATAATTATCTCTTACTCAGTCACGCTTCTTTTTGCCCGGTCGGCCTTATTTACTGTCGTTATCTTTTGAATGGACTCAATAAAATTGCTTGGTCTGGGTGTGTCCAAAACTGTCAATTTCTGGCGCTGCTTGCCCCATAATTTCATAGGAAATAAAAAATAAATGTCTTTTGAATGATAATTTTACATAATGAAATAATGATTTAAACATTCTACCTGCTCATGCTTGCTTTGAAGTTCGTAATATAATTTTTGTACATTTTAGTTTTTTATCTTTTCGCAATCTCAAGCAGAGATGAAAAAAAGTCTTAACTCTGGCTCTCAGACATAAATTTATTTCCAACGAGTTGTATTATAATCAGGAATGCTAACCTCACTGCAATCTTTGGTTTTCTGATGTTTAAACAGTTGCACAACATTATTTTAGAAAATCAGCAATGATATATATAAAATACAGTAGAGAAAATTGCCATGAAATGTTTTACCACACAAGCTTTGGTAATTGACAGGAAAACTCCAATATAAGAAAGCATTAAAAAGTACTAAAAAATTCAGATATATACTTAGCAGGCTACAAAGATCAAAACGGCTGATACTGTAGCACAACTATTGGACAATGGTGCCTATTGCAATTTTGTAAAATCCCACATAAGCACCCAAAATATCCTGAGATTCCTTGAAAAATCCTGATTTTCCCACTTTAGTTCTCAGACTCCCTAAGAAAGAGACGAGTCACTGCCCTCTTTACATCAAAATTTTGCTCGTATCAATCAATTTTAACATAAGCTGTACATCAATTCGTAATTTAGCAACTCAAGAACCCAAAAAATGCCAACAATTACTTAAGATCAAAATCCCATAAGAATCTCAACTGCTTCATGGATCCTGAAATCACACAATAAAATCCTGAATTTTGCAACACTAATATTGGGAATTAACATTCCAGTTTGTACAACAGTTCACAGGTTTACTGTATCGTTTTGTTTTTAGATGAAAACAGTGAGTGTTGCCTTGGCATTGTGTTTGAACATTGGCATCGACCCCCCTGACGTTGTGAAAACCTCACCATGTGCTCGTATGGAGTGTTGGATGGGTATGAAGAAATAGCTTATTTAAATGTTTGTTTTTTTCATTTTTGAACTTATTGTCCACTTCAATGTTTTTAAACCACTAGATCCAACAGATATATCACCCCAGAAAGCACTAGATGAGATTGGAAGTCGCTTGCAGAAACAATATGAAAAATGGCAACCTCGGGTATCATGAATTTCTTTTAAGATAGTTTCACTGTCACCTTATGATTAATGCTCCTTTGTCTTCTTGTTTTATACAAAGGCTAGATATAAGTTGACTTTGGATCCGACTGTTGACGATATTAAGAAATTATGCACAAACCTTCGACGAAATGCAAAGGTATCATTGAATCATTCTTATTTTGTTTTGCCTTTTGTGCTTCTTTTCCTGTCCCAGTTGTAACCTGTATTTAAACCTGTTTAAACAGGAGGAACGTGTTTTATTCCACTATAACGGACATGGTGTGCCTCGACCTACGCCTAATGGGGAAATTTGGGTTTTCAATAAGGTATGTAATGTCTCCATAATTTCTTAAAAGCATGATGGATTGGAGACATTTTAAATGAAGGACGAGTTTTTTTATGGTAAACATGTTTCGGCATGCTTATGCCATCTTCAGTACATCGAGTGAAGGTGATTATGCTATTTACATGATATATATATATGTGTATGTGACTATCGTTAAGTGTATTAAATTACAAAATTAGTGTTAGATATTATATTACAGGTTAAATATTGTATTAATGTGGTATATTTGTTTGTTGAGGTCTGGTCAAATATACCACATTAATACAATATTTAACCTGTAATATAATATCTAACACTAATTTTGTAATTTAATACACTTAACAATAGTCACATACACATATATATATATCATGTAAATAGCATAATCACCTTCACTTGATGTACTGAAAATGGCATAAGCATGCCGAAACATGTTTACCATAAAAAAACTCGTCCTTCATTTAAAATGTCTCCAATCCATCATGCTTTTAAGAAATTATGGAGACATTACATACCTTATTGAAAACCCAAATTTCCCCATTAGGCGTAGGTCGAGGCACACCATGTCCGTTATAGTGGAATAAAACACGTTCCTCCTGTTTAAACAGGTTTAAATACAGGTTACAACTGGGACAGGAAAAGAAGCACAAAAGGCAAAACAAAATAAGAATGATTCAATGATACCTTTGCATTTCGTCGAAGGTTTGTGCATAATTTCTTAATATCGTCAACAGTGGGATCCAAAGTCAACTTATATCTTGCCTGTGTATAAAACAAGAAGACAAAGGTGCATTAATCATGATATAAAACAAATTCCGAAGAAGCAAGACATCTTGAGATTGCAAAATATGCATCAAAACAAGAAGAGAAGTGAACTGTAAATTTTCGACTTTATTTCAATGGCATCCTCAGACAGAATGAGGATGACTTTGTCTTATTCTGTCTGAAGATGACTTTGAAATAAAGTCGAAAATTTACAATTCACTTCTCTTCTTGTTTTGATGCATATTTTGCAATCTCAAGATGTCTTACTTCTTCGGAATTTGTTTTATATCATGATTAATGCACCTTTGTCTTCTTGTTTTATACACAGGCAAGATATAAGTTGACTTTGGATCCCACTGTTGACGATATTAAGAAATTATGCACAAACCTTCGACGAAATGCAAAGGTATCATTGAATCATTCTTATTTTGTTTTGCCTTTTGTGCTTCTTTTCCTGTCCCAGTTGTAACCTGTATTTAAACCTGTTTAAACAGGAGGAACGTGTTTTATTCCACTATAACGGACATGGTGTGCCTCGACCTACGCCTAATGGGGAAATTTGGGTTTTCAATAAGGTATGTAATGTCTCCATAATTTCTTAAAAGCATGATGGATTGGAGACATTTTAAATGAAGGACGAGTTTTTTTATGGTAAACATGTTTCGGCATGCTTATGCCATTTTCAGTACATCAAGTGAAGGTGATTATGCTATTTACATGATATATATATATGTGTATGTGACTATTGTTAAGTGTATTGAATTACAAAATTAGTGTTAGATATTATATTACAGGTTAAATATTGTATTAATGTGGTATATTTGTTTGTTGAGGTCTGGTCAAATATACCACATTAATACAATATTTAACCTGTAATATAATATCTAACACTAATTTTGTAATTTAATACACTTAACGATAGTCACATACACATATATATATATCATGTAAATAGCATAATCACCTTCACTCGATGTACTGAAGATGGCATAAGCATGCCAAAACATGTTTACGATAAAAAAACTCGTAGTTCATTTAAAATGTCTGGTATGTAATGTCGTTTTACGTGTGGAATATAAATTCATGTTGTATGCCATACGAAGCTAGACATCTTTGTTATATTTAGAGCTACACCCAGTACATACCTTTATCTGTGTATGACCTACAAACATGGATGGGAAGTCCATCAATATTTGTTTATGACTGTTCCAATGCAGGTCAGTTTCATTGTGTATTGAATGAAGTACTCTCCAATGTATCCTTCTCTCCTGAAAAGAATTAATTTTTTTTCACCGATATGTTCATATATCCAGGTATAATTTTGGAAAATTTCAACCAATTTTCGAAGCAACGCGAGAAAGAGTTTGAGGTAAAAAAATAAAACCAAGTGGATTGGTTTTTATTTGATGAATATTTAATTTACAGTTGTGTAACTTGTGCTAACTACAGTTGTGATGTATTGTTTTTCGTTGACTGAGAAACAAAAAATGTAGAAAATGTTTTCTTGCACACTCCTGGGAGTCTGATTGCGAATCGATGTTTAGATGTTTTGATGTTGGTTGTATCAAGCATATTTTGTAGTTTTTACATCCACACAGCTGGACAGGATCACTATAGTGATATGTTATTTTGTATTCAAAACTGTTTAGTTTAGGCCATTCTAAATATCAAGGCCATTTTAGGCGATGCAATGGTTGCTGTATTAGTTGTTGAGATAAGTAATAAATGTCAAGCTTGTTGAGGATTTGCTGCAGCAGGTCCCGGTTGTGTGTGAGAAGAGATGTTTTTGTAAGTTCTTGCTTGATGTACAAAACACATGGAATGAAACTTTTCAATTTTGCAGCAGAGATGTAATACACAAGAGAATGGCTCTGCATTGTCGACATTGAAAGATTGCATTCAGATTGCGGCTTGTCAACCAGACGAACTTTTACCAATGCAACCTGATGTGCCTGCCGATGTTTTTACCGCATGTCTGACTACTCCAATCAAGATTGCCTTAAATTGGTAAGATTGTATATTTAGCTCCATTATGGATGGGTAAGTTTGCATGGGTGTATTGCAAAAAATTTTAAATGAAAAATTCACAATATAACAAACAAAACAAACAAACAACATTTGTATTCCGGCCAGTATTAATCCCCGCCAGGGGGGTTGACCGGTCCATGAACTTTTCTACGCCAAACGTCTCTATCTCTCGCCATATCTCTCGTTATACCGATCGCCTTCATATCACTGTTCACAGCATCCATCCATCTCTTTCTCGGTCTACCTCGTTTGCGGATTCCATCAACATTCATATGCAACGTTCTACGAATTTCAGCACTTTCTACCCTCCTTTCCACATGCCCAAACCACCTCAAACGCTGGCGCCTTACCCAATTCTCGATACACTCAACACCAACTCTTTCTCTAATCTCTTCACTGCGAATCCTATCCATCAACGTTACACCACACATCATCCTAAGCATTCTCCTTTCCGTCGACGCCAATCTTCTCAGGTATAAATATTCTCATGTAAAAATTCACAATATAAATACAATTAAATTCATCTTTACTGAACAATCACCTCCATTAAGCAGGTTTAACCCATGACCTTCGGTCTCCTCGGTTTGCAATAAGCCTGTGCAAACACATTAAATATCTTTTATTTCTTAAATTTAATCTATGATTTTTAAAATAAACCTAGAAGCAATTTAAAGTTCAATATAGTTTTGTTTGGTACTTGTGGTATTGAAATATATCGTTAATTCTAACATGTTGAAGTTTTAACCATATATTAAATAAAGTAAATGGTTTGAACCCGGGAGTATCGTTACATGTTTGTAAATGTAGATCGTCCAGGTTGGTATAGTCCTGAGAAGGACTGTTTTTGTTGATGTTGACTGACGTTTCGACAACCTTAGCGGTAGTCATCTTCAGAGTCAAAATTTTGACCTGACGTTTACTCCTCATTTGACTCTGAAGATGACTACCGCTAAGGTTGTCGAAACATCAGTCAACAACAACAAAAACAGTCCTTCTCAGGACTATACCAACCTGGACGATGTACATTTACAAACATGTAACGATACTCCCAGTTTCAAACCATTTACTTTATTACGATCATTTGGACATATATTAAATGTTGTAAAAACTAAAAGACCTGTACTAACACCCGGGACTCGAGAGCGACGGTTTACGGTTTAATATAGTTTGACCGTATATAGTAACGACTTCAGTTCACTTTGAAGAGCAAAATTTAAGGCATTTCGTAAATCTCCTACACCTTAATTAGTTTGTGTATTAAATTAAAATGTTATGTAAAAATTTAATCGTTGACTCATATATGATTACGATATGGGACCGTGTGTGTTCCTCACAAACGTTATGTTTCATGTTTGTAAAAAATATGAATTATTCGGAAGTTTTTGTCCGTTAAACACAGGTTTTTGTGTGTTTATTTGATGTGTGCGTCCGCCAATAGAGGTGTGCCGTTTAATCAAGGGTAGATACAGGTTTCGTAATTATTTTATTACAAAATTCGTGTTTTATTTACGAAGTGTCCGCTTTATTACCGGTTATTTTCCTGATGCAGGACCGGTTAATACTGGTTTGTTGACCTGTATTCAACCGCCGCAGGCCTGCGTGGGCTGTCGTGCACGAAAAATCGCATTTCGATATTATTTTGCGATAATTATCGACTATACCGCTACAGCCTTATAAAGGCTGCGTTTACACTATACCTGGATTCGCTCATCACGACATCTTAATTTGCTTTAAAAAGTTAACTGTACGGAGTAAAAGCTTATTAAGTTGATAGATTTATTCTATTTGATTATGTTTCTGACGTTGAACAATTTCACTGCCTTTTAATACAAAGAATATTCAACCTGCTACGATAGCAATTCGGTATAGTGTAAACGGGGCCTAAGGATAACTTCATATACCTCAACACAGTTACTAATATCGTCTTTTTTAGTATAAAAATCTGACATTAAGTATTGTGTTGATAGTGGGATACATGATAGTGCTCGTTTCTTGATCATTTTTCATTCACCATGTATGACAGAATTCATCATCAATTGACAAGAATTTTTCGTAGGTTTTGTCAGCAGAGCAGTGTTAAACTTGTCGAAGGCATAGATAAGGACTTGATTGAAAAGTAAGGCTTTTACGTATTAAAGTTAATGGTTTGAACCCGGGAGTATCGTTACATGTTTGTGGATGTAGATCGTCCTGGTTAGTAGAGTCCTGGAAGGACTGTTTTTTGTTGTTGTTGACTGACGTTTCGACAACCTTAGCGGTAGTCATCTTCAGAGTCAAGATGACTACCACTAAGGTTGTGGAAACGTCATTCAACATTAACAACAACCCTCCTTCTCAGGACTCTACTGACGTGGACGGTCTACATCTACAAACGGCTTTTACATTTTGTCACTCATTTCATCGGGGGGTGGGGTGGGTGATGTTATTCAATGGGGGGGGGGTGGTCTGTGACCTAAAGAGAGTTTGAAGTAAATTTGAAATGTAGTGGAACTAATATTTGAATCCCACGTCATGATTTTAAACATTTCTCCTCGTATCCAGAATTCCAGGAAGGTTGAACGATCGACGAACACCCTTAGGGGAACTCAACTGGATCTTTACTGCCGTAACCGACACTATCGCGTGGAATGTCCTACCCAGAGGTAACGCAATCTTTCATAATGCTAGTTTTGATACTCTCCTTACGTTTAGGGGCCGATTACATGGAGCAAGTGTGAAGAGCCCGGGCCTGTTATAATGTCCTATCAAATTAGCGTACGCGATTAGATGACAACAACTTTAGCCCGGGCTGGAATTTCAGCCCGGTTTGAGCTACGACAACTGACGATCATGCCTCGGACGAGCTTCGTAAATTTCAGCACGATTTGAGCTACGACAACTGACGATCATGCCTCGGACGAGCTTCGTAAATTTCAGTCAGGTCTAAACACCGAGATGAAATTGACCATATAATTACACTAAATTTCAGCCCGGGCTTAAATTGCTCCATGTTATCGGCCCCTTGGTGGTTTCAATTTAAGTCATGTATCGCGACACGTTTTAGCAACTCATTTTAGGTGCTATAAATAGAATGGTTTTGGTTCAAAATTTCTAAAGAAAATTTTTGAAGTATAACCAATAGGATTGTTTGATAGGCATTTTCAATAAAGGTGTACTTATTTTATGTTCAATAATATGAGTATGAAATGTCATTTGAATCCTATTAATGAAAGATATGTGCGCTGTCTTATTCACATTGAAAATGTGCTTTACGACTCGCACATATCCGGTGTTGGACGTCAGATACAAAAGAAGATATTATTACTGCTTTTGTGAGCTCAAATCGGCTTGGGGAACTTTGTTGTTCTCTAAGGAACCCGTGGTTGATTTAAGCCAAAACATATGACTTCCATTTTGCACCTTTCATCATGGATTCCGCTACTTTTTCTTACATTTATTTTTGGGTTTCTTGCCTTCTAGATCTTTTTCAAAAGTTGTTTCGCCAAGATTTGTTGGTTGCAAGTTTGTTTCGTAATTTTTTACTTGCCGAAAGAATTATGAGATCTTATAACTGCACACCAATGTCCTGTCCGAAAATACCTCCCACACACCAGCATCCAATGTGGTATGTTCTCGCGAGGCCATTTTTCCATCTTGTAATTTAGTTTACATTCATCGAAGTTAGCAGTATACTGTAGTTAAAAAATGGCATTAGGACGTCTCAGCCTTTGAAACTCTTGTTGGCATCTTGTGATGCCGATCTGAAAAAGATATTTGCAAATTTTGGTTGGCAATATGAAGCTGACCTGCTTTGAAAACCTTTATACAACATTTATTTAGCTTCTGCCTTAACATTTTCATTGATAGTTCGATACTCGCGCTTGTAGAAGCAAGCAAATTATATTTTCTTTGGCCATCAAAGATAGTGTTTAAATGAAGATATGATCTTCGCACTTTTGCTGGACAATTTAAGCAATTGTCTCATGAATCTGAAAAATTCAGGTGACTCAACGGGATTTGTCACCTGAATTTTTCAGGTTCATGAGATAATTGCTTAAATTGTCCAGCAAAAGTGCGAAGATCATATCTTCATTTAATTTCAAACACCGCACTGCATATAACATTCTTTCAAAGATAGTGTTTGTTGTTTTAAACATTTTTACTCGTGCACATTGAGAATTATCGTTTTTTGGTCGGCAAAATCTTCTCGACATGGAAAGTTGAGAGTTACAAGGGCCAATGTCGAATTTATTCGATTTCTATGTCAGTAAAAAGGACTAGGAGCTGTGTAAAACGTAGTTTAACGGCGAGTTGAAGTTGTCATTATGATGTATTCAGCTAAACTGTTCAAAAGAAAAGCGCGATGTCGAGTTGCCGAGTTTTTATCGTGTGTCTTCTTAACACGTTCAACTGAATGGAAATTTGTGTTTTTGACAAACATAGCAAACATACTATTTTGTCCGGCAGAGCAAAAGGAGAAGGTGCTGCTCATCTGTGTGGTTGTAAAGTGAAATATTTTTTATTTTATGTGCAGGCTTGCATGGGATCTTGCTGTTGACACTTGCATGTCACAAATAGATGGTGTCGTCAACCAAGGGAAAACATTTCAGGTAATATTTGTGGCTTGTGTAGTATATGTATGTTTCAGAGTTGGTGTGTTGCTCTAGACCGAACAGATAAATCCTGATTGGCAATGTTTTTTACTAAAATCTCTTAAAAGACGTATAACTACAGCTAAATGAACGATCAAGGGAGTAAAACGTTAATTTAAGGATAACAAAGTTTTATTTTCGTTAAGAGAGCATAACGCAGGGGTGGGCAACATACGGCCCGCGGCCCGGATCCCGCCCCCGAAAGGATTTTGACTGGCCCGCCGACTGTATCCGACCATTGAATATTGAATATTATTCATGTAATAATCCGGCCCACCAATAACTTCATTTTCCTAAATCTGGCCCGCAGACTGGAGAAGTAGTTTGGATTACATTTAGGGGGCTGCTTGTCTTAGCATGTTAGACTTTTTTTGCTACCTTTTTACTAAAATATGTTTGCTGTGCTTGCACAGGGTTATGCAAACTGAGGAGACCTTTGGGAGAACTCCAGAGCAGATCAGTGCAAGCCCGAGAACGAAGGTCGAGAGTTGCACATGCTCGAGAGCTCTCACGAACGTCTCCGTGGTTTGCCTAAGTTTGCGAGGTTTCGCATTAGTATTTTGTATTGACACCCCTCCTGTAAAATCATCTAGCTAAAGCTAGTACGGGAGGGATGTACACCCGCCCCTAAATTCATCCCTGTTCGTATTCGTAGGTAAAGGATTATTGTTATTTTATGTCATCAATCCATTTTAATTTTTCAACAGAATAGTTTGTTTTTCTCGCAACAACTCACTGCGTTCCAAGTATGGTTGGCGATGGGTAGAAAGGAACGAACGCCACCAGAACAACTACCGATTGTGCTACAGGTAATCATTTGCTAGTTTTTCGTTTACGGGGACATTGTGATAAGCTGTCCTTTCTTCATGGAACGCATTTTCAAATTTTGAATACAATTTTCCTTTCTAAACAAGGTGTTACTCAGTCAAGTGCATCGACTGCGCGCTCTGGATTTATTAGGTCGTTTTTTGGATCTTGGTCCTTGGGCTGTCCATTTGGTACGTTTTATTTGGTTGTTTAGACTTTTGATATGTATTAACAGCAGAGCGAAAAATACACAGACAGGCAAAAAGAACTGCTTATCTGAAAAAAATAGTTTACGTGATGAAGTGAACATAGATTCGTTGGTCCATGTTGACTGACGTTTCGACAACCTTAGCGGTAGTTTTGACTCTGAAGATGACTACCGCTAAGGTTGTCCCTCCCTCGTCCAACCACGATGTAACGATACTCCCGGGTTCAAACCATTTACTTTATTACAATAGATATAAGTTGACCAGTTTTATCGTGGTATATTCAATGATAATTTGCTTGTTTTCCTGTTGCATTCGTTACACTTTTCCATCGGTTCAACGTGTTGACCGTGAATTCCATAAATCTTTGTTGCGGATAATATTTCTCACAATCCGACATTGCTAGACAAAGTGTGAGCAGTTCTTTTTTGACTGCCCGTGTATGAAAGTGAAACGGTGATGAAACTTTCTCGTGTTGCTACTTTTTGAAATTTTAGTACAAAACTTGATATAATGGAATATCAAGTGACGTTCCACAGTCTACGTATATGACAATATGTAAAATTGTCTGAACAGAATTAGAACTAGACAAAATTGTATGTTGTTGATGAGTCATGAAATGGACTAAGTGCCCCCCAAACTTGACATATAATCTTACCAAGAAGAAGGGGTGAACCTTCGTCTCCCGTCACCCCCCGTTACACCCTTGAGTTAGAAACTTCAAACTGTGTGGCCATGTGTACGTCGAACATAGTTAAACGGAAGGTGAACCTTCCTCTCCTGTCCCCGTTCCCGTCCCCGTTACACCCTTGAGTTAGAAACTTCAAACTGTGTGTACTTTGAACATAGTTGAACGTTTGAGAGCTGGAAGGCCACTTCCCGCCAAAATTTGAAGCCAGCAATCAATTAGGCCCAATCTTTCCACGCACTGTCTAAAGAAAGTTCATTCATTTATCTCAGTAAGCTAAAATGCGGGACTTTAACCCCAGACTCGCGTTTCTTCTACTTTGGGTAGGCTTCACGCAAGTACAGGCATGTTCATATAAAATAGCATTTCAGCTTTATATACAGTTCAATGGAGTATCTTGAGATGTCTGGGGGTAAAATTTGGCTTCATGCAAGAACATTCATGTCTATATAAAGGTAGCATTCCAGTTATATATTTAGTTCAATGGAGTATCTAGAGATGTCTGGAGGTAAAATTTGGTTTCACGCAAGTACAGGCATGTTTATATAATATAGCATTTCAGTTGCATATATAGTTCAATGGAGCGAACTAAAGTCGAACCTCTACATCTAAGTTCAACTTTCAAAAGACACACCTCCCGTAAACGGACTCAAGCGAGGCCACTCGCCGGAGATTCGACTGTAATAAATTTCCGAGCTCACTAACAATGAAATATTTAGCGAGCTTAGTTTAATACGGAAATAATGTTAATAAAAATACGTTTACATGTTTGAAATCACTTCACTTTTCATTGCAGGCACTTTCTGTCGGTATTTCTCCGTATGTTTTAAAACTTCTACAAAGCTCGTCAAGAGAACTTCGTCCTTTGCTGGTTTTTATATGGGCAAAGATTTTGGCCGTTGATGATGTAAGTTTAGTTTGTTCGAAGAATAACATACTTTATACATTGTACTACATTATTTTTCGTGGGCTAGTTACGTCATACCTGCCATATTGGGGATTTTCTTAGCTTACTCAGATAATGTCATCTATTCATAGGGTTGCACACCACCTATTCATATGGTTATACACCACCTATTCATAGGGTTGCACACCACCTATTCATAGGGTTGTACAACACCTATTTATATGGTTGTACACCACCTATTCATAAGGTTGCACACCACCTATTCATAGGGTTGCACACCACCTATTCATAGGGTTGCACACCACCTATTCATATGGTTGCACACCACCTATTCATAAGGTTGCACACCACCTATTCATTTCCATTCCACCTATTCATAAGGTTCACCTATTCATAAGGTTCCACATTCACCTATTCATTCCACCATCACCATTCATATTACACACCACCTATTCATAACACCACCTATTCACCTATTCATACACACCACCTATTCATAAGGTTGTACATCACCTATTCATAAGGCTACACACCTATTCATAAGGCTACACACCACCTATTCATAAGGTTGTACATCACCTATTCATAAGGCTACACATCACCTATTCATAAGGCTCTATGGTCTTTTCTTTCAGACGTGCCAGGCAGATTTGGTTAAAGACAACGGTCATCGTTATTTTGTGTCAGTTTTAGCTGATCCCTACATGCCCGTACACACGTTTTAACATTTTAGTCGCTTAAGTCGCTTGTTTTAAATTGTACCTTGTCGTTGCAGCCTGAGCACAGGACGATGGCGGCTTTTGTTCTGACAACGATCGTAAAGAATTATCCTGAAGGACAGGTTAGTTTACTTCTTTCGCTTTCCTCCTTTCTTCGTTTCGGCGAGAGAACGAAGATGAATTTTCATCTTAACCTTGACTTCAACTTGTAATCGTTTTAATCCACGTTAAGAATATGTCCTGAAATGTTTTTTGTTCGTTTTATTTATTCACTGCACAAACACCCATTCATTTGCACTTGAAAATCTTGATAGTTGCAAAGATGAGGCAGGAAGGTACGTCGGAGCAAAACGCTATGAAAAGGCGTCTTTGTGAAAAGAAAGTTAATAAAACAAAGACTTAAGTATTGCTGTGAACAGCGTATTTGCCATGGCGAAGGACAATTGCGTGGTTCTTAAAAGAACTGTTGAATACCAGAAAGTTTACTTCTATTTTTATTAAACATCCATTGATATAATGAATCATTATAAATATAGAAGTAAATTTTTGTTTTCATCGAAACAGACGTTGCACGTGATGAAAAGTCTGCAGAAATGCATCGTGTCATTTCATTTATATAGCTATGCAACAGCTCTTTTAAGAATTACTCAATTGTCGTTCACCATCACGACTACGCTGTTCAGAGCAATTTTAAAGGATAGCTCAACTTTCAACTGTTGAATTCCATCACAACTATTCCACGATGAAGCTTTGTCATAGATTTCACTGAACATATTCGTTTGCTATAGTTACATTTTGAAGATATTTGATGTGTCCTGACATTGGACACATCAAATAGGACATATATGGACATATGTCTATGTGACCTAATTTAGTGCACTCAGACCATAACTTCGTTCATTTAGGAGGCTTGCCTTCAAAACAATCTGATCGCTGTATGTCTGGAGCAGTTGAATGATCCCCACCCGCTGTTACGTCAATGGCTTGCCCTTTGCCTTGGCAGAACGTGGATGAAATACAGTAGAGCAAAGTGGTGTGGTGTCCGTGATTCAGCACATGAGAAATTGTTGACATTGGCCAATGACCCACTGCCAGAGGTAGCATACCTTTTCACTTTCTTGCTAGGTAGAGTGCCGACATTGGTAGGGTACTGCCCCTTCTCTTGCTAGGTAGAGTGCCTACATTGCTAGGGTACTGCCCCTTCTCTTGCTAGGTAGAGTGCCTACATTGGTAGGGTACTGCCCCTTCTCTTGCTAGGTAGAGTGCCTACATTGGCTAGTTAGCGTACTTCTCTTGCTAGGTAGAGTGCCTACATTGGTAGGGTACTGCCCCTTCTCTTGCTAGGTAGAGTGCCTACATTGGCTAGTTAGGGTACTGCCCTTCTCTTGCTAGGTAGAGTGCCTACATTGGCTAGTTAGCGTACTGCCCCTTCTCTTGCTAGGTAGAGTGCCTACTTTGGCTAGTTAGCGTACTGCCCTTCTCTTGCTAGGTTGAGTGCCTACTTTGGCTAGGCGTACTGCCCTTCTCTTGCTAGGTAGAGTGCCTACATTGGCTAGTTAGCGTACTGCCCCTTCTCTTGCTAGGTTGAGTGCTTTCACTGGCTTGGTGTATGCCTCGCTTAGGCAATGAGCAGCCTCCATTGGTAAGTGCCTTCTCCCTTCTTGCTGCCCTTGGCTATTGCTTACTGCTTGCTAGCTTAGTGCCCCTGGCTAGTAGCATACTGCCCCTCTCTTGCTGGCCCCCTCCAGCTAGCTAGCGTACCGCCCCTGGCTAGGTAGCTTACCGCCCCTGGCTTGCTAGCTTACCTCCTTTGGCTAGCTAGCGTACCGCCCCTGGCTTGCTAGCTTACCTCCCTTGGCTAGCTAGCGTACCGCCCCTGGCTAGATAGGGTACCGCCCCTGGCTAGGTAGCTTACCGCCCCTGGCTAGGTAGCTTACCGCCCCTGGCTTGCTAGCTTACCTCTCCTTGGCTAGCTAGCGTACCGCCCTTGGCTAGGTAGCGTAGCGCCCCTGGTTAGTTAGCGTACCCTCCAAGTTCGGTAGTCTTCTATACAGTCCACGACTAGGTACCCTACCCTGGTAGGATGATGTACGATGTCCCCCCCTTGCTAGTTAGCATACACCGCCAGGAAAGTTATCATGCTATGCCAGGCTAAATTGTGTAACCCACCCTCCCCACAAAATAAGTATCTTACCGCCACAGACCAGTTTTCGTATTGTAATGACATCATCCTAAAAAATCTTAAACATTTATGTTGTCCTTTTAATTCAAAGGTGCGGGCAGCAGCGGTTTTTGCGCTTGGTCAGTTCGTCGGCAATACCGCGGAGAGTACAGATCTTGGAAATCAAGTGGATTTCAGTGTTGGCATGAACTTGATTAGTTTGGCATATGATGGTAGTCCCATTGTACGAGAGGTAACTGTTTTTCGTGCAAAGTTACCAGTCATGATGTCTTTCTTTTTCAGCTTTTTAAACACGTGCACTTTCAAAGTTACTAGTCACGATGTCTGTCTTCTTCAGCTTGTTAAACACATGCACTTTCAAAGTTACTAGTCATGATGTCTTTCTTCTTCAGCTTGTTAAACACATGCACTTTCAAAATTACAAGTCACGATGTCTTTCTTCTTCAGCTTTTTAAACACATGCACTTTCAAAGTTACTAGTCACGATGTCTGTTTTATTCAGCTTGTTAAACACATGCACTTTCAAAGTTACTAGTCATGATGTCTGTCTTCTTCAGCTTGTTAAACACATGCACTTTCAAAGTTACTAGTCATGATGTCTGTCTTCTTCAGCTTGTTAAACACATGCAAAATTATAAGTCACGATGTCTGTCTTCTTCAGCTTTTTAAACACATGCACTTTCAAAGTTACTAGTCACGATGTCTGTCTTCTTCAGCTTGTTAAACACATGCACTTTCAAAGTTACTAGTCATGATGTCTGTCTTCTTCAGCTTGTTAAACACATGCACTTTCAAAGTTACTAGTCACGATGTCTGTCTTCTTCAGCTTGTTAAACACATGCACTTTCAAACTCGTTACGTCAAGAGCCTTTACCGGCCTGCCGCGTCCCCAATGCGTAAAAGCAAAGTAGCCAATACACAACTAGATGCATTACACTATGGACAAAAAGAAAATTTCTTACATGTAAATCGTGGACAACAAGACAACAATTGTCATTTAGATATGAGCTTGTGATACGTTTTATAAAAGTTATTTTCCGGCTGGGAACGAAAAAGGCGGAAAGTGTTTTCTCACACACCCTTGGGAGCCCGATTGTGAATCGGTGTGGCGGGTGGTGTAGGTTATATCAAGCACATTTTGTTGTTGCATCTGCGCACAGCTTCACACGCCCGCATGGAGCGCTTAATAGCTAGTCCAGACTGTTGAGTTTAAGCTACTCTGAGGTGCGGGGCCGATGTAATGCTTGCTGCAGTAGTTGTTTTGATGAGTAATGAATTTGAAGCTTGCGGTTGATTGGCCGCAGCAGCCCCAGTTGTGTGTGAGAAACATTTTGAATTTTAATGACACACGAATCAAAATTAAATGTTTGTGTAATAGAGAAATGAAATAAACGCGTGAAACATTTTATGGTTGATTCATCATTCAAATCAAAACTTTGCATTATTGTTTTCCGCTAGATGACAAATGTTTTACATCGATTCTCAACGCCACGTGCGCATGCGTGGTATTGATTATATGACTATCAGTAGGAGATGCGCATGCGTGTTATTTATTTTATGACCATCCGTAGGAGATGCGCATACGTGTTACTAATTATCTGACTATCAGTAGGAGATGCGCATGCGTGTTATTGATTATATGACTATCAGTAGGAGATGCGCATGCGTGTTATTAATTATGTGACTATTTGTAGGAAGTTGTCCGGGCTTTGTATGGTCTAGTTTCTCAATTTGAAAGCAATTTTGGCGTGGTTGCCATACAATTTCTTGAAGAAGAAGATCGTTTGCGAGATACGCAACCTCAACCCGCCACGACGTCTGGGGGGTGGGTTGTTCTTACCCAAGGGGTTATTGTGCCTCCGAGTTTCAGCCTCCTCTTAAACCAGCAAGTAGCTAAATCAAAGCGAATAAAATCACGTGGCTCATCTCCGAATTTGATGTCATATGGAACCCAAGGAGTCGGGGCCTCGCAACGTAAGAATAATCTTTCTTACACAAAGTATTTCTGGTGAATTATTAGTTCATATTGGTTGTTTTTCATAGATATGTCGACGTCACCAAATCTTAGCAGCAGCGGTGGAAGTTCTGGTTCTGAGTCAGTGCAACATGGGGGACTGAGACGATCTTCATCCCATGCACCTTTTAACTCGCCCCAGGCCAACGTTTATTCTTTTATTTGGCGGGTAAGACGTTGTTGTAGACACTATATATTCCAATGGTTGTAATCTTTCTCGATAGCTTTGTTTTGATTCGTCAATTTTTGAATCTCGTAGATTCTTTTGATTCTGTCATGTGACCCATCGCCTTCAGTCGCTAGTCTCGCGAAGAAGATTGTTAACATGATAACTTTGAAGGTGAGATATTATTGTCATCACTATTTATCATGGTTTGTTGAAATGACACGCGCATCAATTTCAAAGTCGAATCTCCTCTGGTGAGATTCTTTTAAGGAATTTTTGTTTGGCATTTCAATGTCTCCACGAGATATATTGTGGGCTCAAGATTACTCTTTAAATTTATGTTCGGATTTGTGTCAGCGGTAAAACCATTTCACATAAGTAACAGCCTAACAGGCATACTATTGTTAATCCTTTGTCTAATACCCTCAAGTTGTGGCTTAAGTAGCGGATGGAGATTGGATTGAAGATTTATTTCGTGGATTATCAACCGCTTAAGTGCCGGATGGAGATTGGATTAAAGATTTATTTCGCGGATTATCAACGGCTTAAGTAGCGGATGGAGATTGAATTAAGGATTTATTTTGCGGATTATCAACCACTATTGTCTTTTGTCAGGCATCTGTAAATCGCATACCTCGTCATGGTAGCTCTTCCGTTGCAGAATCATGTCCTAGTTCACTTTATACAATATCTCGGTGAGTCTAGTCTGTAAAATAGAAGAAAGTAATTACATCGTCACTTTTAGACAAAACTGTTCTTCAAACTGCTGAGGATTTGGTGCGTTTTCCCTTAATGCCATTAACGCCGTGCCGTTGTGACTATTTAAAAGAATCTTAACGAAATGGGTCTCATGGTAGCTAATGCTTTTCGCGCTTAGCCCGTCATGGACAGCTTGTGACACCCGAGGCATATTACTGATATTAGGTTCTTGGTGTGAGAATTTATGTACTTTTGTTGCCAAGTTTGGTTCATCAACGTCAAAGTGCTGTAGACTAAGAAGTAATAACAAGAGTTACGTTGAAGAAAGACGTTTCTTTTAGCATTTATTAAGTAAAAAACACTTCCTACACTTTTTTCCTCAGAAATCAGAAGTTCATTACCAGTAGTAAACACAAGTGCGCCAAGCATTTCTGTGAGACTCTTTCTTTAATGAAGATTTTTTGTTTGAAAAACCTACACGACGCTGTAGTAAACACAAGTGCGAGCATTACTGTGAGTGAAGTCAGTAGTGTACAAGTGTGAGACTCATTCTTTAATGAAGATTTTTGTGAGACTGAGACTCATTCTTTAATGAAGATTTTTTGTTTTTTTAAAACCTACACGACAATTTCATTGTTAAGTTTGATCCATGGGAAATGAGGGAAAACTCTCGATACTGAAGACATTTTTGCCATTTTCAGTTCTCTAACAGAGATTTATTGCATTAGAATATTTTGTTTTGATGAAATTCGTTTACAGTTAGGAATAAAATACAATGTTTTGGTTATTTTAGGTCCGATTCATCTAGACTATCTTCAGAACTATCAAATGTCGCAGAAGCTAAAGCGTCAGAGAAACCTTCACACAAACCTAGTGCCTCTGGCCTTAATTTCTATCCACATTCTTATGCATTCAGCGCCAAAAGACGAATGTTTGTAAAAGGCCCCGATGTAAGTAGGCTAAAAGTAGACTAATTGTCAACTGTTCTTGCTAAATTTGATGCGCACCCTCCCCTCCCCCCTTCCACACACAAAAATTTAAATTAATTAGTCAATGTATATTCATTAACAAAAAAAACAAAGGTAATAACCTTTTCATTACGCAAGGTTTACTCTTCTGTAAGCCTAAAAAATTGCACAATAGCCCGCGGCCCTTACAAATTCAGCTAGGATAACGAAGCACCCTCCTTGGAAAATCTGCTCCCCTCAGGGATCAAATGAGAAATGATCCGCCCCTGGTTGCTGCGATTATAAGTACACTATTTCTACTTTTGTTTTATAAAGTAAATGGTTTGAACCCGGGAGTATCGTTACATATGTTTGTAAATGTAGATCGTCAAGGTTGGTATAGTCCTGAGAAGGACTGTTTTTGTTTTGTTGACTGACGTTTCGACAACCTTAGCTGTAATCATTTTGACTCTGAAGATGACTACCGCTAAGGTTGTCGAAACGTCAGTCAACAACAACAACAGTCCTTCTCAGGACTATACCAACCTGGACGATCTACATTTACAAACATGTAACTTTTGTTTAACTTCATTAATATTTCTACATTTTCTACATGAGTGACTAAATCTTGCATCTCCCGTCTCTTTGCAGTTGCCTGAAAACGAAGAACCGTCAGATGAGTCAGAGGACGACAATAGCAACGTACCCGAAGATTTTGTGGATACAAAGTTTTGCGATTGGTGCTGTAGTTACTTTGCTCAATCAATGACGCGGGTAAGCATACGAAATTAATCTCATTTTTGTTTCTAACCTATCAAACTAGTAATAAGGAGTCACGTGTTTAATCAACAGCCAATCTTATTGCAAGATTGGTGCTGTAGTTATTTGACTCAATCAGTGACACTGGCAAGCGTAAGAAATTAGTCTCATTTGTGATATTAACCTGGCAAAGTAGCAGTAGGAAGTCACGTGTTTAATCAACAGGCAATCTTATTGCAAGATTGGTGCTGCAGTTATTTGACTCAATCAGTGACACTGTCAAGCCTAAGAAATTAATCTCATTTGTATTACTAACCTATCAAACCAGTAATAAGGAGTCACGTGTTTAATCAGATTCACCAAACACGGAATAATGATTGGTTATTTCAATTCTTCATCTTTAGCCTCCTGATGAACACGATCCGTACAGCGAAGCTCATCTGGAACGTGAAAACAGGTTCACAAGAAATGCTCGGGTTCGATCGGAAGCGATGAAACAACTGAAAGGTACGGATTGTATGCAAGAACCACCATTGACATTATGACAATGAACATGGACGGTCACATATTATCAGATTTATAGAAATTGTTCACACTCAAAAATTATATAGGCTTAGAGTAACAAACTCTACAAGGCGTATCACGTTCAATCATATCAAACCATTTGCTTCTAAACTGTCGCGAGGCCTCGACTCGATTATGTCAAAGACAATGAGGGAAGGAATATTGCAAATGGTTTGATATGACTGTATTTTATAGTTTAATACACGTCTTCTAGAGTTTGTAGTTCTAAATTTGTATAGTTACGAGATTTTATGGAAAAAATTGTAATGTATTGATCATCTTGTTTGTAGATTTTACTCGTCTAGATGATCAGATGTTCATTAATAGAAATTCATCTCCGCCTGTCGTGCTCCGTTTTAACCCGTATGAACCTCACATTGCTGTTGCTGATAGACTTGGTGTGAAGTGAGTCTTTTACACGCATTTGTTTGTCGAGTCAATAGACCACCAATCCAACATTTCTTCTCGGTGGTTTCCAACATTGAACGTTTTGTATCTTAAAATGGTCGAATCCCAAGGATGTTCCCTTTTGTTGTAATCAATTTTTTCTTTATTTTATACAGCGTATGGAATTTCGAGACGGGAACTAAACTTAGTCATTTCGAGAACGGAAATAGAAAGTCCACGAAGATTACCGCTATGGAGTTGTTGAACTCGCATGATCTGCCTTTATTGCTCACTGGCTCAAGTAAGAAAATTAAGTACTTTATTTAAACGAAAATCATTTGCAGGCCGATTGCTTTGTTTATGATGATATCGATTATGTAATTTATGCGTGCAAACTGGTGCAAACCATTTGTATAATGCAGCCAATTTGACCGAATAAATATAACTGGAATGCTACTTCCCGCCGAAATTTCAGGCCAGCAATTTTGCTAGTCCCAATCTTTCCACGCGCGGTATGTAAATCAGTTATCTTGTGCGAGAAGAAATACGATATTGTTTGATTCATTTTGCTAAAATTTTACTTTTTAGTATGTAATCTGTGCTTTATTTATATTCTTGGTTTGTTATGCTTGAAAATATTTTCTAATTTAGTTAATTTTGATGGTAGTTAGTCTTTTTTAACAATTGAATATCACAGCTCTTTTGTGAAATCATTTATGAAATAAAAGGTGTTTACTGTGTTTGCGCAGGCTTATGCAAACCGAGGAGACCTTTGGGAGAATTTGAGTGCTGATCAGTGGAAAGCCGAGAGTGAATGTCGAGGGTTGCGCATGCTCGAGAGTTCTCACAAACGTCTCCGAGGTTTGCATAAGCCTGTGCAAACACGAAAAACGTCTTTTATTTCTTTATAAAATAAAAACAATGCAAAATACACAAATTTCAAAAAGACATTTTAATTTTTCCTTTGATTTATTGATTGATTTTCCTCTTTGATTGATTGCTTGGTTGATCAATTGATTTGATTGGTTGAGCTATTGACCAATAAGCGCGCGCCTTTTTTTGTATTTATTTTATAAAATTGATTCTTCTGTATTTACCAGATGACGGTGGTGTGCGCGTTTGGAGAAATTACACTCAGAATAATCCTGAGCTAGTGACCGCCTGGCAAGGTCTTACAAATTTAGTTCCGTCAACGAGAGGAAACGGCGCGGGTATGGTTGTGAACTGGGAACAACAAACGGGTTGGCTAATGGCGTCAGGTGATGTGCGTCACATTCACGTGTGGGACACGCAAAGGGAAATGAAATTGCAGGTATTTATCTCATTGAACTAAATATATAACTGGAATGCTATCTTTAGATAAACAAGCATATACTTGCATGAAGCAAACTTCACCCCCAGACATCTCTAGGTACTCCATTGAACTAAATATGTAACTGGAATGCTATCTAGATAAACATACCTGTACTTGCATAGCCTTGCTTCCTATCATAAATGAAATTTCTTCAAACCGTGGGTGGAAAGATTGCGACTAGTTAAATTGCTGACTTCCAATCTTGGCGAAAAGTAGCCATCCAGTTATATTCAGTTCAATGATTCATCCCGTAATCAGTAGCGCCTGCAGGAAGAGTTTCAATCCAACTGGTAAATTACTTCATGTAATTCTATTCAGGATATTCCAACGGGTGCCGAAAGCTGTGTAACAAGCATCGTCTCAGATTACATCGGTCGTTCACTGTTAGTCATCGGCTGTGGTGACGGTTCTGTTCGTCTTTTTGATCGACGATTGCCGCCGAGCGACAGTCGAGTGATGACAATGAGAGAGCATCAGAGCTGGATTGTGAACGTTGTTTTACAGAACAAGTCCTCAGATAACATCATATCTGCAAGGTGAAGTTAATTGAAAATTGGAAGTGGGGGATGTTCGTATATAAATGTTATGGAAAAGGGGATATTCATGTATAAATGATATGGAAAAGGGGATATTAATGTAGAAATGTTATGGAAAAGGGGATATTCATGTAGAAATGTTATGGAAAAGGGATATTCATGTATAAATGTTATGGAAAAGGGATATTCATGTAGAAATGTTATGGAAAAGGGATATTCATGTATAAATGTTATGGAAAAGGGATATTCATGTATAAATGTTATGGAAAAGGGTATTCATGTAAATGTTATGGAAAAGGGGATATTCATGTATGAATGTTATGGAAAAGGGATATTCATGTATAAATGTTATGGAAATATTCATGTAGAAATGTTATGGAAAAGGGGATATTCATGTATAAATGCTATGGAAAGGGGTATTCATGTAGAAATGTTATGGAAAAGGGGATGTTCATGTAGAAATGTTATGGAAAAGGGGATATTCATGTATAAATGTTATGGAAAGGGATATTCAATGTTATGGAAAGGGATATTCATATAAATGTTATGGAAAGGATATTCTATTCATGTAGAAATGCTATGGAAAGGGATTCATATAAATGTCATGGAAAGGGATATTCATGTAGAAATGTTATGGAAAGGGATATTCAATGTTATGGAAAGGGATATTCATGTAAATGTTATTACATTCGGATTCGTATAAATGCGTATATGTTCATGGAAAGGGATATTCTGTTATGGAAAGGGGACATGTTCATGTTATGGAGCGATATTCGTTATGGAAAAGGGATATTCAGAAATGCAAGGGATATTCCTCATAAATGTTATGGAAATTCATCATATTCTGGAAAGGGATATTCATGGAAAGGGATATTCAGGGATATTCATGAAATGTATATAAATGTTATGGAAAAGGGATATTCATGCAAGGGATATTCATGAAAAAGGATATTCATGTTATGGAAATGAAATGTTATGGAAAGGGGTATTCATGTAGAAATGTTATGGAAAATATTCATGTAATGTTATGGAAAAGGGATATTCATGGAAAAGGGGATATTCATGTAGAAATGTTATGGAAAGGGATATTCATGTATAAATGTTATGGAAAAGAGGATATTCATGTAGAAATGTTATGGAAAGGGGATATTCATGTATAAATGTCATGGAAAAGGGGATATTCATGTATAAATGTCATGGAATTCATGGGGATATTCATGGAAATGTTATGATCATGTAGAAATGTTATGGAAAAGGGGATATTCATGTATAAATGTTATGGAAAGGGGATATTCATGTAGAAATGTTATGGAAAGGGATATTCATATATAAATGTTATGGAAAGGGGATATTCATATATAAATGTTATGGAAAAGGGGATATTCATGTAGAAATGCTATGGAAAGGGATATTCATATATAAATGTCATGGAAAAGGGGATATTCATGTAGAAATGTTATGGAAAGGGATATTCATGTAGAAATGTTATGGAAAGGGATATTCATATATAAATGTTATGGAAAAGGGGATATTCATGTAGAAATGTTATGGAAAGGGGTATTCATGTAGAAATGTTATGGAAAGGGATATTCATGTATAAATGTTATGGAAAGGGGTATTCATGTAGAAATGTTATGGAAAAGGGATATTCATGTATAAATGTTATGGAAAAGGGATATTCATATATAAATGTTATGGAAAAGGGATATTCATGTATAAATGTTATGGAAAGGGATATTCATATATAAATGTTATGGAAAAGGGGATATTCATATATAAATGTTATGGAAAAGGGGATATTCATATATAAATGTTATGAAAAAGGGGATATTCATATATAAATGTTCTGCCGTATTAGGTTCTTTTGACATCAATTGTTTTCTACGAATTACAACCAGCATATATTAATGCCCCCCCCAATTTATGCTTGCCACGCCACTGGTGGCCGCTGTTATTTAAACGGCGGCGATTTAGTGCTTAACGCGCATGTGCAACTGAAGACATTTTTCACTTTTAGTGTCGATGGCCACGTGAAGTTTTGGGATCCACGTTTTAGTGAGTCTGTACGAAATCTCGAGTCGGTCGTCTCACACATGACGTCATTTGAAGTACACAGTGCAGCAAGTGTTATTGCCTGGTTTGTAACGGTTTCTATCGCTGTTTACCATTGTTACATTTGCTTTTCAAAGAAAGGGCTTCTTAAAATCTCACGTCCAAAACTTTGACCTTGCCCCTCCCCTCACTGTAAAAAATATGCAATTCTTTTGTAGGTATTAAGGTATTGTTTAAACTATCACGAACCCAAACGCTTAGCGTCCGTCATTAGTTCTGGACGTAGGAAAAGCCATATTTGGAAGAGCTTAAAGTATCACAAACCCAAACGCTTACCCTCCGTCATTAGTTCTGGACGTGGGAAAAGCCATATTTGGAAGAGCTGTGAACAAAGTACTCTGCCTGCCAAAATACTGCATTATCAACCATCTTCCAATTATCACATATTAATTCCGAACGTTGTAGCCAACAGGTTTTTATGTTTTCAAATAAATTATTGGAATTGCTGAGGTTCAGCCCAGAGCTTAGGGACTGGGATCTGCTGAAAAATGCTCATAATAACTGCCAAATTGCTTGTCTATTTTTCGATTGGCACATTCCACTTTAGGATTGTAAGAATATTCTGAAGTTTAGATTATATATTCTGCTGTATGTTGATCTCATCCAAAGATATTCATAAATCTAAATTACTCTGACGTATTGTTGTTATGGTTATGTTTATGACGGTAGCGTTTACTGTTCGTGTTCATTATTAATTACGTGTCATTGCTAATGACACTAATTACTAATGACACGTATGGTTCTAATTACTCTAACGTATTGTTGTTATGGTTCTAATTACTCTAACGTATTGTTGTTATGGTTCTAATTACTCTAACGTATTGTTGTTATGGTTCTAATTACTCTAACGTATTGTTGTTATGGTTCTAATTACTCTAACGTATTGTTGTTATGGTTCTAATTACTCTAACGTATTGTTGTTATGGTTCTAATTACTCTAACGTATTGTTGTTATGGTTCTAATTACTCTAACGTATTGTTGTTATGGTTCTAATTACTCTAACGTATTGTTGTTATGGTTCTAATTACTCTAACGTATTGTTGTTATGGTTCTGTTTATGACGGTAGCGTTTACTGTTCATGTTCTTTTCATTCTTAAAGTTTTCTTTTTCGTTGTGTAGCGGTTCTTATAATCAAAGTGTAAGAGTTACGAAGATTAAAGAGAAGGAGACCGAATGCATGAGTACGATCAGACATCACGATGGATTTATGGGGCAAAGAATTGGTCCTGTGAACACTATGAGTTTTCATCCTCATAAGGTACGTGTTCTTGTGGTATGTAGAAAAACAATAGCTCTTCATACATTTATGTCGTACGGTAATGCTTTGCGCGCTTTTGATCACTTCTGGCGAAGGTTGCACGAATCTTGTATGGCGTTATCCATTGGATAGTGAAGGTGTTTATATTTTCGTTGCGACAAAGAAATTTTGTAAACTTAGAAGCAATATTTTATTTCAGTGATTGCTCAGTTCAAACCCCATATTTTTTCTTTTCAAGAAGTTTTTTAACGGTTAATAAAAATTTGCTGTCCACTGGATAACGCTATCCATTGATAGAAATGATATAATCGTCTTTCTTGATTTAGGATGGTTCTCAATTGCAACAGCTTAAGCGCGTAAACAAACGTGTCTTCATTTGCAATCAAAGCCTTGCCCTCACTAGTCTTCGTCACAGTCTACGGGAAATAGACTATGATGCAAGTCAAGCTAGGTCCTCACTAGTTACGTAAACATAAGCATTAGCACAAAATTATCAAAAATCACTCTTCATCTTATGTTTATCCTTTTGTTTACTGTAGTCAAATTCCCCCGTAGCACAACTAGAATGAATTAAACGCCTTGGGTGTTGTTTACAGATCATTTACATTACCTAACTTATTGCAAAGTCTGCTTCTGTTTTTTTAGGTTCACTTGGCTGTTGGTTGTGCAGATTCGATCATTTCTATCTACTCAACGGAAAAGAAACGATGACAGTGAACACGTCATTAGTTACGTCAGCAGCTATCGCGGACGTGAAATGTGTTTTCTAAAAACTGCAACTGCGGGATGAAACATGGTCTTTATCCATGTGGTCTTTATCCAAACTGTAATATAGCACCATAGTGTAGGAGACAAACAGTAGGGCTTCTTCGTTGAAATTTTCTATTCCATTTTCTAACCTACCGAATTGGATAACTGCACCATTCATCCAATTGAATATACAGCCCCATGTTACCCAGCGAAGTCGAGCTACTGTTTGTTGTTTGTCTATACTGTAATATGGATTTTTACGGTCAATAGGATTTCATAATGATGGCTATTTAACTTTAGATGGTCAGCATTTGTATGTAGCTATTCGTTTGTGATGATTTATTTATAATTTCTACGTGTTCGTGTTTTTCATGTAAATTTTCACCGCGTGCACTTGAAATGAAGTATTTTATTAATAACACAAAGTCTAAAGAAATGTGTAATGTTATTGATGTACCCAGATGTACCCCTATTACTACATCTTCTACCCTTAGATGTCCTCTAGGTAATTCTAAACCATGACGTCAGCTGTGACGTCAGACATGAAACGAAAAGTTGAAAACTCTGATTTCCAAAGAACTCTTTAAACTGACGAAGATTATTTATCATTTTAAAATCAGTTTATTATCAAATCAGGTAATTCTCCAAATATCTGTTTAAGTAGTCGATATACTTTCTCCGATGGTGCTTCTACAGGTCTCGTATCTTATGTGACGGCTTGACGCATTCCAGATTCTTCATTTAGTGATTTTGAAATTCTTAAAAATGGAAAAACAACGAGAAGAGTTGATGCTTGATATTACTCAGGAAATGTAAGTTCGTGGCGACGATTTGAAAAGAATCGTCATTATTCTTCGATGTCGATAATATGTGCTTTAAAAAGGACAAGCAATGTAGTATATTACGTGTTGTTTAGTAAATGCGATCAACTCGACCATCAAAAAAAGATGAGGGTAATTTGATCACTAATGGTAACTTTAATCCTGGTACAATGCTTTGGAGGGCATTGAACTGCCTTATGGCCAGCTTTTTCGCGATGGCTGCCTATGTTCAGGTGAATGAATAAGTCAAGATTTCCCTTATGCTTTATCGTGGTCATTTACAGTATTATTCTTGTCATTTAGTTGAATGACCCTGATCCTATCGTATGGATGGTAATATTGATTTTTTCACCGTTGTCGATTCAAATGTTTAGTTTATTGGTTAAGTTTAAACTTTATTTTCCTAGTTTGTGTACTCTGTTCCTGCATGTTTATGCATATCGTCTGCATTTGCTCCCGAGGTTCAAGGTTTGCAAAGTTAATTCTCTCATTTTTTTCTTCATCATATCATCAAGTTTACGAAATTTTGTCACTTAAGACCATACAGTTTGGCAGTCCTTGGCAACTGCGGATATTATTGGTAGTCTTGCTGGAGCAATGTACCTTGCGGTTGCAATTCATCCTCAAATGCAACATGATTCAATTAACAATCCATTATCCTTAGAAGAAGGAAGGTAAATTCTCTATCATCCACACTTTATAATGCTATCATTTTTGGCGGGAAATAGAATTTTGGGATATATTGATCAGTCTACTTTCTTTATTTTTGTTGTGACCTTGGTGTACCTATGACTAAAGGTAGTCATGATGTAAGATCCGTGCAAACAGGTTACTATTTAAAACTTACCCGTCTTGAGTGAATCAAATTTTGGTTTTGAAAATTCTTTTGTCATGCATGTGGCATTTAATCTGTAATTATGTTGTTGCTCCTGCTTCAAGCATAGGCAATGAATAAAAAAACATTACAAAGCATTGGGTATTTATTGTGTCTTAATATGTAACTTCTTATCTGATGAAAACATATGCTCTTATAGTTTCTATCTCTTAGAAGGATAGAGAAAAAGGCAAATGTGCTATCTCACTTGTGCGAACCACAAAAATAGAAGTTTTAAGGCCTTTTGACCAGTATCACAATCTGTGAACATTGCTATGGCAAAGTTATGAAAAATACATGAAACATTCTTTCTAATAATCCATATTTAAACAGCAATGGGCATATTCACAATTTTTTCTTCAATATTTTATATTACTTAGCAGTTGATTTGAGTGTATTTTTGATGTTATCAACAGAGAGATGGCTGGACTCCTCATTGTGATGTTTTGGATGGCCCTCAGTAAAGCTCTCTCTTGGTATAATCAGAGGTTTGTATAAACTTTAAGACATATGTATAAATTAAATGAATTTGCATAAATTAAATTAGATTAGAACTTTAGAACTTTAATTGAATTAACTATAAAGATTAATTATAGAACTCTTAGATCTTTTAAATTTTGAATTAGAACTTTAAGATTATATGGCTAAATGAATGAATGAAAATCTTTATTTTGACATGCTGGCCTTGTCAACTGGGGTTGATTTCCATGAGAGGCGTGCTTTTGTTCAAAAACAATTACAAAATTTACTGAGAAATAAAATATCTATAGAAGAGAAAGATAAGTTTAAATATTTACAGAGTTTAGTTTATTCCATCAGTTACATGTTAAACTAAATCATAAAATGCAAGCAGCAATTTTCTTTTAAAAAAGTGACACACTTTTGCTATTTCTGATTTCTGCTGGAATTGAATTCCAAACAGAAGCCCCAAATAGTGTTGTTTATTAATTTTTTCATCCACAATTATGTCAACACAAAGCAATCTCAATTATGTATTTAGTTAGATGTTAGAGAGAAGTTGCTTCTTTACAACTTTGTTGAGAGTATGCCTCTCAATTATGGTTCCTTAACACAAATAATATATCTATTTGATCAACAACATGCTATAATTTCTAATTTGTAATGTAATTGCAAATCTGTTCTTTGTAATTCAATTCCCCATAAATGTGTTTTAATCATTGAACTTTTATGATCATTATTGTCACTAATGCTTGGGGTCTCTTGACATTCTAACACCCCCCAGTTTTGTTACTGTGAGTTTAAACTCTTTTATTTGAGAAATGTTTTCATTTCAAGGAATGGCAATTTTCCTTTGTTGTTCTGGATTTTCATCCTTGTTCTCTTTCTTGGCCCTATTTTACTTTGGGCATTTTGCTACAGAAGTTTGGACAAAAACACCTTGCCTCAACATTGCAAAGATATGTTATGAAAATTATGTATAGAATGAACAGTTTGTGTACTATAGCTTCTACATAATATATGCATTGGTTGAAATTGTTTCCTAATAACTTCGATAATCACACATTTGCTCATCATTAGACAACATTGAATGCTTTGACTTTGATCCTGGCAGGAATCACTGAATGAAACTAAATTAAATTGGAGAAAAATTTGTCACTTTAAGAGTTAGTGCTATTTAAATGTTTACCAACATGAAGGAACAGTCGAGAGTGCCAGTTGAAAATCAATAGCAGTTATTTATGCAACATAACAGTTGGAATATTTAAGCAGCATTTCTATGCATTTAATACAAACAAGTAGGAGGAGTCATCTACACATATAAACACTCAAATACACATATACAGTACCGCTCGCGTATTGTTTTTCGTATCATACGCGTATGTTTTTCGTATCATACGCGTTTCATACGCGTAATGTATGTTAACAAATACGCAAACGGTACTGTATATACCTTGTACGACAGAGAGTTTGCAACAGACGTACAGATATAGCCAGTCTTTGTCACAATTGTAACACAGCACTTGTCATACAAAGTACATATATCTTTATTTGAAGGTTTTCTTTACCCGAATGATCCTTTCTTTGTTTGTATTAATTTGCATGTTAATCTTATAAAAAATTTTTTTGCTATCATAAGTCATCAGTCATGTAAAAGAGCCTAAATGAATGTTTTACTTTTTCTCATGATGAGCAAATGGTAATCAAAAAGAAATATTCTTCAATTTCTATGAAATGAAGAATAAAGGTTTAAGTAGTTGTTGGTGGACTACATGATAATGAAATACCCATGTTAATCACATGTAAAATAATAAAATAACAATGTACTTTAATGAAATCCTGCCTGTCTCTATATAGCACAAATAGCTTTATATTTTTATAGAATAAATATATTGACTTGAGTTCATATTCCAGAGCTCTTGAATATATGGTACAGAGTCAAATGAAATGTAATAATTAATTTTTAAAGAAATACAATCTGCTGAGAAATGTATTGTTCATTTTTCAAGCCTTGCCACACCAGTATCGATAGGCATTGTATCCCAAATAAACAGCAACAGCAAACGAGGCCACATTATGAAGTATCATCCTGTATTTGTCATCTTTATTAACAAGGACGAGAGGTGATGATGATGATAGGCGTTCGAGTGGGACTTTGACCAAACTATGACTGTCATATTCGACTTGATATTTTGAGGTGGGATCAAACTGCCAGGAAATGTCATATATGGCTGCAGAAAGCAGGCTTACACCACCCAAACTCAAACTGATCATCTTTCTGTTGCTTGCGGGCAGGACTATAGGGGAGAGCAAACAACCAAGGCTACAAAGAACAGAAGATTTATGTATAAAGTTTCCTAAACGAATCCATTTAGAAACATGATCGCCAAGAATCTTTGGTTCTATAACTATCATTGAATACTGTTTTTCAAGTGCCATTTCCAACTCAATTTCATATAACTCCCATGTAAGACTGGGGTCAAGGTCTGGATCATCTGCTTCATGGATCACATGGCACTCTTCGGAAGTGCTTCCCATCAATGGTCTAAAAGTGTTGTTTGATTTATTTTAGCGATAGATTTTAATTTTTAATCAACTGATTGGAGTGTTGACACTGCATTGTTTGTGGCGTGAAGGACTATTTGATAATTGTTAATTGATGTGCTTTATGAAAAACCTCCTCCTTCCTCATATAAGTTTTTTCACCTTATGCCTGCAAGTCTAAAAAACCAACCTTGTCTCTTCTAATTCTGGTTGTTGAGAATCTTCACCGCTATTCACCACGCTAATATCTTCAATTTGTGTCTTACCGTCGGCCATTTTGCATTCAATTCATGTATTGTTCGACAAAAAACGGCAGCGAATTAACTGCGACAATTTTGACGGTAACCAGACGTAAGAGTCAAAAGTCGGAACAATGTTTGAAACTCCAAGTCAATTCATCTTAAAATACATCCTAAACGTTTCCAGTGAGTTGTTGCTTCCTAATTTCTAATATTGCTTCAATATGGTTTTAACAACTAAAGTTACAAGCAAGAAAAACAACCAAGACTGCAAAATTATAACGTTTTTCATTGAAATGGAGTACATAGTCATTAGTACGAAGAAAATTTACGGTAAAGAAACATTTATATTGTACATAACTCAAACGGCATTCTTTAGAAAGAATATGAAAGTGTTCAAGTTTTTAATATTCAGCTACACTGACAGACAATATGTGCTCCGGGTAGGGGGGGGGTAGCTAAAAAAGTTGAGGTAAAATCTTAAAAGTTAGTCGAAAAGACTGTAAGAGTGAATGTAAAATGTAGGCATGGCTTTTTTTATCAATAAGATACTACATAAGTGGGTGCCAGGATGTAGAGTCCCTAGTTTTATTTCGAGGGGGATGTAGCTGAATGTAGCTATCTTTATTGATTAAATTTGTTTGAGTTTAGGAGTTTATTGAAAAGTTAGGGAAACGTCGTTAAATTCATCAGCGTGCGAGTTTTGGAATAACCTTTTGTTGAAATAGCTGGTTAGTAAATAACGTTAATATGACCGATTAGCTCAAAGTAGAAAAATGTCGCTCGTTTTTCTTCGTCTCAACGGACCAAGGCGTTGAAACAAACTTTAATTTAATCAGGATTCCTTAGAACGTCTTTACGAGAGTTGAACTGCCTAACTATGCTTGCATAACGAGGGGAGCAAACAACGAGGCTTGCATAACGAGGGGAGCAACATACTTGAAAGGTGATTAAATAACCAGCGTTTGACAAACATTTGAAAACAACTAAATCTACCGTATAAGACTATATCAAATATAATAGATCTATGGGTAGACACTGGTTCTATTGCACCTCGCCAGGGCGAACGTGATGTTCGAACCACGCGTACAGATGACGTTACTGCATACGCTGAATATCTAAAAATTAATAAACCATCTATTTACGCAAAAGAGATTCAGCAACACTTAGAAAATAACAAAGTTTGCCTTCCAGCAAACATACCTAGCAGGTCATCCATTAGTAGAATTTCGAAAAAAGATCTTGGTTACTCTTACAAGATAATAAGTCAAATTCCTCGAGAGACAGAACGGCCGGACGTTATGGAGAAGTTAGAAGCTTACGTAGCAAATATTTCATTGATTGATTGCAACCGTATGCATTTCTTTGATGAGTCGTCTGTAGTTGTTACGAGTGGCAACAGACGTCGAGGGCACAGTATGCAGGGTACTCCTGCATTTAAAATCCAACGATACGCTTCTAGTGCCACATTTACTGTAAATTTTTTACATAATGTAAACGGCGTATCGCATTATAACACTCTTAGAGGGCCGTCAAACGGATTAGAATTGCTAAAGCTTTTCTTTGCTTACTGAACGGATTCATTGCCAAATGTCTACAGGGTAGAAAGACCTTTCGCGTTTGCTAGTACTTCGCAACTTTAGTTCACAACTTCAGTACTCAAGTTCACAACTTCAGTACTCAAGTACACAACTTGTCAATTCAAGTTGACAAGTTCATATCGAATATTCCATATTTGGAAATGTAGTTGGCAACATTAGAAAGTAACTTGGCAACCGCCATTTGAAAAGTTAACTGAAATCGACAATAATGCCACAAATATGACATACCATAGCCAGAAATCTGGTCTTTCATAATACTTTAAAATTGCAGTCGTTTATTCTGTGATTTACTCATATCAGCATGTTTAAGTTGGATTACCTTATCAAGACACCCTCTGTGGCAGTTCGAACATTTGATTTTCCCGAAGTATTTTTTCTGAAAGATTTTAATGAATAATTTCTATGTTATCTACACCATTAAATTAATTAAACTAAATTTTTTGAAGGATTTTCGCTTGCTTAATACTGACTATCGTAAATACTTGGTTTTACCAAAAGAAAATAGAATTTCTATGTCTTATATATCTTTCTATATATACTGCTTAATTGTACACGCTTTAACTATTGATCATAAATTAATTAAAAAAATCTAAATTAAATTTCTCTAAGTAAATGTTTTGTTATCCTATCCTGAATAAATTGTTGAAGTTTATTTTCTTAAGAAGTTTGGCAATATTTGCATCTTTCTTCGCCGCATCACAATGTCTACAGGAACAACTTTTAATCACAGGATAATAGAAAACATAAGTGTCTCCCTTGGGACAAACCATGACTGTAGATTTACGGTACAATTTAGTTGGTTGACAACATCTGCATGTTGTGTTGAAATACAATTTGCCACCAGCGTACGAGAAGTTGAATTTGACTGACAAGATCCTTCGCAGTACGAATTAATCCTTTTTGTTTTACTAACGCAGCCAAAGACATCCTTGAATGGCTTTCCCTCAATTTGAGTTCTTGCGTTGCAAGTGCGAGGAGCTAAAAACCGAAGTCAAAGTTTATGGCATTGTTAAATGTTTATTTACGCGTTATAAGCGGGTACGAAGATGTTTCAATGCCTTAAAAGTAAATTGAAACCTATATATTCTTTCAGATGTACCTTCACATGCATTTACTAAGGTACAACTTTTCCTTTCTTTTCTGATTTTATTTTGAAAGCCGACAACTATCCCACTCACGACGCGAACTAAAATCCTTACAAGTTTTTGCAAGAATCTTTTAAAAAGTTTAGAAAGACTGCCAGAGTTGCAAAATGTCATATGATATTTACCGCACATTGGACAACATTTTCCCGGATTTGGACGAGCTTTGAGGTGAAATCCCTAGGAACACCAAGTACAGGTTATTTGCACTATTTTGAAGCATTGCTAGCTATTAAATATGGCTTAATTTACCTTAGGGCACATCTTTGGGCACTGCTCAACATGGCAAAGTACTTCGCCATTTTTAGCACATGAGCAATTTTTACAAGCATCTGGTTTCCACCTTTGACCAACCTGAAACAGATTGTTCAAAAGTTCGTATAAAGTCGAGTTATTGATCTTAGGCGTGGTTATTTAACGGAGACTTACTTTGTAACTGCTGCCGTTATATTCGCAAGTTTTATTATATGAAAGCGAAACTAGAAAGAGAAAACCTTGTTAGATACAATGACGAACATAATTCATTACAAGATTGACTTACCGCACTCGTTACAACATTTTCCTGGGAATTTGATCATTTCGCAACCCTGTAACACAAGGCAGGCGGGCAGTAAGGATTTATTTGAGCAAGCAAAGGTCTACTTGAAAAAATATTTTGCAGGATCACGATAAGTATGCTTCGGTTTTTATTACCTGTGGACAAACAGAAGGACAAATTGTTGAAACGCATTTGATTTGTAGGTTTTTTTCGCAAGTACAATTCTCGCAGATTCCGTTTGACCAACTTTCGCCAATCTAATGTTAAGTTAGGCATTTCAGTTTTATGCATCGTCATTGTTTAAATTTTTGATATTATGAAGCATCGTCTATATTACCATTCTAAATGTTCCGTTATCATAACATCCCGGTACAGGCGTTGTAATTGGTTTAGTTGTTGCTAAAAATTCATTACATACACTCATATCATCGTCTGTTCATTATGTAAGATCAGTATTTGGCAATTACTCACATATTAACATGCAAGTACAGCAAGAATCAAGTGGTTGAACCAGTTGGTAACCCTAAAAAAGATATTTATACATACATCACATTGTTTTCATAAAGTACTTTCACAAAGTATTTTATATTTTCTATCGCATATAAACTTAGCAGGGATCTTGGGAGGAAATATTTCATACATCGTACCATAGGACAGACTGTAATGTTACATGTTCTGTTACAAACTTCTTCTCCATCAATACAAGTACAGTTTACACAATTTTCTTCCGTCCAACGTTCGCCACTCTGTAGAAAGAAAAAGAAACGCTGTAATTGACTTTTCTTTTAATCATTTAACCATCGCATGACTGAAAACATCGAACTACAACATATCGCCACTCTGTAGAAGGTTAGTGAATCAATATTGTCTAATAATCATTTATCCATACTCAAAGCCATTTCATCTCGTAGCTTAAAACATCGACCTACAACATACATTCATTTCTCCTCCATCAACAAGACAGAAGCAATCTTTCCTTTCAACACAATCCGTTCCATTGTCGAATGTTCCATCAGGGCATTGGCAACCAGGTCTGCATGTTGAATTAAATGTCTTGTTTTCGCAAGAAACTGGTCTGCTGCAGAATTTGTAGATCATATCGTTCCGACATTCTAGAAATAGATTAAAGGGAATACACACGTATTTTTATTTAGCTTATCGATAATGAAGCAACATTGTTACTAACTTTGTTCGCAGTAACAACATTGACCAGGTTCCCTGACAAGTTCTTCGTTCTGAAAGGATAAAACTATATATGAACACTGTAAAACGTGATTGTGCAAACATTGACTTCATAAAGAGAACTTACTGGACGACATGTTTTGTTGCATGTACGCTCACAGGAGAAGTTACTTGATAAACATACACATTTTATACATTCCTCTCTTACAAATACATCACCAAACTAATAAAAAATAAGATTAAGTTTGGTAAGTATAGAAATGTAAATTTTAGACGAAATTCATTAGATAACAAGAAAAGAAGAGAGCGGAATTTGTAACTTCGAAGAAAAATTCAACTTCGATGTTGCTACTTCGACATTGTGTTACGATATTAAATATCCACATTAAACACAGTGGCTTTTCGATAGAAAAAAACTTCTAGGTAACTGCTTTAGTGAAATGTTTACTTACTTTGTAAACCGTTCCGTTATAATAACAGGGACATGTACTTATGTCTACACATTCGCCATTATTGTGTAGGAAAAATCCTGGTGGGCATTCACATCCAGGGCTGCATACAGATGAATTACACTTGTCAGTTCCATTGGAAATGCTCTCACATGTTTGCAGACATGTGCAAGTGACATTCGTACATTTGATAGTGGGGACCGGTGTAGTTGTAATTTTCGTGGTAGAGGGGGTGGTGGAAGGAGTCGATGCAGGCGTTTTTACCGCTGAACAGTAGCAGCAGTTGGCCGAAGGAAAGGTTAGTTTATCATTCTATTGAAATGAGAGAATAACCACTTTCATACACGGTAATACCGAAGCTATCTTAAATTCATATCGAAATGCCGAGGCTCTCTTCGTGAAGACTTCCTTTCCTCCTTATGAAGGTCATTTTTATGAAATTAATATCGATACCTTATGGTTTATTGAAAAGAAGATTTCATCACAATTATGTGATTAAACCACTGATATGTATAAAAGTGGATGACGCAACTTAGTGCTTCACTTGAAGCCGCAGGTAGCGGCCATATTGGAGTATCCACTTTTTCAGTTTTTATATAGGTTTTATATAAGAAACTGCTACCGTCGCATTTATTTTTGATCATATGTTTTACTCTTGGGACAAAAAAGAATTATTATGATGACACGACTGCAAAAGAGCAGTTTTAGGGCAAAAACTCATGTTTGCTAAATTTCATTTAGAAATCTTCTCGCGTTGCTTAAATATCATAATAAAGTATTTGGCATGATTTCTGAAAGAGAAAATAACAAGAATACAAAATATGATAAAAATTCATTATAAAATACATACTAGAGGTGGATAGTCCAATATGGCCGTCGCTGTTAAAAGTTAAATGCAAAATTTTCTGGGCACCAGAATTAGGTTGCGTTAACCAGTCTTTATATATAATAGTTCAGTGAATATATAGTTCAGTAGATTTAACTAATTCCAGTATAGCATCTAACCACTATTTAAAAATAATTCAATATATTTACCATAGCACATTTGCTGATCGAGCAAAACTTTGTACAATTCTTTTTTCCTTCTTCGATGCACTGGCATCTGTAACAGTCGTTCTCAGTCCACGTCGCGCCAATCTAGAATAAATTATTACTTAGGTCTGTCGAACTTACAATACAATAGAATGAAAGAATTGCCAACGAAATGTTCTAAAAAAATGGCTTTAAGATGTGGTTTACTTACACTGTAATTGTTATGTCCGCTAACGCATTGCAGTTTTGTGGTTGAAGCCTCGATCGGGGTGATATGGGTGGTTGTAGCTATAACGTTAGGAGCTGCCGAAGGAATTCCCGTAGGTAGTATCGTTGGACAGTATATTTCATCTTCAGCGTTTGGACATTCAACAGTACCATCACAAATGTAGGAGATTGAGATGCATTTGTGAGAATAAGGACAACGCCATTGAGATTTGTTCTGACATTTACAGTTAATCTCGTCCATGTTGGTAATGTTGCAGTCTTTGTACAAATCGCAAATCCCAGCTCTCGGAATGCAATTTCCTTCAGGACACAGGTACTCACAAAGTTGTGGTGTGGCTGTCATTGGGCAGTTACGTTCATCTTCACCGCCGTAGCAATCTTCATCGCCATCACATAGTGATCTAAGTTTAAAAAAAAAAACACAGAAACATTGTAAAATATTCGAGCCCTTTTTAAATCGAGAACGTCAACGGTTCACCTGTTAGAGATGCATTCACCGTTTTCGCACGTAAATTCGTTAGGACGGCATGTTGGCTTAACGCAGTCAGGTTTTTCGTCAGAGTTATCACTACAATTGGGATAACCGTCACAGTAATCCTCGATATCGATACATTCACCATTATCGCATGTAAATTCGTTTGTCGAGCACGTTGGAATACAATTGTCTTCATCGGAGTTATCTCCACAATCGTCACTGCCATCACATTGAAGTTTGGGGTTCAAACATCGAGTATTGTTGCAGAGAAAACCACTGCAAGGAGTGGTGGTGACGTTCGCACAGCCGAATATCTCATATCGCAAGCAAACTGATAATGTCAAATTATCAGGAGTTATTTTAATGTATTTAGCAGTAAAAGGAACCCATAACTTGAACAATGAAAGATTGCCGTGTTTTTCCTAGAAATGAAAATAACGGCATAACACGATATAATATTAAGCTAAAGGTAAACATTAGTAATAATATAACAGTATAAAAGTTATCATTACAATCGTATTAATAACAGGCATACCGTTTGATTCCATCCATTGTTGTACCTCTTCCAACTGAATCCATTTGTACTGTACTCGAGTTGGAAATTTTGATGATTGACGGCGCCTTTCACTTCTGAGCCAATTATTGTCACCGTAGAATTATGACCCAGATTTGCAAGAAGCTGAATGGCCCTGCTGAAATTTCGTAAGCAATAGAACGTCTCACCGCTTGAAATCATCCTCCAACTCGAATCGGGATAACCACGGACCTCTCCTGCAGTCAAAATATTTGAATAAAGAATTAAGACCAAAACGGTGAAAGCAAACTTTCTTCGTATTAGTAAGACTCCTAATTGAAGGTCATAACGCAAACAAACAAACGATATAGATGTCTGTCACTCGAGCAAAATTCATATCAAAAACTACAGTTATCAGCGCCTCGTCACCAAATGACTTCAGTAGCAATGCATTACCTAAAGTGTCGTTGCATGATGATATCGTTGTACAGTTACTTTCATCTTCATTGTTGGAACAATCCCGCATTCCGTCACATGACCATACACGAGGTATACATGTCTTATCGATATGACAATAGAATTGGGACTCGTTACATGGTCTCCTTGTTGTCGCGATGGTGATTGGTGGTGTAGTGGAAATAGAAACACAGACGTCACAACAATCTTTTCTTGTAACCGTGTAGCTGTGAGTAGGACAGTAAGTGATCGTGGGACATTGAATAGGATTACATATTAAAGTATTATTCCAGCAAATGCATCTATTACAGCCATCTCTCCACGTCTCTCCTGCTCTGTAATAGTTACTCTTGTATAAACATGGACAATCCGATGGTTCAACACAATGTGTGCCATTAAACACCAAACCACTTGGGCACGTGCAACCTTCTTCACAATCGCTTGGCAACGTACACGTCACGTTTAAGTATTGACAGAAAGGAGGACATGACGAGGAAACACAACTTGAATAGATCTAAAACGTTGAAAAATTGACTTGGTGAAAATATCAAAATTCTCAAAATTTAAAATTGCTTAGTAAAACTGCTATATCTAAATATGAATGTTTATGCAAAGCAAGATGTTTGAATTACCAATCCAGGTGGACAAGTGAGAGCAGTAGTTAATGGAATGGTCGGAGTTGATGAAGTTCTTTCAATGGTAGATGCATTAGAACGTCCAGGAAGTCTAGTGTAATTTTCTGTCGGAGCTATGCCAAGATTAATAGTAGTGGCAGTCGACGGGTGAGTTGAAATTGTTTCATTAGAAGTGGACAGAGTTGAAACTGTTTCAGTCAAAGGTGGAGTTGAACTCGTTCCCATCACCAATGAGGTTGACGTTACAGTTACAGTTGACAGAGCTTCAGAGGTTGTTCCAGTCAAAGGTGAAGTTGAACTCGTTCCCATCACCAATGAGTTTGAAGTTACAGTTACAGTTGACAGAGCTTCAGAGGTTGTGCCAGCCAAATTTGAAATTGAACTCGTTCCCATCACCAATGAGGTTGAAGTTATAGTTACAGTTGACAGAGCTTCAGAGGTTGTTCCAGTCAAAGGTGAAGTTGAACTCGTTCCCATCACCAATGGAGTGGAAGTTCCAGTTACAGTTGACAGAGCTACAAAAGTTGTACCAGTCAAAGGTAGAGTTGAACTCGTTCCCATCGCCAGTGGAGTGAAAGTTCCATTTACAGTTGATAGAGCTGCAGAAGTTGTACCAGTGAAAGGTGGAGTTGAACTCGTTCCCATCACCAATGGAGTGGAAGTTCCATTTACAGTTGACAGAGCTTCAGAGGTTTCTCCAGTCAAAGATGGAGTTGAACTCGTTCCCATCACCAATGAAGTTGAAGTTACAGTTACAGTTAACAGAGCTTCAGAGGTTGTGCCAGTCAAAGTTGAAATTGAACTCGTTCCCATCGCCAATGAAGTTGAAGTTACAGTTACAGTTGACAGAGCTTCAGAGGTTGTTCCAGTCAAAGGTGAAGTTGAACTCGTTCCCATCACCAATGGAGTGGAAGCTTCAGTTACAGTTGACAGAGCTTCAGAGGTTGTTCCAGTCAAAGATAAAGTTGAACTCGTTCCCATCACCAATGTAATTGAAGTTCCATTTACAATTGACAGAGCTGCAGACGTTGTTCCAGTTAAAGGTGGAGTTGAACTCGTTCTCATCACCAATGTAGTTGAAGTTCCATTTACAATTGATCGAGCTGCAGAAGTTGTACCAGAGAAAGGTTGAGTTGAACTCGTTCCCATCACCAATGTAGTTGAAGTTCCATTTACAGTTGACAGAGCTGCAGAAGTTGTACCAGAGAAAGGTGGAGTTGAACTCGTTCCCATCACCAATGTAGTTGAAGTTCCATTTACAGTTGACAGAGCTGCAGAAGTTGTACCAGTCAAAGGTGGAGTTGAACTCGTTCCCATCACCAATGTAGTTGAAGTTACAGTTACAGTTGACAGAGCTGCAGACGTTGTTCCAGTCGAAGGTGAAAATGAACTCGTTCTCATCACTAATGAATTGAAGGTTCCAGTTACAGTTGACAAAGCTGCAGAAGTTATTCTAGTCAAACGTGAAAATGAACTCGTTCCCATCACCAATGGAGTGGAAGTTCCATTTACAATTGATTGAGCTGCAAAAGTTGTGACAGTTAACGGTGGAGTTGAACTCGTTCCCATCACCATTGGAGTGGAAGTTAAAGTTACAGCTGACAGAGCTGCAGAAGTTGTACCAGTTAAAGGTGGAGTTGAACTCGTTCCCATCACCAAGGTAGTTGAAGTTCCATTTACAATTGATCGAGCTGCAGAAGTTGTACCTGTTAAAGGTGGAGTTGAACTCGCTCCCATCACCAATGGAGTGAAAGTTCCATTTACAGTTGACAGAGCTGCAGAAGTTGTACCAGTTAAAGGTGGACTTGAACTCGTTCCCATCACCAATGTAGTTGAAGTTCCATTTACTATTGACAGAGCTGCAGACGTTGCTCCAGTCGAAGGTGAAAATGAACTCGTTCTCATCACTAATAAAGTGGACGTTCCACTTACAGTTGACAAAGCTGCAGAAGTTGTTCTAGTCGAAGGTGGAGTTGAACTCGTTCCCATCACCAATGTAGTTGAAGTTCCATTTACAATTGATCGAGCTGCAGAAGTTGTACCAGTGAAAGGTGGAGTTGAACTCGTTCCCATCACCAACGTAGTTGAAGTTCCATTTACAATTGATCGAGCTGCAGAAGTTGTACCAGTGAAAGGTGGAGTTGAACTCGTTCCCATCACCAATGTAGATGAAGTTCCATTTACAATTGATCGAGCTGCAGAAGTTGTACCAGTTAAAGGTGGAGTTGAACTCGTTCCCATCACCAATGTAGTTAAAGTTCCATTTACAATTGATCGAGCTGCAGAAGCTGTTCCAGTTAACGGTGAAAATGAACTCGTTCCCATCACCATTGGAGTGGAAATTCCAGTTACAGTTGACAGAGCTGCAGAAGTTGTACAAGTTAAAGGTGGAGTTGAACTCGTTCCCATCACCAAGGTAGTTGAAGTTCCATTTACAATTGATCGAGCTGCAGAAGTTGTACCAGTGAAAAGTGGAGTTGAACTCGTTCTCATCACCAATGTAGTTGAAGTTCCATTTACAATTGATCGCGCTGCAGAAGTTGTACCAGTGAAAGGTAGAGTTGAACTCGTTCCCATCACCAATGTAGTTGAAGTTCCATTTACAATTGATCGCGCTGCAGAAGTTGTACCAGTTAAAGGTGGAGTTGAACTCGTTCCCATCACCAATGTAGTTGAAGTTCCATTTACAATTGATCGCGCTGCAGAAGTTGTACCAGTTAAAGGTGGACTTGAACTCGTTCCCATCACCAATGTAATTGAAGTTCCATTTACAATTGATCGAGCTGCAGAAGTTGTACCAGAGAAAGGTGGAGTTGAACTCGTTCCCATCACCAATGTAGTTGAAGTTCCATTTACAATTGATCGAGCTGCAGAAGCTGTTCCAGTTAACGGTGAAAATGAACTCGTTCCCATCACCATTGGAGTGGAAATTCCAGTTACAGTTGACAGAGCTGCAGAAGTTGTACCAGTTAAAGGTGGAGTTGAACTCGTTCCCATCACCAATGTAGTTGAAGTTCCATTTACAATTGATCGCGCTGCAGAAGTTGTACCAGTTAAAGGTGGACTTGAACTCGTTCCCATCACCAATGTAGTTGAAGTTCCATTTACTATTGACAGAGCTGCAGACGTTGCTCCAGTCGAAGGTGAAAATGAACTCGTTCTCATCACTAATAAAGTGGACGTTCCACTTACAGTTGACAAAGCTGCAGAAGTTGTTCTAGTCGAAGGTGGAGTTGAACTCGTTCCCATCACCAATGTAGTTGAAGTTCCATTTACAATTGATCGAGCTGCAGAAGTTGTACCAGTGAAAGGTGGAGTTGAACTCGTTCCCATCACCAACGTAGTTAAAGTTCCATTTACAATTGATCGAGCTGCAGAAGTTGTACCAGTGAAAGGTGGAGTTGAACTCGTTCCCATCACCAATGTAGTTGAAGTTCCATTTACAATTGATCGAGCTGCAGAAGTTGTACCAGTTAAAGGTGGAGTTGAACTCGTTCCCATCACCAATGTAGTTAAAGTTCCATTTACAATTGATCGAGCTGCAGAAGCTGTTCCAGTTAACGGTGAAAATGAACTCGTTCCCATCACCATTGGAGTGGAAATTCCAGTTACAGTTGACAGAGCTGCAGAAGTTGTACCAGTTAAAGGTGGAGTTGAACTCGTTCCCATCACCAATGTAGTTGAAGTTCCATTTACAATTGATCGCGCTGCAGAAGTTGTACCAGTTAAAGGTGGAGCAGAACTCGTTCCCATCACCAATGTAGTTGAAGTTCCATATACAATTGATCGAGCTGCAGAAGTTGTACCAGTTAAAGGTGGAGTTGAACTTGTTCCCATCACCAATGTAGTTGAAGTTCCATTTACAATTGATCGAGCTGCAGAAGTTGTACCAATGAAAAGTCGAGTTGAACTCGTTCTCATCAGCAATGTAGTTGAAGTTCCATTTACAATTGATCGCGCTGCAGAAGTTGTACCAGTTAAAGGTGGAGCTGAACTCGTTCCCATCACCAATGTAGTTGAAGTTCCATTTACAATTGATCGAGCTGCAGAAGTTGTACCAGTTAAAGGTGGAGTTGAACTCGTTCCCATCACCAATGTAGTTGAAGTTCCATTTACAATTGATCGAGCTGCAGAAGCTGTCCCAGTTAACGGTGAAAATAAACTCGTTCCCATCACCATTGGAGTGGAAATTCCAGTTACAGTTGACAGAGCTGCAGAAGATGTACCAATGAAAAGTCGAGTTGAACTCGTTCTCATCACCAATGTAGTTGAAGTTCCATTTACAATTGATCGCGCTGCAGAAGTTGTACCAGTTAAAGGTGGAGTTGAACTCGTTCCCATCACCAATGTAGTTGAAGTTCCATTTACAATTGATCGCGCTGCAGAAGTTGTACCAGTTAAAGGTGGAGTTGAACTTGTTCCCATCACCAATGTAGTTGAAGTTCCATTTACAATTGATCGAGCTGCAGAAGTTGTACCAGAGAAAGGTGGAGTTGAACTCGTTCCCATCACCAATGTAGTTGAATTTCCATTTACAATTGATTGAGCTGCAGAAGTTGTTCCAGTTAACGGTGAAAATAAACTCGTTCCCATCACCATTGGAGTGAAAGTTGCAGTTACAGCTCGAATGGCAGCAATGGTTTCATAAACTGTGTTTTTGGAGGTAGGTTTCGTCAATGATGCAATTGAATATGTTACATTAACAGTCAAAAGAGTCGTTGACTTTATTCCAATAACAGCTGATGTCCTTGATTCTGAAGGTCCAGTGACAGTAAATATTGTACTAGGGGCGATACCTGTAAAGAAAAAGTGCAGTTAAATATACAAGCTACGTAAAATCTATAATCAATTAGATGTTTTTACAATGGCAAATTGATGAGTTCACATACTTTAACCAAAAAAGTTTCGTCATTCATTTAGATAACTTTATTAAATTTACCTGAAGTTGAGGTACATTTTGGTCCGTTGCATGAAAGACAACCTTCACTGCATACACTAAAAATAATTTAGACATTGAAAAGACACTTAAACATTACCAATGTTGGAAATGGGTAATTATCTCTTTCCTATGTCACATTCCATAATGTGATGTCTCAGTAGGTCTTGGCTTAAAATGAATGTTATAAACTTTGTTTGCATTGTTTTAACATACCAATGTTGACAATTAACGATAACGTAGGAGCCATTTTCATATTCATTTCCATTCACAATACACGGACATAACTCTGGTTTGATGCAAGTCTTTTTATGAAGCACCGTACCATTTGGACATTGACATCCTTCCGTGCATGGTATTGGGCAATGAATTCGTGGGCCACATAAGGATTTACAGGTGTTTGGGCATGGAGACCCGCATGCTTTGTATTCCAAACCGTTCTCACATTGAATAGCTATAAGCAAAAGGAAAAAAGTTGCTGTTTACAAGCATGCAAAAGTAGTGATAGACAAATAAACTTAAAATGAATACAAGAATGGTATTTTGTATGTGGATAACATGCAAATACATAATGAGCTTTAAAGGGACACTTTGGGATAGAAACAACACAAATGATATATGACATTGGTAATATGGTTGAACACATTTTATACTTATCACTGAAGCCTATTGCCCTGTCACTGTGAGAGAAGATTTTGTGTTAGAAAAGCGATTCATACTTAATTATGCATTGTTATCCTTCATGAAAAAAATTCGACCAATGATTATCATTCATACTTACGACAAAGTTTTTGTGATCTCCATTCAATATGAATACCGTGTCTATTACATTCCCTAGCGTACGCTGCAATTGCTGTACACAAACATTCACAATCACCACCAATGTCACAGCCACAAGAATCGAAATAACAGTCCCTGTAGAATGGATCTACATCGACCTAAAATATACAATTTTTTTAGAAAGAGTGTGTTATAAGTACTGAACCAGCGATTGTTGTTTAAGATTTAAAAATTCCAAAAATACATTAAAGTATTTATAAATCACCTACTTTATCATGACATGGTTTGAAAATCTTCTTTTTGAGAATTTTACACATCTTCCGCGACCAACCAGCTCTTTGTTTGTGTATTTTACAGGGATGTTTGGACACACGTGTAGCTGGACAGGACTTTTCCACTTTCCACGAGTCGCCAAAATCGTTTGCCAACTGCTCGGGGAGATTTTGCGGCGTAAGAAAATCATCTTTTTGATTGTTGTTTATATTACCACACAGTCCACAAGGATTTCCTAAAAAATTACAGAAAATCAAATTTAGACGTTAGTCCAATATCTTTCGTTGAGCTTAACCAGTTTTAAAATGGATTAAAATTTGTTTCATGAACTTTGTACATTTTGTTTAAAGAGGATTACACATTTTACCTTGATAGGTCGGTAACAAATTTACATAAACTCTAGTTCCGTGATCCCATTCCATAACAAGGCCAAAATCGGTTGTCAAAACGGTGAAAAACCAACTGTGATATATCTTGTATCCACCATTGAGACGAGAATTTATAGTACCAGGTAAGGTGTTAATTCTGGGCATTTTGTGTTTGTAAAAAGTAATGACGGTATTATTGATTGTAACTATTGGAGCTTTTGTACATGTAACACCACTTGTTCCACAAGGAACATTTTGAATTTCAATGCGATATTTCCCCCATTTGTTTCCGCAGTAATCTTCAGATAAAATGTATCGACAGGAACCTTGAAAATCGTACTTTTTACCATCAAACGTTTTGTAATGAGGCTCACCTACGGCCGAACAAACTTTGGGACATTGTTTCTTTGTGCATATCCATTTGGCATTTTTGCAAACGCTAAAACGAGAGGTTTACAACGGAAATTTACTATAGAGAAAAAACTATATAATATTAAAATTAAAAAGAATCAAATGTTGACAAAACAAATTTTGTTTAAGAACTTAAATGATCAATTTAGTACGAGGTTGAACCGTTCACTGTAAACAGACATATACCATCTTTTCACATACCATGTGTTGCAGTCAATAAAGATGATTTGTCCTTGCGAGTATTTGAGGTTATTGTAGTGACACGGACATTCGGAGACGTTAACACACTGAGTGCCATTGAAAACGAGTGAATGAGGACAAAGACAACCTTCCTCACACTGTTTGTTCAGACATTTCATGTGAACATTTCCACAAGTTTTCTCACATTGAGCACATTGCGACCATGCACGACCAGAAGAACACTCGACTTGACATGTTTCATTTTTACATTGAACTTTTCCATTTGAACATGTGCTAAAGAGACGAAGAACAAATAAAACTTTCAGATAAACGCTTTTTATACTTTCGTTTCTCTTATTTACTTTAAAGAGTAAGACTTAGAGTAAAATGTTTACGAAAAACAAAATTATACACTGAGTTTGTTAAAAGGATTGCGGAAATTTGACAGTAAGTTGTGACAGTTAGCCAATGAAAAACGACATTTCTTTTATACAACTTCGTGCTGCATGATGTAATATCTATAATTACCATTTAGTGCATCTGTCAGGCCAATAGGATTCACCAGGATTGTAATATTTATTCTCATAATGACATGGACATTCTGATACAGCGACACATTTTTTCTGGTCATTTAAAGCGGTACCATTGGGACAATGACAGCCGGGAGAGCAAACCTCGATACATCGTTCACTGTACTGAAGTTCACGACACGTTCCCATACATGAAGTACCGCAGTGTTGATATTCTTGTTCACTGTTGTCGCATTTAATATCTTCAAATAGATTGTTGAAATATGGCGTGAAATGGTGATAAACAGGGATACAATTATGACCAGAAATATCTGATTGCAATTTTTTCCAGCAGCAGATATTTGTTTATAGAGCCTAAGTATTAAACTCAGTGATTAGTTTTGAACGTTAAAAGAATAAGTTTGTTCGTTGAAATGTGCTCAAGACATTTTTGATGTATACTTGAACAATTCGAATGTTGAACAATTTTTTACTTATTAGTTTACTTATTTATATGTTCGTAAACACCTACCGCACTCCGAAGCGATGCCTGTATTTCTCCAGTTGATCACGTGACCATATCGTAAGCACGCACGCGCGTAATCTTCAATAGCCTCACAGTAACATCGACTACCATGCCGACAAGCACAAACGTCAAATTTGCAGTTTTGAAAATACTGATCGTCGGGATCAACGCTATGTTGACAAACTTTGAACGGTTCTTGATTTAAAATATCGCATTTCGTCTCTGCGACTAAAGCACGTTGTACCATTATCTCACACGTGTTCACCACCGTAGTCGCTGTTTTATTGCACCATCGAGCTACCCAAGAGTTTCCAAATGCTACAACATTCGTCTCAATGGCACCATCATTATTCATGAAATCATCTTCCTGGTTGCCATTGTAGTTACCACAAAGGCCACAAGTACTGTTTGCATACTGTGGTTGAACAGTTACGTACAAACTCATAAAACCGTCCCAATGCACGTCCAAGCCGATGTCAGATCGAAGTCGGAGCATTCCGAACGCGATGCGGGTGATTACAATGCCTTGGTATATATAATTATAAACATTAATAATTGAAAGACGTACTAAAATTTGTAATACACACGAAGATGTCTGCGCATGTCTGTGAGTTACCTGGTGCAAAATATGGCAGTGAAATTTGTTGACCATTTAGTTCTACAGCTCCACCTCTCAAGAAAACTATGCTTGACTCATTGATGTAGAGATAAATTGTTTTGGTACAAGTGACTGTGCCATCATCACCACATGGAGTATTTTGTACCTCGATTGAAAAGTTGTTTGAACGACAGTCCCGAGCAAAAATATAACGACAATGACCCATTAAGGAATAAGATTTACCATCGAACGTTCTGTAATGAGGATCACCAGTTGCCGAACATATACCTAGAGTTCGAACGCATAGTTTTAGATATGTACGGTAATTGCTGAACTCAAGCAGAAAACAGAAAGTTCAAATAAGATTTCAATTTGGTCGCTTTCATACTCTTTAATCTTCTCGAGGGATAAGACAATGAACATGTAAAAGCGGAGACTCGTTTATTTATGTCATTTTTCAGAGCTCTTGAGTATACAACCGTGTCAATAAACTGTGTGGCAGTGAATACACGACGTTTCTTATCCTTTGTTAGAAATTAAAACGCTTATATTCCATGACTCCCGCCCCCAAAAAGAAAAATTGAAGCCGGAATTAGCAAATGATTTCGAAGTCAAAGTTAGATTTTGTTTTCACAAAACAACAAGACATTACTGACCTGGACAAACATTCATTGTACATGACCATAAACCTCCAACACATTCACTATAACATGAGTTTAATAGTTGTCAGAATGGTTAAATTTTAGTGGAACGTGAAATTTATTATTTAAACAAACCATTTGTTGCAATCATTCAAAATTGTCGATCCAGCTGGAAACAACTTCCTGTGATGTTTACATGGACAAAGTTTTGCTGCAACACATTTCGTTCCATCGTAAAAGGTACCATTTGGACATGTGCAACCATCAATACAGTTCGTATCACAAACGTAATTTAAATCTTTATGAGCACAAGTTCTTGGGCAAGCTGTTTCGCACTCGCTGAAATTCATTGTAGCTGGACAGGTCACCTCTGAAATGATAGGAATAATATTTAGGAAATTGTACGTTTTGATGGCAATAATTTTATGCTATCTTTTGGCTAAAATCTAGAAAGTTCTTTGCTTTAGTTTTCAATTGACGTTTCAAAGCTGCTATGAACGAACACAGTTCACCGATGTACGTTATATAAGCTTTGGTAAACATACCACAATTCAATTGCTTTCTCCAAGACAACTTAATTCCTTGTCTTGAGCAAGACCTCGAATACTGAGTCAAGACATCACAATTCGTCCATTTCATCTTCTTGCCAATGTACGTACACGCGTCATCTTGACACATCTTATTAAACATCATTGGATTAACAACCTTGTGACATTTGCTAAATATTTTCGAGCTTAACACGTGACAGCTTTTGCGAACATGTCTGTAATCTTTTCTTTTGAGTTTGGAGCAAGGCAGTGATCCTGGCTGCACGTCTTTGCAAGTGGCATTGTACTTAACCATTTTATAACTGTTGGCAAAGTCAATAGCGGACTCCACAAGTTGACCCGATAACTTTTTGAAGTCATCTAGCGGATAGTTGTTGAAGTTGCCGCACAAACCACATGTTTTGCCATGATAGTGTGAAGAGAGTTGAACGTAAACGCTGTTATAACCATCCCAGCGAATGTTAAGACCAGGAAAACCGTGAACAACGATGTAATTTGCAATTTTGTCGACGACTATTTTGTTGATAATGTAAGGCGCTTTCACAACTTTATGGTTTACAATGACGTGTTCGTCTTCATAAAGCTCAATCTTAAAAAATGAAGAAAGTCAAAGCTCAAGCGAATTCACGAGACATTTTTTAGTTACTTCAGAGTTTTTTTTTGAAATATTTCTGTATGTCCTATTTTCTAGAAGATCGTGCATGTTATCTTTTCTAAACTGTAGATGCGCTTGCCGATTTAAGCGATGTCATGATAATTCAAGACTGTAGTAGTTTTCTACTTGAGGAGTTGGCTTGACTTGCAAAAAATCGTTAACTGTTGAACCTTTTATCGTTTTCAACCATAATTTCCTAAACAAACATTCTCCACAGCCATTTACAGTCACAGAAATAGAACTTTATCTAGCTTACTTCAATGTTACCATTATCAAGATAGATGAAAACTCGTCGGTGACATTTACGACCTTTACGACAGTTAGTAGCGTTTGAAATATGGACGGCAAAAGTATTGTCTTTACAATCGGCAGCAAGAAGATATGTACAATGTCCAGGATAGTAGAAAAATCGACCATCAAATGTTTTGAAATGATAATGACCCCAAGTATAACACAAATCGTATTCATCTAGAATATTGAACAAACAACGATTTCAATGTTAGTACAGTGTTTTACATTCATCATTAGTTACTTATTCATACAAATTTAAAGACATTCATTTCAATGAAGTGAGCATTTAACAACAAAATACCAACTCAAACTACAGCACGTTGATATACTTAGACTTTAGAACGTTTAATACAGGACGAAAACTGTATTAAAACCATTTATTCTATATTCATTTCAATAAGTTATACTTATGCAAGCTTACTACCTCAATTATGGTTGATTCCACGAGCAGGCGGAAGGTTTTTCAAAACAGAACTGGAAGTTCGTATTGGAAAAATTTTACAACCTCTTTACGAAGCCAGATAGAATAACAATATTTAAAGGCAAAGATTTTCTAATTGCCAAAATTTTATTGATAATGTAACTAGACAATTTTAGACAAGATTAGTACATGCAGCAGTGCGAGTTGTGAGTTTCTTGATAGAGGTTGCTTGTCTGAAATTTCTTTTGGAATGTAATTCAATAATTGTGCCCCATTACACGAAAAGATTGATCAAAGACAAAAGAATACCTACCATATTGTGAGTAAAAATAATATCGTTTACTGGGAAAGGAGTAATCATTTTCATCTTCGGGAATTATTTCTGCTTCGTCCTTCAAACCATGAGGGGATCTTATTTCGCTGTCCAAGAGCTCCAGATCTTTGAGTCTTAAAGAAAACAATATCAAATATACTTGTAGCTAAAAGATAATTAACCAACTAGTAGCAGATCGTAATAAGATACAAGCCCTTACATATATATATATAGCTTTTGCACAACACAGAGAAAAGAACAGAATTACATCCAAAATTTTTACTTAGAGGGTTAACGTTAGTTTCGTCAACGAGGCGCAAAGATGGCGCTATAGCCATATGAAATTTGTCGACAGTTATTCAACGTACAATATGATGTACTTTACATAAGAGGTAAGAGTTCATGAAGTGTCGTTTACTTACTCTTGCAGTGTTTCTTGGTTCTCATTTGTAGCAAGAATGCATGCAATGAATGCAAACCACGCCACGACTTCAGCAACCAAGTTTCGCCGCTTTCGAGCCATCTTGTCGTTTTTGAATCCAATGGCAAATTAGTTGCATGGGCGTTGGCACTTCTTTATATAGGCTTGCGATACATGTTGGTGAATATCATGAACTTAATTAAAAAACAAAAAGAAACAATACTCTTTTGTGCTACCAAATAATTGCTCGTTTTCAAGTATGGCTCAAGGAAAAATTAGTATATTGTGTGTAAAAAATAGAAAGATTGTATGCAAGCAAAATGCATTCACTAATCACCACGTCGGTTCCGCTGTAAACAATGAAACGTTATGATATTTTTGTTAGATAGCTCACCATCATGGCAGACATGAAAACCACCTATAGGCAAGTATAAAAATGCAAAATATTAAAATTCAGTTGTGTGAAACGCATTTTTTATAATTATTTGCTATATAGCAAGTCTATTTAACACTTGCTTTTAGTCTTTGCCCGTTCAAATTAGGACAATAGATATTTTAGCTTTTGTATTTTCGTATCGAAGGTGAGAATATGCTGAGTAGATGCAAATTAGTCAAACTTAAAGCTACCTGGATTTGAGAAAATGGAAGCAAATGCTCTTTGAATTTGCAAGCTACCCGAATGATTGCATGCATAGTTCAGCTTATTTCATCACAAACCTTGAAGAAGTCAAGAGTTAAAAAGTAGAGATAAATAGAGACATAAATGGAAATAGCTATACTGTCGGGTTTTTTTCAAAAAAATTTTGGGCATTATTCCAATGGTTCTTCCTTCAGAATTAAGAAAGTTGAATAAATTGAGCGCCATCTTGGGGTGCAAAACCTTGGACGCTGATTGGTTACTGGCCGACATTAATTACTTAATACTATGCATAAATCACTGTTGCGTACGTGCGTATCCCATTGAGTTCTATAAGACCTGGAGGGGAAACGTCAACAAAATTACTATAAATTATCAGCGCGCGGCCGCGTGGTCAAAAACATGGCGGATTTTGGTTGTCAAAGTCAGCGGAAAGACGCGGGCTCATAAAATAAAATTTTTTTCGCCCACCCGGATTTGACAACCACAATTGCGATTATATAAAATTTCAATGCCAAGCACAAAAACTTTTAGAAATTTTATTTTTAAAACATGCTGCAAACTTGTTTGGTATACGGATGCTGAAGAAATGCCTGAAAAGGAAGCATTTCACGACACCGGTAAGCAACGTAAGATTGTTTACCATTTAAAGTGTTCAGTGTTATGTTTTAAGTCAATACTTGAAGTGTGATGGTATATATTTTGTTAATGTTTTTACTCCTAAGTTTTAATTTAAGTTATGTTTATTCAGTCCTATTTGTTCTTTACTTAATCGCTTGCTAGAAGAGGCAAAGCAACCAGTTCTTATCGAGATATGCATATCTTAAAACTCCTTGTTTCAACTGAGTTGAAATGGAGGATTTTTTCATGATATTTTTCTGAAAATATGAAGCAAATATTAAGGACAGAGCTGTATTGAAATCAAATGCAGTGCAGGATTAATTAATGAGCTCTTTGGTACATGTCGTACAATAAAAATGCCTGTATTAAACAGCTAGCCTGGACAATTTGACAGATAATGGACAATCATGATGATGGTGTGTAAAGGTTTGCTTTATGCTAAAAGTTTTATAAATGCCATCTGGTGTTTCTGTAAATGAATTGTTTATTACACAGTGTAGTAAACAGGTTAGTACATCAAAATCAAGATAAAAACTACTTTGTTCAATAATGTGCCAAATTTTGCTCCTACCTTGAAATATTTGCTCAAGAAAAGCTTATCATGACATGCATGAAGCATTAAATATAGTACTGCATCGTCTGACAAAATCCATACATTTTTCAATTCCAGGTGATTAAAAATTCACATAAGATGCATTGGTTGCAATGAAGTTGAATGTGGAAGAAGCGAAAATTGATGGCAAAGAACTTTTTATGTCTTTTGAAGAATTACAATATCATTTAAAAGAATAAGAGTAGCAATCTAGTAAAAGAAGCCACATCTGCCTTCAACATGAGACTTTTCCAATTATGTATAGTTACTTTGTACAAAATACTATTTTAGATAAACTTGATTTTTAAGTCATTCACTGATATTTTTACTAAAAGACAAAAAGAAAAATTCAAAGACATAATGTAAAATTCAAAAATTTGTCAAGTTGTTTGAACCTAGAAAAATTAGTATAGGTAACTGTAATTTGTAAGGACACAAGAGAAAAGTAGTGCAAGGTTAGCATTTTGAGAGTTAATAAGTTCTTGACATACATTACACAAGGCCATAATATTATAAATGTCTGTACAATAATTATACAACATGCTAAATATCTTCACCTACATTATAATTATTTAAACAGGTTTGCCTTCATGCAGCAATAAGAAAAGTGTTATGTCAGAGAAAACAATGCACTTTGATTTAAGAAATAGTATTTTCAATGGGAAATTAATGTAGTTCTGTTCAGTAGTAGATCCATGGTTGTCAATAACAATCCAGTTTCTAATATCCAGCAACATGATTATAGAATTTCTGAATTTCGTTCTTTGCTCTCCTAGTTCAAGATATTTTCCTCATCAGTTCTCAGTAGATTTATCAGAATATCATAATACTTTATAAGACACCCAGAATCAATCCTACCAAAAAACTCAAAAAATTACATACCTACTTATAATATATTTCCAGTCGACTAAAGTCGTAGGGTAAGCTAACTTTTCTAACTCCTTTTGGACGTTTTAACTAAGATTTACCCATCTATTCAAGAAAGACAGTTGCACCAAGCTGTTAACAAACAGTCAAAAACACAAGTAATGCGCATGGGATTATGCATTAAAGCTTAACAACAAATTGACAGTGTAAAGAATGCCGTTTGATATTTATTCATAGGCGTACGGGGGGGTGGGCTGGGGGGGCTGCAGCCCCCCCCAATTTCTCGAGAATTTGTGTATTCGGGCAAGCATTTACATGATATTCTGGCAAGATACTTACTACAGTTTTTAAATTTTCAATATTAATCTACATCATTTCTAGATCATAAACTGCTTCGGTTCTTGAGCGTGAACGGTCTTTTAATGGATGGTTTTTAAATTGTTTAAATTACTTAAATTTCAGGAGGTAAAATAAAAAATCGCGTAAAGTGATTGGGTGCAAAATTTTTCTTGAGACATAATAGGAGAATTTTACATCCGCTCCATTATAATATAAACAAATTACGTCACGAGAAATCGGTCTATTTACTAGCGATATTGCGACGAATATATTCGGTGTTTACAACTTTTAAACGAACACGAACGCCGATATTTTCAATCAGAGCAAAGCTTTTGGTATTAAATTTATCCACATAACGTTCTCCATTTATAAAAAAGGGCTGAGGTCAGTAAAAGTCTTGAAATGTCTTGAAATTGCGAAAAATCGTCTCCCCACACGCTATCCGTTATACATTAATATATAGATTAACAATCGCTGCGATTCCCAAAAGTGATTTTAATTTTGCATGAAAATTAGGCTTCGTATGGAGAGGCACTGTCCATTCCATTGATTAGATTAGTGCCATTCACTCTATGATTGTTGTTCAAGGAAACTATTATCCACAAGGGGAAAACATTTAGTAGCCAAGCTCTAATAAAGCGTACATATGGCGTCTCGTAAACGACCGTATCGACATCGCGTTTGGTGCGAGGAATGCAGCAAGGAAATTGACAGTGATTATAAGGAGGTCCACTTTCGACGAGTTCACAATAATGAAAAGTTAAGTGTCATCGAGTGATGGATTCATCGGATTTATCGCAGTCAAAGATCAGTGGTTTCTTTGTAAAAAGTAACATGACAACCAAGGATGATAACCTAACCTTACAGGAAACAGAATCGAGTGCTAGTAAAGATTTAGCAGCCACTGGGTCTTTTGAGGAAAATCTACCTGAGATTAATTTGAAGGAGCCCATAAGCGAAGACCAAACGGAACCAATGAGAACGTTTATTGATGTTGATGAATTAAATCCACTGACGCAGTTCAGAGAAAATAAAGAATTGAATACGGTCACGGATAATGAAAATCTTACTTCCAGTGACGCACTGTTCATCGAAGAATTTAACTTAAATCAAAATATACAACGCGTTGCAACACCAGAATCAACGACGACGTCTAACACTCTAGACACAACAGCAATACAAGATTTAGATTCAACAGCATCTGTTCTAAATGAACAGACTAGAAAGGTTTCCTTAACAGTATGAATGAAGAAGAGATTTCCACCTTGCACGCCCCAAAACAGCCTATATTAGGTGAATATCCTGCACGAAAATTCGGCAGTGAAACATTTGTGCGACGATTTCAGCCTGAATGGTACAAGAAATATCCATGGATTAGTTACGAAGTGGATAAAGATGCATGCGTTTGTTTTGCCTGTAAAGAATTTGGGAAGAATACTTCATTTGTGCTTACAAATTGGAAGAAGTCGTCAAAGCTGGCAAAACATGGCAAGAGTGAGAACCACGTCAGATCCATGACAAGATGGCTCCAGTTTAAAGCAATGGAAAGAAAGAAAACCTCCGTACTACAACAGCTGAATAGTGCACACCAGGACCAGGTTGCTATTAACAGACAATACTTAAAAGTAATCATACAATCTTTGATGTACACTGCACAACAAAATGTTGCAATTAGAGGTCATGAAGAGATTCGGGGTGATATATGGGAGATATCTGATATAAATAGAGGAAACTTTCTCGAGTTACTTTGCATAAGATGCAACGATTTGCCTTGGCTGAAATCTAAACTTCAAAGCCAGCTGCAGACACATGCTCAGTGGACATCCCCTGCTATTCAAAATGAACTACTGGAAATAGTAGCAAGTGTCATGCTTGAGAGGATAGCAGAAGAAGCAAGAAGTAGCGACTACTACGGAATAGTTGTCGATGAAACGGCAGACATCAGTCGAACAGAGCAATTATCTCTTTTCCTCAGATATGTTTTCAATGGCGAAACCAAAGAGACATTCACTGGTTTCTATTCAACCAAATCTACGGAAGGAGAAGTATTGTATGAGCTGTTAAAGACAGCCATTGGCAGGCTAGAGTTGACATTGGAAAACATTGTCGCAGAATGCTTTGATGGCGCTGCAAATATGAGTGGCCCTCGCAAAGGACTTGCTGCACGCATGAAGGAGTGCTCACCTCTTAGCATCTATGTTCACTGCCATGGGCATCGGCTTAACTTGGCGCTACAAGATACGATGACTACAATTGAGCCACTTCAGAAAGCTTTAGGTGTGATCCAGAGTCTCCATAATTTCTTGGAAGGAAGTCCCAAACGCCACTCCATCTTCAATGACATCAAGGTCGAAGATGAGGACGAAGATATTACACTGACTATTAAATCGCAGAGTGCTACTAGATGGTCTTGTCGTTGGGCAGCTGTAAAAGCAGTAGTAAACCAATTACCTAAGATCATCGAGGTTCTCCTTACACTCTCAAAAGATCGCGATCCGAAGACCTACAATGACAGCAATTCGCTACTTAACTCGATTTGCGACTTTCGGTTCGTTTTTGGTTTGATGGTATTAAAGGTTATTTTATCTAACACCGATGGTTTGAGCAGGTACCTACAAGGAAAGCAAATGGATGTCGCCACAGCAAAGAAGAGTGTTGATGGCGTGATTAAGACATTAATTGGATGTCGTTCCCTCGAAAATTTCGAACTGTTATGGTCACGGGCTGAAATCATAGCACACAAAATTAAGGAGCAAATTGAAGGTACAGAATTCAATTTCAAAGATGCAAAAGTACCAAGATTCCAACAGCCGTCACGGCGGCTCCAAGCTCTCGTCGGTGAAATGGCTGAAGTAAATGCAGAAGTGGAAAATCGAACAGAAAAAGATTACTATCGTATCACATGCTACTACCTAAGCATTGACAAGATTGTGGCGGAGATGAAATCAAGATTTGAAGGTAGTGATCAAGAGGTCCTATTGGCACTTGCAGATATTGTGTTCAACAGGTCTCCAACCACGGCGAATGTTGAGTTGGTATCACACTTCTATGGTATCGACAGTGAGCTTCTTAGTAGCGAGAAAAATGTCTTTGAGAATATTGACGTTGATTTCCCTTGTGCTGAGAGAAAACGCTGCCAAAATTGTTAAGAGAATGTTCGAAAATGGTGTTCATGAAGTCCTGCCTGTGGCTTACAAAGTATTTTCGATTCTGGCCGCGATCCCGGCAACATCCTGCTCAGCAGAAAGATCTTTTAGCGCTCTTCGTCGCTTAAAACCTATCTTCGAAGTACAATTGGTCAAAACGGTTAAACAGCATTGCCCTAATCAATGTGGAAAGAGCCTATGCAAATAGTACTTTAAAGAACGACATGGAAAAGATAATTAACATTTTGGACAGCGACGTAATCGTAAATCTTATTTCTTTTAGTCTTAGATCGTCGCACATTTAACTAACTAAATTTCTTCTGCGTCTAGTGTTATATATGACAAAATTTCAAATATCAAATAAAATGTAGTTACTTTCGTAGCATCCTCTTAGCAAATTGTAATGATTTTAGCTTATTAATTGAGATGGCCAGAGACAACATAAGAATATCTATGACGTCATACGTCATATGACGTCATATAATTCGGGCAAATTTAGTCCAGCTCCCCCTAAAAATATGTGCCCGTACGCCTATGTATTTATTTCTGATATAGCTAAAGCATTACTTGACAAAATATACGTTATTTTACAGTAGATTTACCTCATTTAATTGTGTGTGTCTATTTCACAAAAATCTGAAGCGTGATTTTCAATATTTTATGCTTACGGTATCGTGGTTGTTTTCGCTGGTTGTCATAATATAAGCAGGAATAGAGATCCGGATTCGGGAGGGAGCGAATGTTAAAAATTTTTCTCAAAGTGGAAGTTTTGACAACCAAAATCCGCCATTACCGCCATGTTTTTGACCACGGGGTCCAGGCCCCTTTGCCCCTCCAGGTCTTTTAGAGCTCAATGGCGTATCCACTCTCCGTATCTCATTAAAAAACTATGAAAAAAACACGGCAGCAATTAAACTCCGACAATTTTGACGGTAACCAGACGTAAGTCCATTGATATAAAAATGACGTAATGTATTATTATTTTAATCAAAAAGCAGACTATGGCTTCATTTTTTTCATCAAACCCATATTCCACGCCCGTGGGTCAGAGAATTGGTAGGTTCTATGGTATTTTTATAGCGATACTTGTCTTCTTTGTTACGTACTTATGTCGCGAGTCATATTTTTGAGTAGCCTTGACTACTTCTGAAAATTTGTGATGGACATAAGAAAAGTCGATATACTATTCACAGGCACATGACGTTTCATAGTTCATGATGTATTTTTGTTTGTGATCTTGTTGAATAGAACGAGCAACAGATGAAAAATTGGCGTCCGAGGATTGGGCATTGAACATTGAAATATGCGATATAATCAACGAAAGCGACGAAGGGTTTGTAAAAAAGCTTCGTACAATCTGACGTTATTTACATTTTTTTGATTGAACATTAATGAGTTCATTGACTTTTGTTTTGTTTTGGTATGTGTGCCATAGTGAGTAGAACTTGCAGCAAATATATTTGTTTCTCATATCAGACCGAAAGATGCTATCAAAGCAATAAGAAAACGACTTTCTACACCAAAAGACTTCAAAGTGATCAATTTCACCTTGACAGTGAGTGGCGTTACATATGTTATACAAACAAGTTTCAATTCTTTGCTCTTAATTAGAAAAATGAATGAAATTGTATGTTCAATTGAGTTTGCTTAGAACAGCACTATTTCTGAAATCATTGCAGTTACCTTTCATTTTCATCTCCCAGTAGTTCTTAGAATCATGTTTTTAAATGAGTTTGTTTAGAAATTACAACAATGGTATGTATGATAATATGACATGTTTGTAAATGTAGATCATCCAGGCTGGTATAGTCCTGAGAAGGACTGTTTTTGTTGTTGTTGACTGACATTTCGACGGACTGTTTTTGTTGTTGTTGACTGACGTTTCGACAACTATAGCGGTAGTCATCTTCAGAGTCCAAAAATTCATTTTCATCTTAATTTTTTTAAACATTCAAAGCATTCATTTTTAAAACAGTCTTCTCAGGACTATACCAACCTGGACTATCTACATTTACAAACATATAACAATACTCTCGGGTTCAAACCATTTACTTTATTATGATAATATTGTTACTCACTAAGTACATTTCATCAATAACCAATCTCACTCCCATGACATTACTTTGTAAAACTATGATTGCGGAAATGTTTTAGTTGCTGCTTCACACGATGTCAACATTGGCGTAAATTAAATGTTTTTGTGTTTTTTGATGAACGCTTTATGGTGATTTTTATTCAAACTAAAAATTTGGAATTGTTAGTAATACTGCCCGTACAGATGTTGTGTAAGGTTGTATTACTTGTAATACAATCTTTGAATTTGATTAGTGAATTCCAATTAGGTAAACACAAGAATAGTACAAATTGAGGCGACCATGGTAACAATATAATCATCATTTAAATTTAGGTCTTGGAAACATGCGTCAAAAACTGTAATAAAAGATTTCATATATGTGTTTGTAATAAAGATTTTTTATCTGAGATGACGAAGCTCTTGCAACCCAAGGTATACGGAGAATATTTTTGAAAGTTTCAATTGCTTCCATGTTTCAAATTAGCAATCTTCAGTGCAAATGAATACATTATTTACTGTATGGAATATATTATATTAAAGAAATAAAATATGTTTACCGTGTTTGCACAAGCTTATGCAAATTGAGGAGACATTTGGGAGAACTTAAGAGTAGATCAGTGCATGCCTGAGACTGCAGTTCAAGGGTTGCACCTGCTTTGGAATTATGTCATAAAAATTTCTTTTTGTCCTTTTTATAGTACAATGCACCTGTAGTTATTCAAGACAAAGTTCTTGCTCTTATCCAAACCTGGGCGGATGCCTTCAGGGGAAAACCTGATCTTATTGCTGTTGTAAATGTTTACGAGTTGCTGAAATCACAAGGTTTCCCAAATAAAATACAGTTCATTTTCCTTATTGTGACCAAGTTACTATCTCATGTTGATGATCTAAATAGATTCGCATATTTACGTAAAAGCACAATTGAAATAATAAGTTGAATATATAAAACAAACTTTTTTATTACAGTAATGTTTCGGCAAACTTATGCCATCATCAGTGCAAATGAATGTGTTACAGAATGTAATTCTTAAATAGATTATAAATATTTGTAACACTATCCTCATTTCAATTAACTGCATGTCTGTAACTGCAAGTTTATCTCTATTTATATATTTAAGTATCACATTCTGTAGCACATTCATTTGCATCGATGATGGCATAAGTTTGCCGAAACATGTTTGTAATAAAAAAGTTTGTTTTATATATTCGGTTTATTATTTCAAAATGAATGCACAAAAATTTGCAAGGGTGTGTTTTCGATGGTGGCTATGTCACTTGCTAAAGAAGTATTTCAATGATTATATACGTATATATTGTTTATGCCTAGTCATTTTCTAGTTTATACTGCATTGCCATAATGCTAAATACACAATTGTCATTTTTTTAGGTATACAATTTCCAGCACAGAACCTTGATACATTTTCACCTATCTACACACCAGAAAGGGTAAGGCAACTGATTATTAGTTTTTACTAGTATTAAATACAATGTAAGTGAGCATTTACATTTATAACTCGACCGTTCAATAAAGTAAATGGTTTGAGCCCGGGAGTATCGTTACATGTTTGTAAATGTAGATCGTCCAGGTTGGTATAGTCCTGAGAAGGACTGTTTTTGTTGTTGTTGACTGACGTTTCGACCACCGCTGCAAGGATTTTGGTCTCGTTCCGGCAGGACTTAGAATTAAGTCCCCGTTGAACACACAAGATGCTATTCAGATTGTCAAATCCACCAGCAGACGACTGATACGAGCACGGATTAACGACTGTCACAAACGAATCAACTATTACATCAAACAACAAGACTAATTCACAATGACAATACACAATTGACACCCACACATTTCCTGTACACACAATACAAAGACGTAAGAACCAGATAACAAGTACGGCTAACCTGACGTTTACTCCTCATTTGACTCTGAAGATGACTACCGCTAAAGTTGTCGAAACGTCAGTCAACAACAACAAAAACAGTCCTTCTCAGGACTATACCAACCTGGACGATCTACATTTACAAACATGTATCGACCATTCAATCTTACATAAGCTCATTGTTATCAATGCTAAATATAAAATGAGAAGTTCAAAGTTTGAGCATACAATTTTAGAAAGACTAGACAGACACTGAAGTGCAATAGTTTTGTTTTCAAAATGCAGTTAGCCAAATCTTTTTTGTGTTACACCAATAAATGCCCCATATCAAATAAATGTCTTGTATCTAATAAAGACACTATCAAAGCGTGAGTTTGTTTTAGAATTTGGATACATTTGTCTAATAAACATCTGCCCACCTGGGACGCTACATAACCACTTTGATAATAACATTGCAGTAGGTCGTTGTTTGGGCTCTAAAACTATATAATTTAGTCTTAGTTTTGTTTTTGTTTATTCACACTTAAAATAAATAAAAGTGCTACAAATGTTTGTCTCTGACATGTTGTGTTTATAACCCCCCCCCCCTTTCTTTTGCTCCCTCAGAACTGTTAAAATGTCTGGGCATTTATCAGATCATTTCAAGTAAATATTCTTTCCGCTGCATGAATTTTCATTTCCCTAAAACAGTAAGATTGGAAACTTTGCCCATTCTATTGCAAACTTTTTATTGAAACATTTCCATATTACAGTCTGTTCCCGAGGAAAGAGAACGAAGTCCGACTCACATATATATGGTAATTTAAATGATCTCGTTTGAGTTTGTCTTCAAGCTGATGACATACAGGATGTATCAAAAGAAAAGAGATCTTCTCAAATTAGCCTATTGTAAGATTTCAGTGCTTGATCACGAGGGAGAGAGCTAGAACTCTTATTGGGGTAACTGACATGATTTCTTTTGAAAGCCAAGTCACTTGCTATAGAAATCAGGCAGTAAATTAATTAATTAAAAAAGATAATATACGCACATACGTAGCTGACAGTCATTTATGCAACCGTGGGCAACATAGTGATTGGTGTTGAAATTATCACAATAGGCCAATTTCTAAAGGTCTTCTTTACCCTGTACTATACGCGAAGTCAACTTCATATCCGATCTCCAACAAATACATCGGCCATAGCCTAGTTTTATAAGATTAAGGATTATGAATCTATCACGCGTATTTGTAGAACACTACATTATCACCCAAACTTATAAATAGAATACTTCAAATATCGTATGTAATCAGTGCTGTAGAACTAAATTTATCAGATGGGGGGCTCTCTTGACGTTTTAGTCAATAGTACCCTTTTAAAATTACCCATTTCAAAGGTAGAAGGGGCTCCTCCCAAGCGCCTCCACTTCTACAGCACTGTATGTAATGAAAACTGTTCTAAATGAAAACATATCTATCTAATGTCCTGCAATAATGGTTTGTATGATATGTAATTTTATCGCGATTTTAGCCTGCCGTTACAACTACTGCCCCACCACCAAGCAGACCACCTCAACCATCACCTCAGGCTGGATGGTCCAGAACAATATCGCCGGAGAAATTAGCCAAGTTGCGTTCGCAGTTGGATGTTGTTCAGGGCAACATACAAGTTATGTCAGAGATGTTGCTGAACGCCAGTCCGGGTCAGGAAAGTCCCGATGATGAGCAACTGCTTAAAGTGAGTTTAGCTCGTTACTTAATTTTATAAAATGACATCAATACCTCGCGTGCGCTGATTGGTCTATAGCTGAGTTTGTAGTGGCCTATGCAAAACGATCTGAGCTCAATGAATCCACCTTTCCGACATTAAACACACGTAAAATTTTATGGTTCAATTTAGACGATACAAAAGGCTTTGCTTAAATGTTATCTTTGTAAAAACTATTATAAAAATAGATAATTCCGTTTTGGGATTATGAATGGGCTTCCCCATCCATGGGCCAAGCATGCTTTCGTTCATGATGAGAGAGTTTTATTGTATAAGGAGGCTCTCGTTCATCACGAGAGAGTTATGAGAAAGTTACATTGTAAAAGGTAACAAGTAAAAAGCGTATAAACATGCTTAGAGTTGGCTTAAATTATACGTCAAAAAGGCTGAAGTTGTTTGAACTTTTGCAGTATCCTTGGATGTTCTAGTTTCTTTTATGAGAAGAATTCTTGTAAAGAAAAAAGGCAAAATTTGAAAACAAAAAATTCCCTTTTCGGTCCATGTTTTCAGATACATAGTTGAGCACTAGAGCGTCCCATGTTAATTAAGGAAACCAGATAATCCTTGTTTGCCATAAAGCCCATGGATGGTTTGCTCGTGATACATGAGAAACAGTAAATGATAGAGTTTAAAGCAGAAAGATATAAACCAATAAAAATTGTATAAAATATGTTTAAGGTTGCCTTAAAAGTGTCAGAAAAAGGCACAGTGTCTGAAGAAGTTACTTGAAACATTGCTTGGTTTATTTTATCAGAAGAACTCTTGTAAACAAAAAGATAAAATTCGAAAGCAAAAAACCCCGTTTTCGGGCCATGCTTCCCGATACCTTCTTAAGCGCAAGGCACTAGAACGCCGCATGTGAACGTTTTATCTGAAAATTTGTGACTGAGGGAGCTATTTACTCCACAATCATTACTAGTACATCCAGTTGCTCGTTGCATGACCATGACATGCTCAGATTAATTCTCCATTAATTTGTGACAGAGCGAGCTCTGAAATTGGTGCTTGTAAATGCGCTGAGCAAGTTTTCAATCATATATTTTTGGAATGCTCTTTGTCTTCTTAAGCTTGTTTTGACAAATGCATATCAAACTCATCAACACTTTGCTACGGCACTCGTAATATCTGCGACAATGTTAGAGATGTTTTTATTTTTCTCTATAACTTTGTATCTGCTTATTGCATGTCATATCCAAGCTTTCCTTTGATTTGACGGGAAATGGCTTTTATCTACTCTTACAACATCTGCCTTTATAATCAGTCGTTATGTATTTCTATAATAAGATTTACAAATGCCCCAAGAGCATCTTCTTTCTATTTTATTGCCACTATTCTACATATACAATACTATGACCAATCATAAACCATCATCATATAAACCAATCATAAACCATCATAATATAAACTTGAATCGTTTATTTTAAATTTGTCTGTTTTGCATTACTGTTTTTTCATAAAAGAAATAAAAGATGTTTTTCGTGTTTGCACTGGCTTATGCAAACACAGTAAACATCTTTTATTTCTTAAAGGTGCCATTATGAACTGCATCATTGCCATTCGTAATTTGGTAACAATTTCAAATAAGCTCTCCAAATATCTTGTGTTTCCCATATTCGTTCCCAGGCTTCCTATGAGAGAGACGAATCATCGCGCTCTACATATAGACTGTGATTTCATGCATTATAATTTCAGTCCTTGTTCAGCAAAATCGTTTATTAGTCAATTAATTTTCCCTAAAAAAGTTACTCCTAAAACCCAGACCTCCGCCTGTTCCAAGAAAATCCCCCAAATGCGCGATGATTACTACTCCTAAAACCCAGACCTCCACCTGTTGTAAGAAAATCCCCCAAATGCGAGATGATTACTACTCCTAAAACCCAGACCTCCACCTGTTCCCAGAAAGTCCCCCAAATGCGCGATGATTCCTTTTTAAAATAGAAATGCCAAAACAATCTCCGCTGCTTTGCAAAACTGGTAAACTGTTTTGCTTCTTGTTGTAATAACTTGTCTTGTTTTGGTTGGGAGATTGGAGACGAGTATGACGTCTTTTACGAGTTCAATTCTTTCACGTCTTTCAGGAGTTGAACAGTACTTGTCGTGCAATGCAGACGCGCATCGTACAATTACTCAATCAAGTTGGTAACGAAGAAGTGACGGAGGAACTTTTGCGTGTCAACGACGATCTGAACAACGTGTTTATAAGATACGATAGATATGAAAGAAATAAGCAAGGGATGGCTCAGTCCAGACCCCCACCTGTTTCTGTACCGTCGCCACAGGTAGACCATGTCTATGATGTTTGTGTAGTTTCAAATTTTCTCGGCTCTCTTTATATCTTTTAAGTGTCTCTATATGCTTAAGTTTTTGTGTCTTTCGTGTAGCTAATATCGGCTTTTAGCAATAGGTCTTAGGAATACTGCTTTCCATGGTGGAGTGAAAGCGTGGCATAGCCGACCCGCTGGTTTGATAGTACTATTAAAATTTTTCGATTATCGCTCAATCTGAAAACGATATCATTGCAGAGAAATAAATACTAATAATCTGAAGTTTACATCTCACCACCAAACTTGTGGGCTGCCAACGCCACTAGAGTGAAAGCTTTATTTTATTGTGATATAAACCATGTATTTGCTGACAATAGAGGTGTCACTCTCCTCATGCCTTTTGTTAGCTGCGCATCTTCAGATTGTACCAGTCGCTAAGTTTTTCAACGTATGTTGTAACTTATGCTTTGAAATTTATATTATGTTTGAGATGCTTGCCTTTGGCTATAAGTAATATTATTTCTTTTATTATCTTTATCGTATAAGCAATTGACATCGTTTATTAATGAATTTTGTTGTTTTTAGGAACTCGGTGGTGGATCATCTACCACAGAAACTGGGTTGGTTCTTTTTATATCCTTTTTCAGTTAATATGTTTATGCCAAGATCTATGATTTGTGTTGGTGTTAGTGTTGGTGTTGGTGTTGGTGTTGGTGCTCGTGTTCGTGTTCGTGTTCGTGTTCGTGTTCGTGTTCGTGTTGGTGTTGGTGTTGGTGTTAGTGTTAGTCTTAGTGTTGGTGTTGGTGTTGGTGTTGGTGTTGGTGTTGGTGTTGGTGTTGGTGTTAGTGTTAGTCTTAGTGTTGGTGTTGGTGTTGGTGTTGGTGTTGGTGTTGGTGTTGGTGTTGGTGTTAGTCTTAGTGTTAGTGTTGGTGTTAGTCTTAGTGTTGGTGTTAGTCTTAGTATTGGTGTTAATCTTAGTGTTGGTGTTAGTGTTGGTGTTAGTGTTGGTGTTAGTCTTAGTGTTGATGTTAGTCTTAGTGTTGGTGTTTGTGTTAGTCTTAGTGTTTGTGTTTGTGTTGGTGTTTGTCTTATTGTTGGTGCTAGTGTTGGTATTAGTGTTAGTCTTAGTGTTGGTGTTAGTTTTAGTGTTTGTGTTTGTGTTGGTGTTAGTCTTATTGTTGGTGCTAGTGTTGGTGTTAGTGTTAGTCTTAGTGTTGGTGTTAGTTTTAGTGTTGGTGTTAGTGTTGGTATTAGTGTTAGTCTTAGTGTTGGTGTTAGTCTTAGTGTTGGTGTTAGTCTTAGTGTTGGTGTTAGTGTTGATGTTAGTCTTAGGGCTAGTGTTATTGTTGGAAGTTGGTAAAAAAGTTTGTGGTGTGTATGCAGTAAGAGCCTGCAAGTGCTACGCGTTTTTATTTCAGCAGTTTCATCAAATAAATGAGTCAGCTCCACGTGTTCTTCATACATTACCCATCATCCTTTCTGTGTCATAGAACCAGCCAAGCGTTAATCGACTTTGGCGATGATGATGTAGAAACACAACCAAACTCTTCTCGAGAAATGAGCGAAAGAATGGCTCAAGATTTCGGAAATATGAGTACGTTTAACGAATGTGATTTTGTATATTCATACAGAATGTTTTTAGTTAAAGTCAACTGCGCATGTCATTAAATGCTACTCGGCTGATGTAAGCAACACGAGTTTCAACATTTTGCAACCATATTGTAATATAGCCCCTCTAAAAACTCTGGTACTTCCCACTATAATTCAACATTTTGCAGCCATATTGTAATATAGCCCCTATAAAAACTCTGGTACTTCCCACTATAATTCAACATTTTGCAGCCATATTGTAATATAGCCCCTCTAAAAACTCTGGTACTTCCCACTATAATTCAAAAACGACGTACGTTGTGTAGACCGTCAGTGTGATATAGTATTATCATGGACTGGACATTTGTACAGTAAGACTGTGTGAAACTTACTTATTTCAACATACTACCAGTCTGTATCTTCCCTGTCAAATGAGCTTAAATCTGCCTCAGTTTTCTGAGTGGATTATGGGAGGGCGCAGAGGGACTTCCGAAACTTTGTCTTTGAAAAACATGATTTTAGTCTTAAACTTCGACGGAGATTAAACCATCAGGCTGTTGAAATATATTCACTTTTGTTCTTCTGACCGGGAACCTTCTGTTGTTTCATGTTATTGTATGTGCCTTTGTAACGGCAGTTGGAATTTCTTTTTTCAGCTGTTTCAAATGGAAATAATGACGACGAATTTGATATGTTTGCACAGACGAGGCAAAACACCTTTGAAGACAGCAGGAAAACGTCCGTCAAGTTATTTGTGATAGATTAAGTTCTCCTTTATTTCGACAGTATTTAATCAGAAATCATTAATTTCTTATTCTTTCTCATTAAAGCGGTTCAACGTACGAAGACAACACATCAGCGTTACCAGACCGCACGTTGGCTAGCACCCTTCAAGATCAAAACTCCAAATCAAAAGTACGTATCTTTTGTTTTTGTATTTTTGTGTATTAAACCCCTATTGTTTGTTTTAGTATCCTGCCAAGGCGAAATAATTGAATACTGTCAAGCAAAAGCAAATGCTCTGAGGGGGGAGGTGTGCTGTATTACCACCCTCAAAAAGTAATTTCCAGCACTCCCCAGAAGAAGAGCAAATGCTCTGGGGAAGGAGGTGTGCTGTATTACCACCCTCAAAAAGTAATTTCCAGCACTCCCCAGAAGAAGAGCAAATGCTCCGGGGGGGGGAAGGAGGTGTGCTGTATTACCACCCTCAAAAAGTAATTTCCAGCACTCCCCAGAAGAAGAGCAAATGCTCCGAGGGGGGGATGGAGGGAGGTGTGCTGTATTACCACCCTCTAAAAGTAACTTCCAGCACCCCCCTGAATAACTCCTAAATGACGTGCGTAGTATTGGTTATTTTTATAAAATTACTGTAGACTAAAAAGTTGTATTGTAAGACAGAGTCGTAGTGCAACTTACCTACAGCTTGCATACATTACATCCCCGAGCCCGCGCACAGGACTTTGCTTTGGCACACCAATGCACCCCCACTCTAGGAAAATCTCCACCCCTCCTGTCGATTGGGCATATATTCACTCCTGCTATCCAATTTCATCTTGCTTATTTCCTTTTTAATATTTTTCTATTTAGCCGAACGAAACCAGGTGAGAATGGTAAAATGTTTCTTATATCTTTAAGTCTTTAAATGCACTTATTATACAATGATGTGCAATCTTCATTGTAATTGGCTGAGAGCCTATACAACGATGTGCAATCTTCATTGTAATTGGCTGAGAGCCTACAGATAATTCTCGATATCTTGCGACAAAACATTGAAAATTATCTGTAGGTGACGTAATTTTTGATGTGACAACTGACGTCGCAAAATATATTATGGAAAAATTTTCTAGAATTGCAAATAAGGACGAATGAAAAGGCGGAAAAGGTTTCACTGTTAGTCAGGAGAGTTTTCAATTAGTATTTACGTGGAAAAGACGAAAGCGAACTGCTAAAATTGTTTTTATGATGAGCACGAATTACTTTATTGGCATTCGTACAAAATAGTTTGAAAGTTTCTGCATTTATAATTGTACAATAAAACATTTATGAATTCGGTTTTTTTGACATCTCCGTCAATATCATCCGGTTCAGCCTCCCTCTGGCAGATAACAGATTGACCTCGGTCTGATTAACTCTTGATATCATGCTCAATCTCATCCAATATTTGTTCGCTATTTGTGGGTGTGATGGAATATTTACAAATGTAAAAACCTATTTCAATTTTTGTAGTTCCATCGAAGGTATCGAAGATTGGTTAATTCAATCCGATCTAGTAAGTATATGCATGTGAAGATTTTTACTTAAAACGCATCGCATCGCTTTGTTATTTTTGACTATCTCTTTCAAACAGCCGTCTCAAGAACCCACCGGCAAAGAAACATCGATGACCAGCACAGGTATGCTGATATAAAACCAAAATAAAGGCCTGGGAACGAGTCAACAGCTCCAACCATAACGTATCAAGTGGGGAGCTGTGCGCTTGTACACCTTGATTACAAACAACTTGTTTTATAGAATTCGACGATTTTCTCCAACAACGGGCAGTGTCTGGTGGCTCACGACAAAGTACTAAAAGATCTGATCATCCTGTCAAGAAAGACGTCGATGATTCCGATGAAATGTTCGGATTATGAATAACATGATTATCGGATAACGGATATTGATTACATAATCATAGGATAATGGTGAAAATTTTTGTGTATAAATTGTTCCTATGTAATGCATTGTATTAATCGTTTTGATTGCATTTAATAAAATGCGTGCAATTGAATTTTTTGTGTACTTTGGCATTTTACAAGCGAAAGCATGGGCCTCCGGCCAACATTTTTCATGAGGGGGGGGTCGGTACTTTATCAATCCTAGTTGTGCTAAATTACACAACTTACGAGCGGCTAATGCCGACTGCTTTTGTCTGCTCAAGATTTTGGGGGGCTGTCTCCCCCCGCTCGGTACGACTATTAGCGAAAGTTATACGCAGATTTGTCAGATTCAGCCTTCATTTTTTTTCGATGCGCGGTTTGGATTGAAGGGGAATGAGTTTGAGTCAATTTAACCAATCATGTTAGCGTATTATTAAGTCCTTTTTCAAAATTTAAGATGGCCGATGGATGAGGAGTGAACCGAAGACGATGTTTTTGTTGAAATATTTAGCTATATATTTGGAGAAATGCATCGTTAAATTCGCATAAAAGTAATGAGCGAGGAAGAAGATCGATCTGAGGACTTGGGTAAGCTACAAAAAAGCTTTCATTCGTGTTTTTTTTTTGTCGAAAAATGTTTGAATAATTTGTTTAAATAATATACGCTTCGTTCGTATAGGTTTTGTATTCATCGCCAACGATATTCTACGGAAATGTAGGATAGAAGGCGATGTTCAGTCGCTAAAAGAGTGCGCTGATTCGTATTTTGTTGCTGTTTACGAGGGAATTCTTGGTGAAAAGATTACAGGTCTTTGATTTGATTTTGCAATCATTGATTGTATTCATGTATATATATAATCTAGAATTCACTATTTTTAATTTTTTTATGCTTTTCTCTGCATATATTGACGCCGTAGATCTTATGCTTTCTCTTCAAATGTTCAGTAATATTTTTTCAATCAAAATATGCGATGATTTCTGTAGGAATCGTAGAAAATGCCGTTTCGCGTGAACAGAGGATAGACAACTGTGACAGAGTCATTCTAACTTTGTCCCACGATGTCCTTAACGTGGACCTTTCACACATAACTGGTGAAAACATTGTGAATGGAGACGAAACTACAATTCAAAACCTTTTGGAAATCTTCAAGGAATTGTTAGACTTTATTCTTGATGTTGATGATGAAGTAGATTCAGGTTTGTGCGGTGTTTGCGCCATTTTAAGGATATAGGAGAGAGGGTGACCGCAAGTTTATCACTAGTCTTTATATTAAATGTTTTGAAAAAGCTGTTGCTAATTGCTGCTGTTGTACTTTAGGTGAACACTATTTTCTTAAAAAACATCCAAAACAGTGGGTTAAGTTTCATTCATCTATGGACTCCAACTTTTAAAATTTAATGCTTGGTAATGTTATCCCTGTGAGATTAAGCCCTGGTAGAAATGTCCTACACTCCCTGTACTATTGAGCAGAGAAGTTGCTGTTGAAAAAAAGTGAACTGAGTTTTTTTGATGATTTGCTTTGTTTTCATACGTTTTGCTGGCTGGCATATTTATCCAAAGAGAGGTTAACATTTGTTGCTCGTTTTGTCTAAAAGCACTCGACCAAGTGTGCCTGCCCACAAAACGTAAACAAGCAAATTCATCTATGCATAAGTTTTATTTATTCATTTTTTAATGAAGAATGTTGTATGAAAATCAAATTTCTTACTTTAAACATCAACACACAATGTGTTGTTTGCAACCTTTAGTATTCCTCAGCAACACTGGCCCGGTTTTGAAACTCAGACTAAATTATCAATTTATATATGCTCATTGTTATCTTATTTAGAGAAAAATGACTCAAATGTTCTATCCTCTGATCATGAAATCATTTCTCATGTGTTATTGGAGGAATTGGGTAAAGATACGGAAAATCCATTGCCATCAATTATACATTGTGCTGAATCATCATCAACAGATAACTCAGTGATTAAAGAGCCTGAATTGTCCTCGGTAGGTTGACGTGAAAGATGTGCAGTACTTCATGTCTTACTACATAAAGTATTTCTTATAGTATTCAACTTATACTCGATACATGCACTGTCTTTCACAGATTCCTAAATGTAGTGACCTTCGTTGTTTACAAGGTTCGGATTTTGAAAAAAATGCCACATATGAAATCAATATTGAGAAAAAACTGCCAGAGAGGCAGTTGCCAAGGTAACATGAAACAATTTCATATCTACGTACCTTGTCAGAAACCTCTTTAGTTGATTTTTGTTGAACTAAAAATGATGGCTATCTCGGTGAAAACCCTGTGTGGGCTCATCTTAAGGATCCTAACAGTATCTTCTCTAAGACCTGTAAAGTCTTTGATTTATGTCATCAAGCCTTGAGGAAACTGTGGGACCTTACAGGATCATACTCTCGGGAATTTCACCTTGGTAATCACTATAGAAATGTAAGGTTAGCTTCGGCTCAATCAAGAAATAAAAATGAAGCTGAATTTTGTTGAGAACTTCATACATTTCAATGTGATGATGATTAAACAACATCACGTGACATAATCACGTGATCTCTTTGATATTAAAATCTTCTATTATGTTTGGTTTTTGCGCACACAACGTAATCGGGGCAAGCTATAAAAAGTGTTTGATGTTGACTTTGAAGATGACCAACGCTAAGGTTGTCGAAACGTTAGTCAACATCAACAACAACAGTCCTTCTCAGGATTCTACTAATCTGAACGATCTACATCCACAAACATCTAACCACACTCCCGGGTTCAAACCATTTACTTTACTGTAATAAGTGTGTCTTTATTTTTCGAAATATGTTTTGCCTAAATATTCCTAACGACTTTCTCTCAGTCTCCAGTGAATATGGCGATCTATGTCGTAGCTGGCTTGTTTATTTCGTCATATTATGCAATTTTCCACCATCACTTCCTATGAAAACAAAAGATTTACAAAGAAATGAATTAATGATAACGCTTTGAAATTTATATAGCAGGACTAAAACCTGCTGTCTTGTTACGTTGTTTGGGATCATCTTGTTCATTATGTATAATAAACTGTTTTTTTTTGAGAATTGAGAATCGCGGCCAAGAAAGTTTTATATGATGAAAATTTTTCATGTTTCTAGGTCGGGAATGAATATATCAAAATCAAACGAAAGATTCAACAATGATGATTTTGAAGACGATGTAAACGAACGAGACGAACATAAGAGTGGTTTTACAGATCTTGCTAACGTGGGTACATCTGTGGATTCTGTTGTACCTAAAAGACTTAATGGGATATCAGAGTCCGTAGATAACTTTACTGATGCCCTCAAGTCAGTGAAATTGAATAGTAAAGTCACGTCAACGGGAAATTTTAAAGGAAAACATGGTAATGAAGAGAAAAGTTGTGTTCATAAGGAACAATATGGCAAGAAAACCCAATGTTCTGCATCCAAAAAGTTTCTGCATGATTCAGAACGATTGTCAAGCAAAGAAACTATTACAATTCCCACTGGATCTGAACGGGAGATCTCGCTGTCTCGTGGGGCTAAGGATGGATATAATGAGATTACCCGGAGGATGAATGGATCGCAAACAATCGGTGAGGATAGTGATAAGTCAAGATCCCTGACGAGAAGAAAGGGACATGCGAATAAAGATGAAAATATCTCTGGTAATCGTAGGTTACAATCAAATCTTCAAAATTTTAGTGTGCAAAAAAAGTTGAGTAACGAACATGCGAAAGATAGAATCCAAGGTCGTCATAATGAAAATGCTGAGTCCTTATTGGTTGAAAAACCTGAGAGAATTCTCGATAAACCTCTTGCTGTGGACAGAACACGTGAACACGTCATGTCAAACAAAAAGTTTGGCGCCAATGATCTTCTCGAAAAGAACATTTCTAGAAATGGCGGTACACACAACGATATAAATAGAATTACGCACCGGGAGGATATTATTGGTACACATAGGGCTAAAATAAGTGGTACACACAGGGATAATATCAGTACATTTGATGGTGCTAGCACTGGTGAACGCTTTCGTAAAAGGGAAAAGGAAAACAAGAGGCCAAAGTCATCCGTTGTTGTTTCTGAAAAGACTCATGGAGGTATACAAAACGGGACAAATGCCGGTGCACAGGAGAAAAATGCAATGGATAATGATGTACCCAAGATGATAAGAAGGGAAACGTGTGAGGTTAGCAAAGGATTGAATGGCTTTTGGTTTTATAGTCAAAACAATGCGTATGTATTATCGTGGAGATTTTCAATGGTTGAAAAAATGTGTTAACAACATCTTTTTTTGTATCCTAGGCAACAAGACATCGCACGCGGAGTTCGGAATCATCCGGGGTATTTTGGGATGATCAGATTTCACCGTTGGATGTTAGCGAGAGATTGCGCAATCCCAGTCAAGGTCACGCTTTTGATGAGGTAGGTCTTGTAAAGAAGTCGCGCGACTTGGAAACACGTAGAGGAGTGGGGACTAGTAAGGTGGCATCACGTGACTCCTCCGTGGTACGTCACTATCATCATCATTTCCACCATGGCAGTTCTGAAGACTTAATACGTGATGTAGACTTGAATGAACGATCTTGGAAACCAGAGGAACGGGAGATTAATTCAAGAATTCAACAGTCAAGGGGGTTGGATATCGGGAAAATATCACCACGTGGTACGTTGATGGCAGGGGGGGAGACATGTCGTTTTACATTAATGCCGTCTGCCTTTTCCTTGATTGTTCTATGATGTTTAAACTACAGGAGAGGTTTGTGTCTTGGGTGTATTTTTTTGGCAGGGGTGTGGGGCATTCTTTCATTGATCCCACTCAAAGATGTTTTTTTTCGGTTTTAAAGATACAACAGGCTCAACCCATTCCATCTCTCAGAAAGAGCTCACGACGAAAGAGCGCGACAGGAAGTCTGGGAAAAAACGTTCTGTCCAGTTTGATGATCACGTGGACACTTTTATAGTAACGAACCGATTGGAGAGGTTGAAACAAGAGATGAATATGGAGGATAGTCGGCAACACGTGAGACGAAGTAGGATAGAAATGGATTACAATAGGTATCTGGAGCGATTGAATCGTGAGCATCAACGAATGGAGAGAGCTTTAGAAAATCATCACCAACCAAAGGTAAGGGTAGGTCACGGGGCAAATCCAAAGGTAAGGGTAGGTCACGGGCAAATCCAAAGGTAAGGGTAGGTCACGTGGCAAAACCAAAGGTAAGGGTAGGTCACGTGCAAAACCAAAGGTAAGGGTAGGTCACGTGGCAAAACCAAATGTAATAGTAGGTCTCGTATCGAAGTCAGACCGTTTTTTACTCCTAAAATGCAAAGATTTTAGTGTTCAGTAACTAGAAAAAAGCCATGAATAGAATCAATTTTCTAAAGAAAAGAACGATACTTTATGTGGAATTTTTGCATTGTAGAAGTATAATATCGAGCTGCCTTTGCGACTGGCTAGGCCTGGATATCTCACTTCCTGGGAGTAAATTTTAAAAATGAATAATTTCTTGGCAAATTTTTTTCATCGATAACTGAACGAAAAAAGCTTCACACATCGCAAATTGTGATTGCCTGTAAATTCCTAAATGATTTTGTTTATTTTATAGAATAAGGATTATAATCAGAGTTATAGGACTTACGTTTTCATGTAACAGCTGTCTAAAGCGACTCTATTGTCGAAAGAGTTCCTTTGATATACTAAAATAGATCCTAGGAGTAATTTTGAGAAAAAATTCCCGGCGACTGTGCTCCTTGACATTTTAGAGCCCTGGGTACTAATCACATGTGTGCTATGAGATTATGAAACCCTTGGTGATGAAGACAGTATTGTGTTTTCTAGATGAAGAACAAGAAAGTCAGTCCTTATGGAAAGAAAAAGCGTCACGTGTCACGTGAGCGTGTCGCGACCAATAAGCGGAAAGCACGATACCCTTCTAGTAAAGCGAGACGAAGCTCTTCGTCTAGTCCGGTGAAGAAATTCCAAAGGAATAGGAAACCGGGTAAATACCAATATAAATTGTGATGATAAAATAAAAACAAAACGCGTGTGCTGATTGGTCTATAGCTGTGTTTGCATTGGCCTATGATGTCACTGATGTTAATTCGTAACTCTCCCCATTCCACCGTAACAGACCGTGCACTGAAAACTTTGTATTAATCGAGTGTATCTATATTATATATTATACATTTAGAAATAAACATATGAATATATAATATATGGTAAATATATAATATCTATAATATAGATACACTCGATCAATACAAAGTTTGCGGCGCAAGGTCTCTTAGGTTGGAATGAGGAGAGTTATTCTTTGTTTAGACTATTTAGCAAGCTAAGTGATTTTTTGGGCTGCCTATAGTTACAACTCAATAGTAAAACGGTTTTAGCTTAGTATTGACCTGATATACGAAATTTAACACCACTATCGCAAACTGGACCAGTCCTCCGTTTCTCCGAGAGTTGTAAAACCAAAACTTTGGTTGTGGTTACAAACCTAAATATTTGTCTGAAAATAAATATGTCTAAAATAAATATTAGAGCCCAACAAATAATTTTGACAATTTGGTTTTGTGAAATTTATTAAAATAGTGACGTTTCGTCTTGACTCAAGACATCTTCAGACGAAACGTCACTATTTTAATAAATTTCATAAAACCAAATTGTTTATGACTATGTTCAAAATTATTTGTTGGGCTCTAATATTTATTTTGAGAATCCTTTTCCCGCCTCGCATTTCATTGGCAACAATATTTCTCTGAACTGCGTGTTTGTCATGGTGAATGTCAATTGAGTTGTTCTTAAAAGAACTGTTGAAAAATAACATGTTCAAGTTAATTGTATAATAACATAGTATGAATAAAGGCAAATTGTTAAAACTTTGATTACATGTGCTTCTTCGTTTTTTAGCCAAACAGCTTGAAAAAGGAGATGTTATTCTTCCTTCATTACTGGACGAATTTCCCTTTCTTTATCTGTCTCCTCATACCCTACAGAAAATGCGAAACAGACAAACGCAGCAGTTGTTGAGTTGGTCGAAATCGTCGCGCGAAATGAACAAACGACAGACGAAGACGCAGAAAGTGCTTGAAGATGCCGAGAGGCGACAGCAAACTTTATTGAAAATACTCCGTAAAGATTTACAACACAATCAGAGAATGGTATGATGAAAGAAAGTGTATGTTGTTTTTCGTCCAAGTTGCGGCGGTTTTCAATCGAGTCGTGTTTTTGTGTAAATTAGGTTTTTTGATTTGAGTCAGTTGGAGGTCGACTTGCTTTTCAATTAGCTTTTTGTATCGAACGGTTGTTTTGAGGGAATTGATGTGTTTTTGAGCCAGCGATCTGTAACTGCGTATACAGAACCCAGCTTGAACAGTCCTGATGATGTATATTGTTTTACTGCTTCTAATATTTCTGCTGGCTCAATCAGAGGCATGTACTGTGGGCACTCAGATTAGGGGGTCGATCATTTTACGCACGAAGTTAATATTTATTGACGAAATCTTTTTACAGTTTTAGGAAATCATAAGGTGTAAATTTGTAAAGACTGAAAATGAAAAAATTATCGATGATCGACGGCAAATGAATGAATGAATGAATGAATGAATGAATGAATGAATGAATGAATGAATGAATGAATGAATGAGTGAATGAATGAATGAATGAATGAATGAATGAATGAATGAATGAATGAATGAATGAATGAATGAATGAATAATTGAATGAATGAATGAATGAATGAATGAATGAATGAATGAATGAATGAATGAATGAATGAATGAATGAATGAATGAAATACTTGATGTAATAAATATAAAAATTACCGACTGATTTTGTTCAAAAAATCGATGACCATCATCTTTTACAAGTTTATTAAACATTTTCAAAAAGTTGGGGGAGGGGGTGTCACACTACCACCCTCCTCACACCCCAACACGCCTTAGGATTAAATATTCTCATATGCGCTAAAGAGAACGAAACTACTACTAGGTGAGCCTGCAGTACTTGACCGACACAGTGCTATCTCTCTGTCTTTAGCGTGAGCAAAAAGATCGTTTACAGCAGGAGCGTGTCATCAAGTCTAAACTTCGTGAAAAGCGCCACGCGAGTGCGCGTGCCCGCAGATATTACGAGGAGTATCAGTTGAGAATGAGGGCAAGGATGTTGAAAAGACGCACCAAAGAGGAACAGGTATGGACACTTAGGGATATGAATATGATACCAAAGAGAAACAGGTATTGACGATTAGGGATATGAATATTATAACAGAAAGGAATAAGTATGAACACTTAGGGATATGAATATGATACCTAAAAGAGAAACAGTTATGGATAGCTAGGGATATGAATATTATAACAGAGAGGAATAAGTATGAACACTTAGGGATATAATATGATACCTAAAAGAGAAACAGTTATGGATAGCTAGGGATATGAATATTATAACAGAGAGGCATAAGTATGAACACTTAGGGATATAATATGATACCTAAAAGAGAAACAGTTATGGATAGCTAGGGATATGAATATTATAACAGAGAGGAATAAGTATGAATACTTAGGGATATAATATGATACCTAAAAGAGAAACAGTTATGGATAGCTAGGGATATGAATAAGATAAATGATCATTTTATCAGGAGAAATATTACATAGTAATTTGTTTTGTTCGTCAAAAGATTAACATGTTATTTTTTTGTTAAGATTTTCAAGAGTTTATTTGAAGATGGTTTGGAAATACAAAAACAGCGGGTGAAGGAGTTGCGGTCGTACGCTAAGGAACAGCGGGAAGTGCGAGCTGTGAAGCAGCAGAATGAACTAGAATCTCTGGAAAACTAGTATCCTTTAAGCCCTCGATTCGTTACCATTATTATTTTCGCTAAATGTAATTACTTTCTTTCGTTGTTTTCTTTACTCGATTTGTTAAGCTATCGCGATCAATATTCTATCCTCGCCGAGGCAATTGCTGAAGAAAAAGAGGCTTTATCAATCAGGGAGAAGGCACAAGAAAAGGTAAAAAAATCTGTTAACTGATTTTAACTGCCGGCTCTGCTAAAATTTCTTATTTATGCGTCATATACATATGTACGTGTTGAGGGAAGATTTCAAACAGGCTCTTGCTTCATTTTTACCTTTCGAAGATGCAAACTAAAATATATTACTCGAAAAAAATAAAACTCTTCACAAAGTAATGAAAATGACGCAGAAGTCAGAATCCTAGATGAAACATATGTTGGTAAATTGGCTTGGTGTGAAGGCACACGGCACATATACCGTAATTTTTAAAAACACTTCAGACGTAATCTTTACCCACTTACACACTGAAAAGGATTCACTTTTTTTTAGAAAATACGAATCTGTCTTTAAGAACTTTTGTAGTCTTTGATCTCAATGAGCACATTTGATATAAGAACATGTTTATGCAAACTTGAAAAATGTAGTTTTCCATACGCGGGATTTTACTCTAGTGGACGGTATGTTATTATAGTGGATGAAAAAAAGAGATATTTCAAGGATTTCACACTGGGTTTCTGATTAGCTATCTACCTCAAAAGGGTCTGTGAAGCGTGATTCATGGGGTAGAGGATCCTGAGCAATTTAATTACAACCTAACACTGATAACAAACGTGTTATGAATTAAACATTCTTTCTTCAAGCGAGCAAAATATTATCCGCAATGAAAATTTGAAATACCAATTACAATAAAACGCCGAAAGGGCCCAAGAAGTGGGTAGCCAATTTTGTTTCCAACATGAAGGCCTAGGAGGCCTAATATCCTCCCCTACTATATATGTTAAAATATGCCTGGGGATGAAAGGTGTGATCATGGACGGTATGTTGTAGTATGATAGTATACGTTGATGTACTATAATGGATAGTAAAGTATCATGGACGGTATGTTGTAGTATGATAGTATACGTTGATGTACTATAATGGATAGTAAAGTATCATGGACGGTATGTTGTAGTATGATCGTATACGTTGATGTACTATAATGGATAGTAAAGTATCATGGACGGTATGTTGTAGTATGATAGTATACGTTGATGTACTATGATGGATAGTAAAATATCATGGACGGTATGTTGTAGTATGATAGTATACGTTGATGTACTATAATGGATAGTAAAGTAGACTGGAAATACTTGTTCGTAATGAAAAGTAAGATAAAACAGTTCACTTTAGGACTGCTTCTTGCTAAGATGCAGTCTACCTTTAGGTAATTCAACAAATGCAGCGAAATCTCCGTGAAAAATTGCAAAAAGAAGTGAAAGAAATCCAGGAAACCATCATTCGAGATGATGACGATGCCTACTTTCGAAGACTTGATGCTGAAAGACTTCGAAAACAGTTGCAAATGACTGCGTTCCAAAATCTTACATGATTTTCCCTCATTGTAACGTAAATGGTATCACAAAAGGTACGACAGTAGAACGCTATTGAAAACATTGCGCGATATGTAAATTTTACATTCATATAAAAGTTGCGCACTTTATGCAAAGTAGAACGAAATACGATAAGAAAATTGCCGAAATCTAAAATGACAGATGTCAATGAAAACGACACTTTTTTTTTTCGAAATTATGTACAGAATATCATGTTCAAGAAAAAGTATTTCAACGATCACCTTTTATTTACATATTGAGTATGAAGTTAGATTATTCTCCCACTTTAGGGTGGGTGTAGTAGAGACATATTCATATTTGCATGTTATATTTGCCTTTTGATTTCTCTCATAATTAATAGTTATTCATGATTATGACCCTAACCCTAACCCTTCCCCCCCCCCCACCAAATTATTGAGAATCTCTATGGCAAAATAATGCTTTTACAAAACCATCTCAATATTGTTCATCCCACATGGAGTACAGAGTGAAAACTGTTTGATTATGTTCGATCAACAATGTTTGGCTCGCTTGGTGAAGCATGAACTTTCAAAGTATTTACAAACAAAGTATTTGGGGAGAGGGGGAACGAAATGATTCTTAAAATGCTCCAAAGATCCTCCTTAGTGTCCTCTACAGCTAACTTTGTTTAATGCCCCAGATTAAAATCTTTAAGTAAAAAAATTTACCGTGCGTTTCAGAATGCATTCAATAAAAAAGTCATCAATAGAGTGGACGTTAGCATTGCCAGCGAAGCAATTTAGAAAGAACACTAACATCACAATAGCACACTTTCTAAATTTGTTTGTAGAATAATTTGTTTGCAAGCTTCGAAAACGAATTTGATATTATTTGTGTCGATCGCTGTGGTGAAATGATAAAACAGGGATTTTGATTGGTCCATTCGTTTTCGTTCAAACATCGCTCGCATGAATCGTTTAACATCGCTCTCTTCTCGTGGGTCACCGTTGAATGATGGAAAATAGCGTTTAAAATTTGACTGATTTATCTTTGTTCGTAATTGGTCTGTTTTATTGAAGAACAAAATCACGTGGGTTTTTGAAAATGTTAGACTGTTTACAACGTGACCAAAAAGCTCCAACGACTCCAGTAGACGATTAGTTTGTCTATCTTCTGCTAAAACTTCGTCGTATTCACTTGCGGCGACGAAAAATAGCACAGCGGTCACGTTATCGAAACATGTCACCCATTTTTGCCTATAATGCCGCTGACCGCCGACGTCCACGAACATAAATGGAACGTGCGAGATCTCTGTGTGATATTCTGTTATACCACGCGAGATCTTTCGTGCCCGTAGAACGTCTTCTTTGCTTGGTAGGTAGTCCTAGATAGAAATCAAATGTTTTGGATGGACTCATGTGCATGGCTTGAAGTCAATGATTTGTACGCTCGGTCTATAGTCATGTCTGTTGAAGTATTTGTGAAAAGTTTGTTGGTATTGTATGGTATGCACGGTACGAGACTTGCTATGGTGCGTCTTTTAGCGCAAAGTATTTTGTCTGATGAATGCTCCGTTTGGCCACGTGAATGATGGAAAGGAAAAGTCTCATGGTGAAGGTTGTTGGTGTATGGTGAAATGATAGTTTATTCTATGGTGAATAGTGGTGGTTAGTGCTGTAATGATAGCTTGTTGTATGGTGAATAGTGGTGGTTAGTGCTGTAATGATAGTTTATTGTATGGTGAATAGTGGTGGTTAGTGCTGTAATGATAGTTTATTGTATTGTGAATAGTGGTGGTTAGTGTTGTAATGATAGTTTATTGTATGGTGAATAGTGGTGGTTAGTGCTGTAATGATAGCTTATTGTATGGTGAATAGTGGTGGTTAGTGCTGTAATGATAGTTTATTATATTGTGAATAGTGGTGGTTAGTGCTGTAATGATAGCTTATTGTATGGTGAATAGTGGTGGTTAGTGCTTTAATGATAGTTTATTGTATGGTGAATAGTGGTGGTTAGAGCTGTAATGGTAGCTTATTGTATGGTGAATAGTGGTGGTTAGTGCTGTAATGGTAGCTTATTGTATGGTGAATAGTGGTGGTTAGTGCTTTAATGATAGTTTATTGTATGGTGAATAGTGGTGGTTAGTGCTGTAATGGTAGCTTATTGTATGGTGAATAGTGGTGGTTAGTGCTGTAATGATAGCTTATTGTATGGTGAATAGTGGTGGTTAGTGCTGTAATGGTAGCTTATTGTATGGTGAATAGTGGTGGTTAGTGCTGTAATGGTAGTTTATTGTATTGTGAATAGTGGTGGTTAGTGCTGTAATGATAGTTTATTGTATTGTGAATAGTGGTGGTTAGTGCTTTAATGATAGTTTATTGTATGGTGAATAGTGGTGGTTAGTGCTGTAATGATAGTTTATTGTGTTTTGAATAGTGGTGGTTAGTGCTGTAATGATAGTCTATTGTATGGTGAATAGTGGTGGTTAGTGTTGTAATGATAGTTTATTGTATGGTGAATAGTGGTGGTTAGTGCTGTAATGATAGCTTATTGTATTGTGAATAGTGGTGGTTAGAGCTGTAATGATAGTTTATTGTATTGTGAATAGTGGTGGTTAGTGCTGTAATGATAGTTTATTGTATGGTGAATAGTGGTGGTTAGAGCTGTAATGATAGTTTATTGTATTGTGAATAGTGGTGGTTAGTGCTGTAATGATAGTTTATTGTATGGTGAATAGTGGTGGTTAGTGCTGTAATGATAGTTTATTGTATGGTGAATAGTGGTGGTTAGAGCTGTAATGATAGTTTATTGTATTGTGAATAGTGGTGGTTAGTGCTGTAATGATAGTTTATTGTATGGTGAATAGTGGTGGTTAGTGCTGTAATGATGGTTTATTGTATTGTGAATAGTGGTGGTTAGTGCTGTAATGATAGCTTATTGTATTGTGAATAGTGGTGGTTAGTGCTTTAATGGTCTTCCTCTGCAAACTTTTTTTATTTTATCTAATTATGCACACAAGTGAAACACCCTCCGCTTAAGAGAGAGTGAAGTGACATGTTGGTTTGCATTCTGTTCGTAAAAACATGACGAAATCAAAGTTTACATTTTTCGAAGCATGATTTGTCTTTATGTATGAAGCATGTTTACACTGTCGTCGTTACGTTCAACGAAATGTTTTAAAATATTTCACCTACTTCATGTTTAATTTCACTCAATCTCTCCATAAAGTAATGTGTTGAATCGGGCTGTAAAAAAGGGATTGAAGAATTAATGAACTGCGAATTTATTCGGAAGAAGTAAAAAAACTTAATGCTTTCCGCACAGGAAATAAGATAATCGAATTGTCTTTACTTAATTTCCTTAGAAAGAGAAATTAGCTTCATAACAACGGCGAGAACAGAAGACTTTCCCTATTGTCTCAAAAGTATTGTTTAATTCAGACTCGTATCCGCCGAATAAAAACATAATATGTTTTCTATCAAAACAATCGTGTTTGTATTTCGTCCAAAACTCCTGAGAGCTTAATGGGATTTCAAAATGGTGCAAATTACATCTTTGTTTGATGCGCAAACATTCATTCTGCGACCTTTGGGATGTTTTCTTTCATCTTTAAAATGCAGCTAAAAAATTAACGTAGCCTGTGCCCGAGTGAGGTCGATGATTTTTTTGTCCAACTCCATTGAATAGAACTTTTTATTTTTCTTATTAAAACGTCTCGATTATTTTTATGAAAATTCCTGTTATAAAATCATCTTGTTTGTATTGATTTTATACTTCTTGGCTTGCTTTCTGTTCGAAACAATCTCATCTCGCTCGCCAACCACACAAAATGGTTTTTTGTTGCCAAATTTTTGATTAAAAACACCATGAAACAATTTTTTTTAATTGTCGCATGTTGTTTTTGCGTCACACAGTCAAAGTGTCTGTCTATTTCCCATGGTGTGCATGATTCGGTGCAATTATTACAATCAACACTCACCACAAGAAATCCACAGAAACTGATAATTCAGAGATCCGACTAAAGATCCGATTTTTGCCATCTTTCTACTCATTATAAAGGATTTAAATCTTTTTAATATGAAATCGATACCTACCAACTGATATTCCCTCTTTCGACAGTACGTTTTCTGTATCCCAGAATCGTTCCACAGCTTCTTGATGATTTCTACTTTGTCCTTAAACATTATCGACTCGAGACGGCGCGGGATCTTCCATTGAAGCAACTCCTGTGCGCAAACCTCGTTTCTTACATCTTGCCAAGGAATGGACAGCTTCTCCCTGGCGTCGCAAAGAACTTGCATAGCTTTGATCATGTTCGTGTAAATGATCTCGCGAAACTCAAAAAGGTCGTCGACGTCAAAGTCTTCGCCATAAATAATTCTCATCTGTTTTGCGAAAGTGGACTTACCCGTCTCGCCCGCGCCAAGGAGTAATATTTTCACCTGATTTAAAGATCGCATGCTATCCTTTCTTATTTCTTGGTCTAAATACCGCGATCGCCTTGCTTCTTGTGTATAATACGATGGACAAAAACACGACATTTTAGATAGTTAGCTTCGTGAAGAATTCTATTACCCTTCGCGCAAACAAGTGCATGCGATGGACAGCAAACAGGTCTTACGAAGCGTCCGTAATCACCACTAATTAGCATAAATACCGCTCAAGCCGCTACTCGGGCATTTTGGATAAGCTCATTAGCCTGAATTGCATGAGCTCGTGTGGAGTTAAAACGTTTTGAATGCGAGAGTAAGGTACGGGGGCCAATGCGTGGAATTTCGTCTTGTGAAAGTTGGATTGGGCGCTCGGAAACCGTGTCAGCGTCTGGGCTCGATTACTGCAGCCTTACCTTACCAGAGGTGAGGTGTGATAGCTGGAGTCTTTGCGAGGATTAGGAACCAATCTCTGAAGGCCCGCTCCACCGTGTATTGGGTAGGACTTGGAACCAAAGCCTCTAGCTTTATTCGCGCCAAAACTACAGAATTATTCTTGTGTACAAAATAATAAAAAAGTGCATCTTTGGTGTAAACCTCATTTAACGTAATAAATATTTTCTATGATAAAGCGTTTTGACGGAGTTACATGTCTTGTAAAAACGGCCAACAGGCATGCTTTTGTGAGCATTAACTCTCCATATTTAGGTTCGTATCCGATTTGATTAATAAGGAAATATTATTGTGTTAACGATAAAAAGTGTTAATATGCCTGATATATACAGCATCATGGTTGCGATAAGCCTCTTTTGGATGTAAAATTTGATACTTGAACTGTTCCTTGGAAAATTGCCACTTCGGAATGCTATTGTAGTTTTGATTGTAACACTTATCCATTTAATCTTTTGTTGTAGGGAAGTGTTGTGTATATGAAGATAACAGTTGTTGCTGACTTAAAAGTTTAGAAGACATGAGACATGAATAAGGATTATTACATGTTTGTAAATGTAGATCGTCCAGGTTGGTATAGTCCTGAGAAGGACTGTTTCTGTTGTTGTCGAAACGTCAGTCAACAAAAACAAAAACAGTCCTTCTCAGGACTTTACCAACCTGGACGATCTACATTTACAAACATGTAACGATACTCCCGGGTTCAAACCATTTACTTTAATAAGGATTATGTGCTAAAATTTAAATATCAGTGGTTTCAGAATCGTGTGCTCACAAACAGCGCTGCGGAGCGATATAATGATACAGTCGGTAAACTTTTGAGTTGTTCAAAGCAAGAACCGTTATTTTTCATAAATTACAAAGTACCAAGTTGTTCCACGGAAAAACTTTGTGGAAAACTTTCTCTTGATCAAAAAAAGTCGTGTGTTTCAAGTCTATCCAGTTTAATGAAAAACTTGTTATTGGTCAAAAAAAGGTCGTGTGTTTCAAGTCTATCCAGTTTAATGAAAAACTTGTTATTGGTCAAAAAAGGTCGTGTGTTTCAAGTCTATCCAGTTTAATGAAAACTTGTTATTGGTCAAAAAGGTCGTGTGTTTCAAGTCTACCCAGTTTAATGAAAAACTTGTTATTGGTCAAAAAGGTCGTGTGTTTCAAGTCTATCCAGTTTAATGAAAAACTTGTTATTGGTCAAAAAAGGTCGCGTGTTTCAAGTCTATCCAGTTTAATGAAAAACTTGTTATTGGTCAAAAAAGGTCGTGTGTTTCAAGTCTATCCAGTTTAATGAAAAACTTGTTATTGGTCAAAAAAGGTCGTGTGTTTCAAGTCTACCCAGTTTAATGAAAACTTGTTATTGGTCAAAAAGTCGTGTGTTTCAAGTCTATCCAGTTTAATGAAAAACTTGTTATTGGTCAAAAAAGGTCGCGTGTTTCAAGTCTACCCAGTTTAATGAAAAACTTGTTATTGGTCAAAAAAGGTCGCGTGTTTCAAGTCTATCCAGTTTAATGAAAATCGTCAGATAAAGCAAGCTGCAGAGTTTCTTCAAAAGCAAGTTTATCAAATAAAATAGCTTCATCCTCAAACGTCACACTTTCCATTTCGTCCGCTACTGCATAGGGCTTTTTCCTTTAGTCGATAATATCCATGTTTTCATTAAACTAAAACGAAGAAGACAAAAACGACTTATTGCTTATAAATGCATTTTGCAAAAGATGTATTTGATTAAAAACCTATTTTATATGAGTTGCATGATTCAACTGGAAAGCATAATTTATATAAATAACAAATCAGGAACAATACAAATCTCCATAAATGGTACTAACACAGCATTGTAACATAAAAAAATCTTTTTATGCTAGCGCTACACGCCATTCATTCGCCTCTCAGCCAGTTAAAAAGAGGTATTTACCTCCTGCGGTTACATTCAAGTACAAAACTATCCGGGGGGGACATTGAATCTGTATCCCCTGGCCACTAGCTGATTATCGAGTCAATGACGTTAGCGCTAAAGAAGTAAGTGAAAATTCACTTCTATAGTTGCAAACCTTAAGTTGAATTTATGATTTCTCTAGTCTTAGTAACGGACCTGATGTCGTTTCAATGCTAGAATAAAACAAAATTAAAAAATATTATAAATTGCCAGTTGCACTATCATTGTTTATTTTTTTTGTTGAACTATAAAATCGTTCGACCTTGATTGATTCGTGTTCAGTAGAAAGATCATTTTTTTAATCCACTGACCTTATAGATCGACGGATTTATGTTGAACGTAAAAACAATATTTTTTAGTCCAATGTTGATATGTGAGGGAAAAGGAAATTTTGTGCCCCGTAAGGAATACCCCTCGCACACAAGTGGAAGTTGAACTCAAATCAACTTTGACTGCAAACCAGAGAACCAATAGCAAGTGGTGATTCATCGTACCACGTGACTTTGTCGGCGGGTAATAATTTTGTATCATAAATCCAGAGACGAACCACACGAAGAAAGAATTTCACTTTTCAATGTTATCAAAAAAAGTTGGTGAAAATTTCTTCACGAAAACGAAACTTTGTTTTCATCATTTATTTTTTAGATTTATGCCCAGTTGAAAATTTTTAGAGATTTTTAAAACAATTCAAAAAATGACCATCCAAGAGTTTACGCAAATTTAGGCGGTTAATTCATGGTTTCTGCTTTTTACCTTTGAACCATTTCTGCTCCAACAATATCATAAATATGATATTGCACGCCCAGCTTTGATTTCAATTTGTACTTTTCTAAATCCTGCAAAACAAGGGGGGAGGGGAGGGAGGGTTATGATTATTTTATTGTAATCATTCGTGTTTTAGTTGATAATCGGATAACCTGATGTAGAATTTCCTTAAATTTTCGTTTTTTTATGTATCGCAAGATACTCTCGCGTCCAGTTATAAATTGTTTCATAAAAACACCAGCTCCTGGGACACCCAACCACCAGCAACCAATATCCTGACATTGCAGAAGGCCATATTTTATCAACAGCCTAGGAAGGAGAGATGCATCAGTTATATATCAATGCAGATATATTACAGTCAGTGCCAAGTACGTTTTCTGGTAAAGTTCGATGTTTATTTCCAAGTTCATTCGTTATTCCATTTGCAATACCATACCATACGATACCATATCATACCATACTACACAACACTATACTATAACATACCATCCAATACTTTGATCACCATACCATATCATATTATACCATACCATACCATACCAAACCATACCATACCATACTATACCACACCATACCATACAATATCATACCATACCATACCATACCATACCATACCATAACATACCATACAATACCATACCATACCATACCATACAATACCTTACCATACCATACCATACAATACCATACCATACCATACCATACCATACCATACCATACCATACCATACAATACCATACCATACCATACCATACAATACCATACCATACCATACCTTACCATACCATATATTGTACTATCCTACACCATGTTTGTTTAAAAACTTATGCTAACTGGCAAGACCTACGTAATATCTTTCTCCTTTATGTTGTGCTTTTTCAATAATGTGTTTGTATCAATACAGACATCAACACATTCTGTGAGCACCATATTCACAAACAACTGAATTGTGGCAGAATTCTCCAAAGTTCTTTTCATTTTCACATGAGAAATGTAATCCTCCATCAACACAACAGCAAATTCATCAGAGCCTGAAATCAACTTGAATATCTGTACTTTTCTATCTTTCCACAACTTGTTCTGAAATTTAAACGAGTAGTAAGTTAAGTCAAGTTAAATTTTTGAACTTCATAAGGAGCAACATGGGATAGGATAGTATACAATAGGATGCTATATTAATTACCAATTGCCGATCCACAAGCGTCTTATCCTTCACCACACAATAAATCTGATGCTTCAGTATTATGGCTGGTACCAGACCTTTGAATTTCTCTTGTGGAAAAACTGTCTTTATGTATAAGATAGCAGCCATTGTATCATTTGGCAACTCATCTAATTATTCAGAAAAAGAAGACTTGAATTCTTCACACAATAAGTTAACAATATAACATTGGAAGTTTACATCGCTCATTAATCTTTCCCCTTTGGATGTCAAACAGACTCCCACCCGGCCTCTGGTTGTGCTGTGTAGCCCGTCCTGTCTATTTTGGCAAGAAATTAGGTGATATAATCTTCCAACCTTTAATAGCCTGGTCTTCTGAAGCACACGAATCCCTTTCATGACTAAGTTTTCGTCGTTTCGTTGGCACAAAATCATTTTCAATCAGTTCAGTGTTGGAAGAAGAAAGCGCCATGTAAATAAATAAAGATGTCAAACGTCAAGTAAGATGAATATTATGGATCCATGTCCTAAATAGACCAATTGTCCCCCACCCCCACGCTACATTGATCCCCCTCTCTCCATTGATTCCTCTCTCTCTCTCTATCGAACCACCAACCCCAATCCCTGAGTAAATAAAAAATCACTGTAAGTCAATCTCACCATAAAATCATAACAAGATACAAATGCTAATGATATTAATGGAAATATAACTTAACATTGCTATCAAGCAGCTCGAGTGAACGGAGTGAACGCGTGTTGGGTGTATTGTCGTATTTACTTTGTCTAATGGAATGGCTAATACGAAATGTATCCAGCTCTTTTCAATTGGTACGACTTAAGAGTAAACAATATAACGCGTGCGCTGATTGGTCTATACCATATATACTGCTGACCCCAAGCAATTAATCAATTAAAGAGTATTTGCAAATCAATCTTGAATACGTGTTATAGCAAAAATTAAAACATTCGGTTTAAATTAACCTGTTTCGCAGTATTGCTATTTTATAAAAGGTGCTTTTCGTATATTCGCGCTGGCTTTTGCCTGCCTCGGAGACGCATGTGATAACTTCCTCGGAGACGTTAGTGACATTAAGGTGTCAACTGGTCTTGGTTGGGCTTACACTGATCTAGTTTCGTGTTCTCCCAAATGTCTCCTCCTCCGCTTGCACTTTGCAATTGTCCATACTGCAAACACCAATGACAAACACACACCAGACACACGGAGTAAAAAACATCTTTTATTTCGCAACGTAAACATGTGATCTATGATTTCATTTTGGTTCGTGTTTCATTTGCATTATAACTAACAACAACTTTCGCATTTTTACCGTTCTGTCTACATCTGTATAAAGATGGTAATCACGTCAAAGATATTATTTACGTTTGCCTTTCTTGCGACTGGTGTTGTTTGTAAGTATGAGCCGAATTGGAAGTCGTTAGACTCGAGACCAAATCCTCCTTGGTACGACGAGGCAAAGATCGGCATATTTATGCATTGGGGAGTATATTCTGTGCCTTCCTTCGGCTCGGAATGGTTTTGGTATTATTGGAAAACCTCTCGACCAGCTTACGTGGAATTCATGAAAAAAAATTATCCACCAAATTTTGAATACGCCGATTTTGCATCCAGTTTTCGAGCTGAGTTTTTCGATCCAGACGCTTGGGCTGACCTTCTTGCAAAGTCTGGAGCTAGGTGAGCATTTAAGTAGATTGCTTGGCTTTGTATTTCAGTCAGGATGGCTTGATTTATGATGTAAGTTTTATTCATAAAAACGAGCTCTTCCTCCACACGGTGTATCAATAAAGGTTCAACATTTGTGAATTGGCATTCTTTAAAGGGGTTATATCACGAATTTTAGCCCCCCTTTTTTATTAGCTAAATTGAAAGACCTTATTTCAGTGATTTTAAATCTGCAATTATAATTGAAATTGGATTGGTGAAAATGATTTTATGGACGTTCAAAGTCACGATTTTCAGCATTTTTTTTGCGAACTTTTTGATCGGTATGCTAATGAGTTGTGACGTAGATAGTTGAACACATATATCAACATGGCGTATTCTACTAGTAATCTTAATAAAAAACGCGGAGGAAAACGCTGTGTTGCTGGCGGACCTAATCAAATTAGTTGCGCCAATGATTCAAAAACAGAAGGAATGTCGATGCATCTGTTTCCTAATAAAGAAACAGAGCCGCAAAGACATAGAAAATGGGTAAATTTTGTGCGTAAACATAGACCGGGTTTTGAGGCTTCCTCTACCTCGTGTCTGTGTTCTGCGCATTTTGAAGATTCTTGTTTTGACCTTAATTTGAGCGTGCAAGTCAAGCTCAAAAGAAGGTTGAAGAAAGATGCTATCCCAACCATTGACGTGGCTGGGATTCCTGAACCATTACAGGACGAAATAACCGATCGAAAGCGCAGACAAGTAAGTTTACGCTTGTTTATGTTAATTTTTCTTTTGTCATATGTAAATTCGATATATGTTTTGTAGATTATTCGACATACTCTCCATAAGCCATCGCTGAAGGAAACATGTTCTCTCGATGAGGAAGTACCATCTACTAGTGATGGAGCTGAGCATGTTGAAGTATGCACTGGGGAAGCAAACGATTCGCCATTTGAAGAAGAACTACATGCAGTTGGTGAAGATATTTGTGAATCCCAGTCTCCATGTAAATCGTGCCATCGTCTTAAGAAAAAACTTACATCTTTACAAAAGACTTTAAGCTGGTGGGAATAAAAGTACTCGCAAATGTACTAAATGCAAAGCTCCAATGAAAGGACATCCTCGAGGTCAATGCTTCACTGAAAAAGAATAAATTGAAGTTGGTAGATGATAGGGCAGTGGTCAGACATTGCTTGGAGCCTGTCTGGAGGAGAAGTAAGGCACCTCCTTCCCACCACCAGCCTGAGGGTTCACCTTAGGCAAGTGATAGTACCCTCTAGCCTCCCTATCTAGGCACTGATATACACACCTTTCCTGATGATTACAGTATTAATATAACATTGAATGGTATGTATACTTGTCAGATTGAAGATGACTATCTCACTCGATTGTGCAACTAATTAATTTTCATGAATAATTTTTTATTGTAGTTTAATGCTCAACATGCCCTTTGTGGATGCAGTGCACTCAAGTGTGAAGACCTTATAAGATAAGTTCATGTGGCTTGCTATTTTCCATTTTACATTTATGCTATGATTTAATTCCATATAATTTTTTTTTTTTTCCCAGACTGACATTGAAGAAAAGATTTTCTTTACCGTATAGTGCATCCATGTATCTCCTATTTGGTTTTCATCTAGGCATATTTCCTGACCATTCTAAACTCAGCAAAGAAGGCCAACAGTCTCTACAGTGCACAAGTTAAAGACCTTTCCATCATGCCCTCTGATGGTATGTAACCTTTGTGTTACCACTTGGATATGCTTTCGAATAAAGTGGTAAACACAAGCAGGTAAAGGCAGTATTCTCCCATCCCATAGACCCACAAAACCATCGCATCAACCATCTGTATGCCACAGCTCTCAAGTACCTGAAGTAAATAAAAAGGTTGGACTAATTATTGTTGATGAAACAATGTTGATGATAACATTCTTTCTCATACAATTTACAATCTTACATATTTAATGATTGTGATGCTTGGCGGCGATAAGCACGTCCATTCCTATCTCTCAATAGTGGCCCGACGTTTTCAAGGACAGCCTCATGAACTAAAGGCCCAAATTTGGCATGCTGTGTTATGCATGATATTTTCTCAATGCTGCCATCGAATGTCATTTTCTGCAAAGCTGGTCCTATTTCCTTACAGCATCTGTACTCTAATGCGCCTTCTAACAAATCGGTATGACAGCATTGACAATTACACCTGAAACGTGGGAGCATTGTGGTTTATAAAGTAACTTTATGTATATTACAAACAGGAGAAAACAACAACTTACCATTCACCGAGTGGAATTACGCCATCACTTCGTTGTTCTAAGGTCGCAGGAGAATTCCATCGGGATCATCTGGAGTATGCATTTCATCACCATCTCCTGCGAGCGGTTCATCGTCATATGCGAAGTCGTTTAAATGCTCGACATAACCCACGGATTCCGAGCTCGAATCAGATACGCATTCAGACATCGAATTCGAATTATCTGAGCACTGATTTGAAGCCATACTTTCCGGACAACTTGTTTTTTAATATTTTATTGAAAATACTGTCATTATTTGTTTTAACACAAGAAAAACGACAACAAAATCACCTCCTATAATATAATATTATATTGACGGAAACAGACGTGTTCAACTATCTACGTCACAAGTATCAATATGGCGTCGTAAAAAATTCGCAAAAAGTACCCGACTTTGGAGGCAAAATTAAGGAACTTATATTTATCTGCTTAAGTCCAGCGACATGTCATAGTTCTTCAAATAATCCAAATTTTCAATTAAGCTAATAAAAAAGGGGGGCTAAAATTCGTGATATAACCCCTTTAAGAGGAATTATTTATCAATAAATTGAATGTCAAGCATCGGAATTCCTTTTTACTATGGCATTTAGGCTTCCTTGAAGTCAATTCCTTTGCAGTTTTGAGATGCACCCTGTGTATACCTATATTTCTTTAACAAACATTTTCAGGTATTTTGTTCTGACAAGCAAACATCACGAAGGATACACAAACTGGAATTCTGATGTTTCTTGGAATTGGAACTCAGTTGATGTTGGCCCGAAACGTGATCTTGTAGGTAATCGCACCTTAGCTAAACAATTTCATTCTGTTCTATTTTTGAACCTTATGACATGACAGATTGCTGTTTCATATATGTTGATTTCCTAGGCGAATTGGCCAAGTCGATCAGAGCACGAACAAATATAACATTTGGTCTTTATCATTCACTCTTTGAATGGTTCCATCCTATGTACCTGCAGGATAAGGAAAATAACTTTAAAACTCAGAACTATGTCAAAGTTAGTTGTTTTCGGACAGTTGTAATTTTGTATTTTCATTGCCATGTTAATTTGGTTCTTCAGAGCATAAGGTCTGGAGATGTAGCACACTTATAATTTGCAGCCAACTTTTGCAGTCAATAGCCCCTTCCTAATAAAAAAACTGTGCCATTCCTGCAATTCCTTGATTTTTTAAAAAACTTGATTACAAACAGTTATTAGATTAGATCACGTGTTAATTAATCCAACTGTTTTCTGATACATTTAAACCTGCAAACAGTTATAAGATTAGATCATGTAGTAATTAATCCAACTGTTTTCTGATACATTCAAACCTGCAAACAGTTATAAGATTAGATCATGTGTTAATTAATCCAACTGTTTTCTGATACATTTAAACCTGCAAACAGTTATGATTAGATGTAGTAATTAATCCAACTGTTTTCTGATACATTTAAACCTGCAAACAGTTATAAGATTAGATCATGTGTTAATTAATCCAACTGTTTTCTGATACATTTAAACCTGCAAACAGTTATAAGATTAGATCATGTAGTAATTAATCCAACTGTTTTCTGATACATTTAAACCTGCAAACAGTTATAAGATTAGATCATGTGTTAATTAATCCAACTGTTTTCTGATACATTTTAACCTGCAAACAGTTATAAGATTAGATCATGTGTTAATTAATCCAACTGTTTTCTGATACATTTAAACCTGCAAACAGTTATAAGATTAGATCATGTGTTAATTAATCCAACTGTTTTCTGATACATTTAAACCTGCAAACAGTTATAAGATTAGATCATGTAGTAATTAATCCAACTGTTTTCTGATACATTCAAACCTGCAAACAGTTATAAGATTAGATCATGTGTTAATTAATCCAACTGTTTTCTGATACAACCTGCAAACAGTTATAAGATTAGATCATGTAGTAATTAATCCAACTGTTTTCTGATACATTCAAACCTGCAAACAGTTATAAGATTAGATCATGTGTTAATTAATCCAACTGTTTTCTGATACATTTAAACATGCAAACAGTTATAAGATTAGATCATGTGTTAATTAATCCAACTGTTTTCTGATACATTCAAACCTGCAAACAGTTATAAGATTAGATCATGTGTTAATTAATCCAACAGTTTTCTGATATATTCAAACCTGTATTAAGCGGACGTACTTAAGGAACAGTCTTAATGGAGAGATCTGCTTCGAAGTTTCATGATTATGAATTAGCTACGTGGGATAAAATTTGGGACTTAATGAAATGTACACTTAATGCAGGGTGTCTGCTTAATACTGGGTCATTTCATACAGGTTTGATTGTGTATTATAAAATAAACACAATGATACATGTGTGTTGATTGGTCTAGAGCAGTGTTTGCATTAGCCAGTGTAAAACACATCTGAGTTTAACCAATCAAATCAATCAAAACAATCAATCAGTCAAAGAGAATTTGCAAATCGATCATGAATACATTACTCTCGAGCAGGTGCAACTCTCAGGTGTGCACTGATCTGCTCTCGAGTTCTCCCAAAGGTCTCCTCGGTTTGCATAAGCCCGTGCAAACACAGTAAACATCTTTTCTTAAATGTTTTTTGTTCAACTGGGTGTCCAGGAAAAAAACGTAAACCATAGCGGTTGAGTATGGTTAGATTAACAGAATTTCAACACCAAAGACAAAGAATAATACAATGGCTTGCAAAATATTGACAGCTTACATGCAGTTAACTTTAGTTACGAAGCATTGTGCTTTGTCTTGGCTGTTCAAATTCCAAAAATTGTTGACAGCTATTATTTGTGTTTTTTCTTGACCCCTTGTATTTCTTAACATTCCTTTCTTCTTTAGAATGTATTGACGCCTCAACTTTATGATATAATCAAGAAGTTCAAGCCCGAATACATTTGGTCCGATGGCGATTGGGAAGCTGAAGATACATATTGGCAGAGTAAAGAATTCCTTGCCTGGCTTTATAATGAAAGGTGAGATTTCTTCAAAATGTTTTTGTTTGAAACCACGGGGTTCGTTATTTGCCTAGCATAGCTTTGTTTTTGATATTTTTGTACATTTAAAGTATTCAAACATCATCGGACAGGAGGGGGGCTCCCGACAGAGTGACAAAAAGTACTGAGGTTTCTGTACCCCCCTGATTTTGCGCATCAAAGTTGAAGAAAAATTTTGCAGACTTTGCAATTTTTCAATAAGTGCTAACTAAGTACTTCGGAACGAAACAGTTTTATATGAGACAAAGCAAATTCTAATAAGCAAAGTCATCTTGCAAACTCAAGATATGAATATGAAAATAAGCCAGACGTATTTCTAGGGGCGTAGCATGACATTTTAAACTGAGGGAGGGGGTGGCAAAGCGCAAACTTTACAGACGAACACGGGGTACTTTGAACGCATTTTGTGGAATAATATATTGAGTTTGTGCAATATCATGCTTAATATACAAAAGTTATTTTGGTATCAAAAATCGGTTTATTAGTTCAAAAACACTTTGAAAATCGCATCATTACCGACCAATGTTGTGTTTCCCTTAAGTTGGTTGTTGTAACAACCCCACAAACCCCCACAACCCCCAGTATTCTACGCCTCTGCGTATTTCATTAATTGAGTAATTACCTTACAAATAATCACAAATCGAATAAACGATTACTCCAATGGAAATTTCATTTAAAATTACGCATGTAAAAAGTATCGCTCTCCTTGTCTATAAAAAGTGTCCCGTCCTTGCATTGGTGTTGAAGAAACGCCAAGTATATAACTGGTTTGTTACTCTTATTGCTTGTATACTTACGTTAAGTCAGATTTTACCTCAGTCAAATCCCGCGTTCCAGCTTATCGTCATAAATTAACTTCCTTTGAACCGCGCGTGTAAAGAATGGGACTAGTTAAATTACTGGCTTCAAATTTTGGCGGGAAGTAGCCGTCCAGTTATATTCAGTTCTATGCGAGGCTAATCCCCTCGCATTGAACTGAATATAACTGGACGGCTACTTCCCGCCAAAATTTGTTCAATAATTAATTTAAACTTACTTGACAGCCCAGTCAATAAAACGGTGGTTGTGAATGATCGCTGGGGTATTGGGGACACTTGTAATCACGGTGGAGTCTATACATGTTCTGATAGGTACAATCCAGGTAATGATGTATTGATGTAAGAGAAACATGTTGTTTTCCATTTAAGAATCCCAAATGATGTGAAAGTGCTGTAAAAAGCTTTTTTGTCTTATTTCACAGGTTTTTTACAGAAACATAAATGGGAGAATGCAATGACGATCGACAAGAAGTCCTGGGGCTATCGTAGAGACGCAAATTTACAAGACTTCTTAACAATTCATGAGCTTGTGTCAATTCTTGCAGAAACTGTGAGGTGATAGAAACAATTTTTACAGTTCTTTTTTTGAACCCCCTCCTCCCCTGACTGCTTCCGACTCTACTGGAGACACGTTAAGATCTTATGTGTGTGACGCAATGACCTAGAACCCAGTCTACTAGATACCTAACTCGCCAAAATTATATAATTACGGGTTAGGCAAGCGGCCATCCTAAACGGTTGCAAAACTGATGATGCAATGACCTAGAACCCAGTCTACTAGATACATAACTCTGCCAAAATTATATAATTACGGGTTAGGCAAGCGGCCATCCTAAACAATTGCAAAACTGATGATGCAATGACCTAGAACCCAGTCTATTAGATACCTAACTTCGCCAAAATTATATAATTACGGGTTAGGCAAGCGGCCATCCTAAACGGTTGCAAAACTGATGATGCAATGACCTAGAACCCAGTCTACTAGGCCAAAATTATATAATTACGGGTTAGCGGCCATCCTAAACAATTGCAAAACTGATGATGCAATGACCTAGAACCCAGTCTACTAGATACCTAACTTCGCCAAAATTATATAATTACGGGTTAGGCAAGCGGCCATCCTAAACGGTTGCAAAACTGATGATGCAATGACCTAGAACCCAGTCTATTAGATACCTAACTTCGCCAAAATTATATAATTACGGGTTAGGCAAGCGGCCATCCTAAACGGTTGCAAAACTGATGATGCAATGACCTAGAACCCAGTCTACTAGATACCTAACTCTGCCAAAATTATATAATTACGGGTTAGGCAAGCGGCCATCCTAAACAATTGCAAAACTGATGATGCAATGACCTAGAACCCAGTCTACTAGATACCTAACTTCGCCAAAATTATATAATTACGGGTTAGGCAAGCGGCCATCCTAAACAATTGCAAAACTGATGATGCAATGACCTAGAACCCAGTCTACTACATACCTAACTTCGCCATAATTATATAATTACGGGTGAGGCAAGCGGCCATCCTAAACAATTGCAAAACTGATGATGCAATGACCTAGAACCCAGTCTACTAGATACCTAACTTCGCCAAAATTATATAATACAGGTTAGGCAAGCGGCCATCCTAAACAATTGCAAAACTGATGATGCAATGACCTAGAACCCAGTCTATTAGATACCTAACTTCGCCAAAATTATATAATTACGGGTTAGGCAAGCGGCCATCCTAAACAATTGCAAAACTGATGATGCAATGACCTAGAACCCAGTCTACTAGATACCTAACTTCGCCAAAATTATATAATTACGGGTTAGGCAAGCGGCCATCCTAAACAATTGCAAAACTGATGATGCAATGACCTAGAACCCAGTCTATTAGATACCTACCCAAAATTATATAATTACGGGTTAGGCAAGCGGCCATCCTAAACAATTGCAAAACTGATGATGCAATGACCTAGAACCCAGTCTACTAGATACCTAACTCTGCCAAAATTATATAATTACGGGTGAGGCAAGCGGCCATCCTAAACGGTTGCAAAACTGATGATATTTGGGACTAAACCCCTCTTCTTCTGCGTTGATACAGAATTGTAGATTTTATAGTGTTGGTTTTGTTTTTACAATATACGATAAGATTGTTTTTTCAAACTTTTCTTTAGCTTATTTTTGCTTAAGAGTTTTGCTTGTTGCCGCTATTTAAGATGGCGTCCTTGTCTTACCATAACACGCGTTTTAGACATCAAGGAGATGGGTTCTAAATCATCGGTGTGATGGTTCATGCGGTCGTTATTGTCTATTTTCAGTTGCGGTGGCAACTTGCTCATGAATATTGGACCAACGCACGATGGTCGAATCGTACCGATATTTGAAGAAAGACTCACACAAATGGGTGATTGGTTGAAGATCAATGGTGAAGCAATTTACTCCTCCAAACCTTGGAGAGTGCAGAATGAAACCAAAAGTGAACGAGTATGGTATGTGTGCCATGACCTTATTTTAAGGCTATTTTCCACTAGGCAGAATTTTCAGCGCGTAAGAGCTGATGACGCGCGTGATTGGTGGATGATTTCGTCATTATTTTTTTGACAACCAATCATGTTGCGAATTTGACTTTGCGCGCGGAAAACTTCGCCTTGTGGGAAATAGGCTTTAGTGATGTACGTAGCTCCCCTGTAAATTTGGTTGTGCTATGTGTAATTTTCAGATCATTAGTTTTATCTATTTCTTTTAAAGTGTGTTGTTTTTACAACGTGTGTTGTTTTTACAACGTGTGTTGTTTTTACAACGTGTGTTGTTTTTACAACGTGTGTTGCTTTAAAGTTTGTTGTTTTTACAACGTGTGTTGTTTTAAAGTTTGTTGTTTTAAAGTGTGTTGTTTTTACAAAGTGTGTTATTTTAAAGTGTGTTGTTTTTACAACGTGTGTTGTTTTAAAGTGTGTTGTTTTACAACGTGTGTTGTTTTTACAACGTGTGTTGCTTTAAAGTTTGTTGTTTTAAAGTGTGTTGTTTTTACAAAGTGTGTTATTTTAAAGTGTGTTGTTTTTACAACGTGTGTTGTTTTAAAGTGTGTTGTTTTTACAACGTGTGAACACCGAAATATTTACATTGCATAAACAAACTTGCTGGCTGGTTACGTCACTGCCTAACCTTGTTTGTCAACTAGTGGTGAATAAAGTGCAGGTTTTCAATTATTTGTGTGTGTGAAAATCTATTCAACAGTGATTTGTTGTTGGAAATAATGACGACATCATAAACCAATAACGTTTCTATGATTTTTTCCTGTTGAAAGAAATATGGAATACTGGCTTTAGTCTGTTATAAAGTATGTGAACTGTCTCTGTGATACCGAAGATCGAGAGTTCCCACAAACGAGGTTTGCATAAACCATTGCAAACACGAAAAACATCTATTATCTCTTAAATCGAACAACATTACTGCGAAACAGATAAATATAAAGCAAAGTTTTAAATTTTCATCAAACATGTATTCAAGATTGATTTGAAATTGTTTTGATTGATATAATTGATTGAGCTCAGATCATTTTGCACTGCCTAATGCAAACTCAGCTATAGACCAATCGGCGCATGCGTGGAATTTTTATTTTCTAATTCATTTTAAAGGTATACCTCGAAAAAAGACATCGTTTATGCCATCGTGTTGAAATGGCCGGAAGGAAATTCTTTGGCTTTAAAGGCTCCTCAACCCGACGTTTCTCAAACAGAGGTATTCATGTTAGGATTTGACAAAAAACTCTCATGGAAAGCAGGACCCGAAGGTATGGTTATCGAAATGCCTTTTCTCCCCCTATCCAAACTACCGTCGACTGTAGCTTGGGTTTTGAAATTGATTAATGTGAAGTAAAGGCAGGAACGGACATATGATAGATATTTGAGACCTTTTTGAAAAAATCATTCTTTCATAAAGTTGAAAAATTTTTAGAAGTAAATAAGTTTGGTATAATTTAGAAATTTTAGGCATTACTAGTGATATAATCACATAGAAGTTTGTAAAATGCGGAAAATGATGATTTAATTAATAAAATTAAGACGCAGCTACGAATGTCAGTTTGTAGTTTAACTGTTTTTACTAACAGTTAAATTATTCTAATTTATGATCAAATTAGATGCAAGAAGTTGCATATGTAATACATTTGACTTTATGTGTTGCAAATTGTTTTACGATTTTGTATGAAAAAGAGGCAAGGCGCCACAGTAGAGGCTGGGACGGCTTAAGCAACGCCCCTTCCCCATACATAAAGTTTTGCTATCAATTTTATTCTTTGGCGTCACTAGGGTCTAAATAAGACGTAGCAAATTCACGTCTGACCCTCCCCATGCATAAAGTTTTGCTATCAGTTTTATACTTTGGCGTTATTAGGGTCTAAATTAGACGTAGCAAATTCAAGTCTGACCCTCCCCCCCCGATCAGCCCTCAGGTTCAATTTAATGGCGTCGTGCCTGTAAAGTAATAAGAGGAAATGCACATTTCAAAATCTAATCATTGGTTTTGTTGATATGGAAAAAGAATGGATTTCGTGTCAGACCAGATGCTATATACCAGCCAATCAGAATGCAAAGATTGTTTTTCGTCATGCGATTGCTTGATTGCTCAAAAATAAAGTTCCTTCTTCTTTCGATATACTAAAAATAGAGAATCTTATCATGGCGATTTTTCGTTTTAAGAACGTGTCAGAAATGTGGTGAACATCGTTGTACTAATGAATCATATTTTATACAGCTGAACATCTTACATTTCGTTCTCTTATCTGTAAAATATCAGAACTTCCCTTTTTATTACTCTGTGTTCGCCTTTTTGCCGTTCGTTCCATACGAAAGAAACCTTGTCTTGATAATTTTTTCGTGAAAATTTTCTGCTTTGTTTATACCGATGGAAAATAGAGGTTAGTCTTTCGATAAGCAGTTTCCACACTGTTGCATTTTACTGTTTTTAATTTTATTAGTATTTTTTTTATCTACAAAGCAAAAAGGGCATGTTAAAATATTTATATAATCCTTGGACAATTTAACTGCTTTTTGTGTGAACGAAGCTTTGAATATTTTATATTGCAAAAACGATTAATGTTCCCAGCGTCAGCGCTTGACATCTAAACTTTAAAAAAATTGATCGCGAGAAGTCGAATTGCATAGAGAGCAAATATTTTTGTTTGTAAGCATTCCAGTCTGTTCGTCGTATTTTTGCACATTGTTGTCATGCACGGTTGACGAGAGCCAAGAAGAACATTTGCATTTAGCATTAAACGTGTCAGGTAAGGCTTCTTTATCGGTGTATTTTTCATTTGTCGCGTTGTTCTCGGCAAATTTTATATGCTGTAGTATGCTTCTTAAAACCAATCCAATTTTCCGCACAAAAATTTGCCACTGAAATACACGGATAGATAATGTTGCTAATGTTTCAACACGCGTCCGATCTTGCCGTGTATAATATCTTATTTTATGCTTGGCGTCAATAACTGTACGTATTTTCGTAAGGACGAGCCCTGTAATCATATGGCTATCATTACATCAACGTTTATTAAGAAAATCAAAGTCGATTTTCTGGAAATATTATCATTTGGTATAAGTTGTAAGGACTTACGACTTTCAGTGTTTTACCAGAAAATGCTACGCGGTATGTGAAAAATGCACCCGAATCGTCTAGTAATTTCCATTTTTAAATACTATGTTACGGATGGAAAGCCGTAAATTCGTGCAAATCGTCAATGAACCCCAGAATAACGCTATAGGTGTTAGAGCGCGCTTCTATCTCTCAAAATTTTCACCTCTGAACAAATACTCATCAAACTAGCGTAAAGTAGAGAAGACTCTGTTTACTTGAGTTGTCTGAAGTCGACGTCTATCTGTTAAAAAGGTTTGTTGCTAATTTATAACAAATTTATATGAAAATTTTAAAGGAAATAAAACGTAATTTACATTTGTTTTCAAACAACTAATTTTACTATTGAGTATATAGTTCAAATGCTCAATCGTTACAGATTTTTCTCTATGTATTTCGTATTTGCAGACTGCAGTTGCTCTCTGAAATATCAATGAATAAATTTGCTGTGCAAATGCACTGAACATTTAATGGATAAATTTGCATGTTGCTAAGTTGTCAACAGTTAAACTTCTGGCATGATGTTGAGATAAGGATAATTTCCGGCTCCAAATACAATTTGGAATTTCATCCTATAATCTTTTGACGCTAATCAACACTGAAATTAATGGCGAGCCTGCTGTTATATTTCGGCAATATTTGAGTGACACTCCTTTCTGTACATTTGACAAGTGCTTTTTTTAAGGTCTATCTTCGTTCTCCTTTGTGGATCGATCAGACGTTTAAGATAGCTTGTGTATCAAAGTACCCGAAGTAACAGGCTGTAGAACGAAGAACATGCCTTGTGCAATAAATTACAATTGTTCCAAAGAAAGTGAAGGGACATTACTGTTGCCAATATTGAACGAAAGTGAGTGGTCTAAAGCCGTGCGTATAATATTTTACTTCGTGGCATTAATATGGTCTTTTACTGGAGTGGCTATAATCGCAGATGTCTTCATGTGCGCTATTGAGACGATTACAAGCAAGGTAAAAATAGTTAAAGTTGCTAAGCCAGGACCCGGCAGCCGTTCCGAGGATGTTGAGGTTCGTGTCTGGAATGACACAGTTGCCAATCTAACGTTAATGGCGCTCGGCTCGTCTGCACCGGAAATACTCCTCTCGATCATCGAGATTGTCGGTGCAAGTTTCAAAGCAGGGAAACTGGGCCCTAGCACGATCGTGGGTTCAGCTGCTTTTAATCTTCTTGTGATAACAGGTGTATGTGTTATGGCAATACCTAATGGCCAGGTACGGACTATCAAATCCCTGAAAGTGTTCGGTTTGACTGCGGTGTGCTCCGTATTTGCTTACATATGGCTCGTTATTGTGCTTCGTGTACATAGTGAAAACATTATCGATCTCTGGGAAGCAATTTTCACCTTTTTGCTTTTTCCCATTCTTGTTATCCTGGCGTATATGGCTGATAAAGAGTTGGGCTGTAGCTCTTCAAGGGATGTCGAGCCGTCTGAAGACATTGGCATGTTAGAGTTGGGTAAGAAACGCGGACTCCCCCTCCTTAATATGAAATATTCACTACACTGACCGGGGGGGGGTGATTTCCATTTTCTTTCGATAAGCAATTTATTTGGTAAAGTCAGTACCCCACACGTAGAGTATGTTCTTGTGCCATTTCTACCTTTACCACCCCTCCCTCCCCACTTTTGAACTGGTTTCTTGGGAAACTGCTAAAATGAGGGTGGTCGTTGTTTCTTGGAAGATAAAGTAAAATGCGAAATTTAGACAATCGACCTCCGAATAGCTACAAGTATGGTATTAAAAGTGTTGTTTTTTACTTACATCCTCGCCCAAGTGTTACATTTACGGGAATTCATCTTTTAAAAATTTCCTTGTGTATCTTTTTGGTGTTGCTGTGTTTACCGACAGAATACACAGCTTTTAGTAAAGCTTCAGTCCGGAAATCTCCCCGAATTTTGTCTGAAAAGGGATTTTGCTAACGGGTGTTGAACATTTGTGTTCGCTTTTAATCCTGGAACACCACTGTGACATCCATTGTTACTGAGTCCAAACCGGAAATACGTCATACACTTTACGTATTTATTATTTGTATTTAGCCGAAGGTTCGCGTGTGCTACAGGTGTCTACGAAAGATCCTGAAATTATACAATTTATCAAGGTATTTTTTGCATTTGTCTTATTCGTGGTTTATTTTTTATGTAAAGATTCTCAATTTGACTTGCAGCTGGAAAAATACACGTTTTTATCTCATTTTGGTTCTTTTTATCCCCCAAAACACTCATAAAACATCGTAAATGCTCTTTTTATGTTTCTCGTTTAGGATTTGAATCAGAATTCTGACTTTTCCGAAGAGGAAACCGCGAAACTTGTTGCCTTGCGGATACAAGCCAGGACACCAAAGAATTATGGGTATTATCGTGTTGGTGCTATAAGAGGAATTGGTGGCGGTAAAAAACTCACTCCACCGATGAATACAGGCTTACATGAAGTATGCGCTCAGACACTTGCTTGTTAACCACGTACACAACAACAGACATATATTAAAAAGATACTGAACTTTTTTTACGTTTCGAGAAAAGAAAAGAACGACTTTGGAACTTTGAATTGAAATGAATTCCCGTAAAAGCCTAGAAATTCAGTCAATTTTCGCTCGTTGCTTTAAACAAGCTTTTGTTCAAGCTTTCAATTTTCAGACTTGATGAAGAATATATTTAATTTTGGTGCAATTCTTTTTTATTTTGCATAACGCAATTTACTAGCACAGGTCGTGTTCGAAGTACCGTTTGAGTGGCTTTTTTTTTATTTTGTATTTATCAACAAGATGAAAAGCTGAAAACGAACAAACTTTGCAGGTTGACTGTTTTAGAATATTTTTGCTCGTCTACTTTCAAAAATCCCCGTCCAAAAGATGGGTGGACGGGCCTCTGGCTAAGCCCCTTGAATTTGGGGCCGATTGCTCTCCCCTCCCAACGGAAGTGCAGTATTTTAAAGTGGAAGTTCTCGATGTAATTTTCATTTAGGCATACGATGAACTCAGCGAGGTTGGTTTCATGTCGACGGCTTTATCTCACCTTCGACCTCGTGGTAAGTTTTTCTTCAAAAGTTTTTTCGCTTGTGCGAAATGTTATCATTGTCGTAATTGCGTATTATGTGAATTAGGAAGGAGAGGTGAGAGGGCAGATTCCCCCTCCCCCCCTCCCTCCTCTACATTTTGACAGCAGTGGAAGAAAGTTGGGCTGTTTTTCTGAAAAAAGTTTCGAGGACTTTGTATATGTTACATTTATTTGTTTTTTAAAAAATTCGATCAAAGAGTTCAACAATTTGAAGTTTTAGTTCTGAAATTTGGTTCTCTGCCGCCCTTCTCTTGACTTTGGTCGGCCAGAGCAATTGAAGTCGTGACTTATAATACTAAAAACGACAAATATTTTTATCTCGAAGCTATCATGGCTGCAGCAGTGCCATTTGTACGTTTCCCCTCCGTTTTGTTTAAAGAAAGTTTATGTGAATCGTTGTAATTCCTAAATAATCGTACAAAACAGAACCTCCGAAGTCGATGGTCGAATTCGCCTCTCCAAAATACGCTGTCTTGGAAAGTGACAAGTTGGTTACTATTACCGTTTTAAGAACAGGGAATACAAAGATAACAGCAGTTGTTGAGTAAGTGATGGTCAACAAATCTGATAGGTTAACTAAAATTTAAATTAACATGACGTGATAAATCGACGTGAATGCTTTGAATCCGGGAGTATAGTTACATGTTTGTAGATGTTGATCGTCTAGGTAAGTACACTTCGTATACTTATTGCCGCTGGTCATTTTCACGATTATTTGGACGACAAAATGAACAAACGTCTGCATCCGTTTTGAAATCCACATCAAACGTAAACAACTCAGATTGAACTGTGAATCACCTCTGCAATGACCTTGATCTTACATGGAAAACACAAAAGACTACTTATAATTTACAGACGTAGGAACCAGACAACAAGTGCAGAAAACCCGACATTTACTCCTCACTTGACTCTGAAAAAGACTTCCTCCGAAGATTTCGAAACGTCTATCAACAGCAACACCAACAGTTCCTTTCACGACTCCAACGACATAGACAATCAATATCCACACGCTTGTAAAATCACAAATTCTTAACTAAACTATTGCTTAAATCTTAACTAAGCCTTATCACAACTCGACCTTAACCAAATCTGTCCCTACACAAATCCAAATTAAGTTTTTACCAATGGTTTTCCCCTAGACCTTTCTTTAAGAATGATACTTCCACTTAAGCATACTTTTGCTTCATTTAGTTTTCCCCAGACCTTTCTTTAAGAACGACACTTCCACTTTAGCATACTTTTGCTTCATTTAGTTTTCCCCCAGACCTTTCTTTGAGAACGACACTTCCACTTTAGCATACTTTTGCTTCATTTAGTTTTCCCAGACCTTTCTTTATGAACGACACTTCCACTTTAGCATACTTTTGCTTCATTTAGTTTTCCCCAGACCTTTCTTTAAGAACGACACTTCCACTTTAGCATACTTTTGCTTCATTTAGTTTTCCCCCAGACCTTTCTTTGAGAACGACACTTCCACTTTAGCATACTTTTGCTTCATTTAGTTTTCCCCAGACCTTTCTTTAAGAACGACACTTCCACTTTAGCATACTTTTGCTTTATCTAGTTTTCCCCCAGACCTTTCTTTAAGAACGACACTTCCACTTTAGCATATTTTTGCTTCATTTAGTTTTCCCCTAGACCTTTCTTTAAGAACGGCACTTCCACTTTAGCATACTTTTGCTTCATTTAGTTTTCCCCAGACCTTTCTTTAAGAACGACACTTCCACTTTAGCATATTTTTGCTTCATTTATTTTCCCCCAGACCTTTCTTTAAGAACGACACTTCCACTTTAGCATATTTTACTTCATTTAGTTTTCCCCCAGACCTTTCTTCGAGAACGACACTTCCACTTTAGCATATTTTTACTTCATTTAGTTTTCCCCCAGACCTTTCTTTGAGAACGACACTTCCACTTTAGCATATTTTTGTTTCATTTAGTTTTCCCCAGAACTTTCTTTATGAACGACACTTCCACTTTAGCATATTTTTGCTTCATTTAGTTTCCCCTCAGAACTTTCTTTAAGAACGACACTTCCACTTTAGCATATTTTTGCTTCATTTAGTTTTCCCCCAGACCTTTCTTTAAGAATGACACTTCCACTTTAGCATACTTTTACTTCATTTAGTTTTGAAACAATTGACGGCACAGCCAATGCTGAGTCCGACTTTGTTGCAAAGAAAGAGACGCTTGTTTTTGAACCTGACGAAATCAAGAAGGAAGTACCGATTGAGATAATTGACGATAACGAATGGGAGGAAGATGAGGTTTTCTTTGTGAAGCTTTCTATTCACGAACCTGCTGATGAAAACGTTGAGATAGGACATCAGAGTATCACTGAGATCACAATAATTAACGATGATGGTATGTAGTGGGATATAAAAGTATCACTGAGATCACAATAATTAACGATGATGGTATGTAGTGGGATATACGAGTATGTCTGAGATCACTATAATAACGATGGTAGTGTTTGGTAGGATGTAAGAGTATATGCGAGATCACAATAATTTACGATGATGGTATGTGGTACGATATCGGGGTATCTCTGAGATGACAATTGTTAGCACAATCAGGTGTATTTCTTAGCGCTGTGGTCAGGTTAAAGTTAGGGAAGGGATATGATCAGGAACGTGTAGACAAACTACTTATTTGTCAACGTACCAGTTAGAACTTATCTTTAACGACGAAATTACAAGATCAAATTTGAAGCGTGGCGAGTGGGGACATAAAAAGACGTTCATCACTCGTTAATTTATACCTTCCATCTTCGTAGATTGTTTCGTTTGATTTAAATGATATCACGTGATATCAATTGTGAAGCTGAAAACTTTCTCTCGCGTGTGTTGAATCTAATTCTCTTTTATTTGACCAGAACCTGGCGTAATAGCTTTCCAAAAACCAAGCTACGTTGTAAAAGAAAGCATCGGCAAAGGCAGTTTTCTCTTGGAGCGTACCAAAGGTACTGATGGCCGAGTTACCGTTTCCTGGGTGACCAAAGACCAATCAGCAATCAACGGTAAAGATTATATTGGCGGCAAGGGTACTGTTATCTTTGAACATGCCGAACAAGTAAAGACGATTGACATTGAGATAAGCGACGATAAAGATTTCGAAAAAGATGAGACGTTCATTATTGAATTGAAGGATCCTACTGGTGGTGCGAAACTTGGCCGACTACAGAGTACAATTGTAACTATTGTGAACGATGACGGTAGGGAAATGTTGTAACTTTGAATTGTTTTCTTCGTATCTTTGTATTTTTTTCTGTAATTTTGACTTGTTTTTGTTGAGGAACGTTAACGAATGCGATTATTTGTCTATCACGAGAATTTTCATTAAAACTCAAGGGAAACTTACTTCTCCCTTGCTGCACGTATGATCCATTTCTGAGTATTCGACCCCCCCGTACTTTCTTTCAGAATACAAGAAGGTGCTCGATCGTGTAGTTGGCCTTACTCATCTTAACCTCAATCGCATGGCACTCGGCTCGGAGACCTGGGGACAACAGTTTCGCACGGCCATGACTGTAAATGGTGGCGACATCGAGAATGCGTCATCGATGGATTACTTCATGCATTTCGTCACATTTCCATGGAAAGTAAGTCCACAAAAAGGAATCGTTTTTCTTGCCCGTTTGTCATACTGTTCCATCCTTTGCCAGACCGGTCAGAGATTCAGTTCTTTCTATGTAGGTTACTCTTCATCGTCCTCCCCCGTTTTACCCACAACACTTTGTTCTTTGCTCCATACAGTATAAAACAAATTCTGAAAAAGCAAGACATCTTGAGATCACAAAATATGCATCAAAACAAGACATCCTGAGATTGCAAAATATGCATCAAAACAAGACGAGAAGTGAACTGTAAATTTTCGACTTTATTTCGAAGTCATCCTCAGACAGAATAAGGATGACTTTGATGTTTTGCTTAATTGGTTGGTGTAAAAATAATCTCAAGATGTTTTGCTTTTTCGGAATTTGCTTTATATTATATTTCTTCAAATTGTCGTCTGGTCATGTTTTTTGCTCCATACGAACTGTACTTTTCTTCCACAGATTATCTTTGCCATTTGTCCACCTTGTACATGGTTTGGTGGATGGCTGGCATTCTTTATTGCCTTGGCAATGATTGGTCTTCTCACAGCAATAGTCGGTGACCTTGCTACTATCTTTGGTTGTCTGGTTGGTCTCAAGAAGGAAGTGACGGCAATTACGTTTGTCGCTATGGGAACCAGTCTACCTGATCTTTTTGCCAGTAAAACCGCGGCAATTTCGGAGACATGCGGACGCATCCGTGGGTAACGTCACGGGTAGTAATAGTGTTAATGTGTTTCTGGGTCTGGGTACCCCCTGGGTTATTGCTGCTGCTTATTGGCTCGCTAAGGTAAGAATAAGACCTGATCAATTTTCCAGGGGGGGGGAAATAGCTGAAGATAGCTACAATTAAAAAATTGAATACATATAAAAAATAAAGATAGATACTCTTCAGAATAGTAGACAACTCACTTTTAAGATAGATTTGGGATATGATATATTATGGGATGGGATAGAATGGGATGGAATGGGTTGGGCTGGGATAGGATTGGGCAATATAGGACAGGATAAGGTAGGATAGGATAAGATGGGATAAGATAGGATAGAATAGGATATAATAAAATAGAATAGAATATAATGGGATATCATAGAATAAGGTAAGATAGAATAAGATAGGATAGAATTAAATGATGACGATGTAATATTTACGAAAAACTGCAGTATATGTTTATCAAGGCAAATATCGTAAATGGTTTGAACCCGGGAGTATCGTTACATGTTTGTAAATGTAGAACGTCCAGGTTGGTATAGTCCTGAGAAGGACTGTTTTTGATAATATAACACACAATACAATGACGTAAGAACCAGATAACAAATACGGCCAACCTGACGTTTACTCCTCATTTTGACTCTGAAGATGACTACTGCTAAGGTTGTCGAAACGTCAGTCAACAACAACAAAAACAGTCCTTCTCAGGACTATACCAACTTGGACGATCTACATTTACAAACATGTAAGGCAAATATCGTTATTTCTCGATCTTAGGACACAGCGATATCTTGAGGAATCACTCATTAGTATTCGTCATAGTTTGTTTTCACTCTTTTTTTCTTTTTTTAATCAGGGTGAAGATTTTAAGGTAGAAGCCGGAGCACTGACTATCAGTGTGATTGTTTACGCCATATGTGCAACAGTATGTTTACTTTTCCTCGTGTTGCGTCGTCGACTTGCGTTGTTCGGCAATGCTGAATTAGGTGGTGTATCAAACATGAAATATGTTACTGGTGCTTTCTTCATCTCGTTGTGGTTCTTCTACATCATTATATCGTCACTTGTATCCTATGACGTCATTGAGGCGAAAATTTGAACCAAGGCAACGCATGGGGATATTTTTAATGGTAAAAATTCTTTGTTCTACAAGTACGCAAAAAACGATCTCTAATTCGAACTCTAATTCTACATAGAACTTGGTTATAGCTGACGCATTGGATTAGGGATCAATTTTGCATGACGTACAACACTTTACACCAAATTGCAACCTTTTTAATTCTCTTACATGGAGCCCTCGCATTTCACTCTTAATCCTGATCCAATCTACTCTTACGTGAGTCCTTATATTTCATTCTTAATCCTGATCCAATCCAATGCGTTTGCCTCTCTGGTGGTTTGTTTCTTGATTTGTTTGGGAATTTCCTTAAAATTTTGAAATTGTTTAATCGTTTAACATTCATCCGCTATAAATATTTTTGTAATTTAATGAAATCACTTGTAAAAAATGTGTGGCAATAAGATTTGTGTAGGAAAATACTTATGTTGGAGAAGGAGGTTAGATCTGACGTAAAAATTTTGAATTGAATTCTTTGCACAAATCTTTAATAACAACATAACAGTAGTATATAGAGCGTCGTTTCTGGCGCACCTCACACCTTGAGACCTAGTAAACCACGCTCTATATACTACTATAACGAAGGGTTTTAGTACATCTCTTCGCTATGGTAAAGTGTAATTTGACTAATTTCTATCATTTTCTGTGATTGTATGATGTACTTATATATAAAATCAAAGCATAAATCCATCCGAAATTCTACATTGACTATAATCTGCTGATATTAGAAAAGGCATAAACTATGTATACTGTATTTCTTAATGTGTAATAAATGGTAGAGATGACCTTTAGCGTTGTAGCTGGACCTCTTAGGCCAATTTCACGTAGCCTATATTGCACCATATAATATAAAAGAAATATTTGATCATTTAAAGAATCTCTTATAAGGCAAGAAGGTACATATTAACCTGAACAATAATGGCACAAAGAATTATTTCTAAAGATAAATCTAATTGAAAGTACTATCCAGCCAGCTTCGTGCTACTGACTTCTGGCTGAATGCCATCTGGAATTTATACTGATATAGGCATATTCAAATTGGTGGTTTTTTAAAAATCGCTTTTCTTTCACGTAGGAAGGCTGAAAAGTTCAGCTTGCCTTGCAAATTGAATATTTGATAATTTGAATTCACAGTATAAGGTCATTATCATTGCCATTATGGTATTTGGAAAATGGAAATTTATTTCCCCCTCCCCCCCAGGAAACGTTTTGCGCATCACTACTCCGCATGCGCGGTAGGGAATGGTTACAAAATATAGAACGTTAGTGAATTTGATGAAAATTGACATAAGATTTTTTTTACGTTAACGATGTGTTGGACTTTTGAACTATGTTAATATGGATTTGAGGAAAGGTAACTCCTTTAGAAATGGCCTGCTTTATGCTGGTTTCAATCAAGATCAAGGTATAGAGGAGCGATTTGAGAGTGATGATTTTTTGTTGAGTTGGCTTTTCTTGTACCACGCGAATTGCCCGGAAGCTTCAAGTGTTGTAATAATTCTAGGTTGTTTTGCCTGCGGAATGGAAAATGGTTTTCGCATATACAATTGCGATCCGTTAAAGGAGAAAGAGCGTCAAGGTATTTCGTTCAAAAAGGAGATGCACTTGATTTTTTAAAATTTACGACAAAGTTTGCGCCTTACAAACTTTACATGCTGACGGAAGGGGGGCTGTATGCTGAGTTGGTCGTAGATTTAGATCTGATTACCCCGGTCATGCAAGTATAGTGTATTGCTCTTCACTGGCATAATTGCACATTTATGTTAAAACATATTGTTTATTGATGTTAATGGATTTACCCAACTTCTACTAAATTTTTTAAATGTCATCATGAGCATTGACCACTATTGAAAATTCTCTGAATAAATTGCCGGTAGGTATTTTATATCCGACGTGAACATATTTTATATTATTAGATTTTACTGATGGAGGTATTGCTTATGTGGAAATGCTGTTTCGATGCAATTATGTTGCGCTTGTTGGAGGAGGAAAAAATCCAAAATACTCTCCAAATAAGGGTAATTATGCTAAATAATTTTATACATTTTGATATAATGTGAATAACTTTATTGTTTTATGCAGTTCTTATTTGGGACGACCTAAAAAGTCAATTGTCATTCAACTGGAGTTTTCTAGTGATGTACGAGCCGTGAAATTACGCAGGGATAGGTATGTGCAGAATGCTATTTTTTAAGAATGCATCATCAACATGGGATCGTGTTGTATCATTATTGTTTCTCTAGGATTGTTGTGGTTCTTGATACAATTATTAAAGTTTTCACGTTCACACAAAATCCTCAACAACTTCATGTATTTGAAACATCACCAAATGTGAAAGGTAGTTTATAGACAAAATTATTTGTCTTGTAGGACATGTTGCACAAGACAGGAAAGTTCAGCATGTTTAGATTGATTTCGACTTTAATATTTTGTTTTACTTCACTTGTCGATTGTGTATATAAGGGGATATTTTTTGTCCCCCGATTTGAATTATAAGCAGGGAATTTTTTCCAAGATAAAGTGAAAAAAGATTCTGTTATACATTTCTTTAGGTTTATGTGTGTTGTGTCCCAGCAGTAATAATTCACTGCTAGCATTTCCTGCCAGACGAACTGGACATGTCCAGATTGTTGATCTTGCTAACACAGAGCGAGCACCTCTCGACATAAATGCTCATGAAGGAACACTAGCATGTATTTGTCTGAATCTTCAGGGTACAAGACTGGCTTCCGCTTCAGAAACGGTACTTTCCTGGAAATATTCCTTTTTCACTTCATATTTTAAATAATTGGGATTATGGACTGGCATTTGAGATGAGTATTTGTTGTTTCTAGGGAACGCTTATACGTATTTTTGACATGAGCAATGGTGATTTACTAAATGAATTGAGACGAGGATCTGGTAATGCAAACATTTTTAGGTAAGGATTGATCAGTGTTCACAAGTTAACATTACAAACGCTTGAAATAGTTTCATAAATTTTGAGTATTAACAAAATTGTACAACTTTTTCAACTTATTTATTTCTATGTGTGTTTACGTAAGCAGTTTTTCCACTTCAATTCAATTTCAAGCTAATAGATTTGCCCAACAATGCAGTTTTCTTAATTTGCTAACCATTTGGTTATGTCATTGCTTATGGGAAGTGGCAGGCAGCGACATAGGAAAGTACATGTTTTTAAGCAGGGATGGATCAAGATTGATTTTGTTTGAAGGGGTGCTTTAGTTTTTATAAAATGTCTTTTGGATCAGATTTTGGTGGCTCCTTTGGATTAGTTTGGATAAGTTTGGATTTGGTGGCTCCTTTGGATAAGTTTGGATTAGATTTTGGTGGCTCCTTTGTGAGAGTCGTTATATCTTTCAAATGTCCAACTTTTAGTGGGTTTGAGACCCTGAGAAATGTGTGATTTGACTGTTGTTTTAGCTTAATTGGTTGGTGTAAAAATATTTCGTAAGGAAATTTGCACCCCCCTGCATCCCTTCAAGACCCTGAGAAATGTGTGGTTTGACTTTTGTTTTAGCCTAATTGGTTGGTGTAAAAATATTTCGTAAGGAAATTTGCACCCCCCTGTATCCCTTCAAGACCCTGAGAAATGTGTGGTTTGACTTTTGTTTTAGCTTAATTGGTTGGTGTAAAAATATTTCGTAAGGAAATTTGCACCCCCCTGCATCCCTTCAAGCCAAGTCAAGGAGGGGTGCATCCCTTGAATCCATCACTGTTTTTAAGGGTGTCTGGGCATAACATTTGCCAACAAATTGGCCCTGGAATGGTTGTGGTGTGGATGTATATATATATATAAATAAATATTAAAATTTCATTAAAAATTACTGGTAGAGGAACATTTTTAGCCCTGGTAACTGGCACGTTTATAAAGTTTTGTAGTATATATTGTATATATTTGCATGTTGAACGTCCTTTCAGGTCTTTTCTTTTGAACGTGAAAAAAATTAATCATAAATCTGACTTTTTTTTAGCATAAATTTCAACAATGATTCGTCGTTGTTGTGCGTGTCAAGCAATCATTGGACTGTTCATATATTTGAAGTAGAAGACACAAAGAAATCTAAGCAGTCAAGGTAAAAAAAATGGTCAAGATAACTGTTGTTGTAGTTTTTATCCACAAGCGTCCTTTGTATCCACCTTATTCATTTATAAAAGTGGGAGCTCTGCCCCTATTTACGCAACCAGCTCTGCCACGAAAGATAGCTGACGATAAGCCTTTAATCAAGATAAATGAATTTTGATACTGTGTTTGCACAGGCTTATGCAAACCTGAGGAGACCTTCGGGAGAACTCGAGAGCAGATCGGTACAAGGTCGGAGTGAAGGTCGAGGCTTTGCACATGCTCGAGAGTTCTTACCAACGTCTTAATGGCAAATGTTTTATTCGTGATAGATTTTTCAATCTCTTTTTGATTGATTTTATTGATTGAGCTCAGATCCGTTCAAAATGTGCCATAGAGCAATCAGCGCGCGCGTTGTAGTTTTGTTATTTTATGAACAATCTTGTCAGAAAAGATATAATTAATTTTCTTTTACATTGGAAACGTGACTGTGAAAATATGGATAGGTTTACTACCGGGATTTTAAAATAATTTTCATTAACTGAACTTCAACGCTTTAATTTGAACGCTATTCCAAAGTTAAAAAAATAATTAACCAATTGTACAAAGGCATCTTGGGCGCCCGCGCTACTTCCGAAATTAGCCTTAATTCCATTCAGTGCAAAATGTCGCGCGATCGAATTTTTGCGATCACTTTCCTTTGAATTGTGTGCAGCAGTGTGAAACTGTTCCATTCGAGAGCTTACAATTGAAAGGAAAGTCATCTCAAAAAGTCGATCGCGTCGTAATTTGCACTGAATGGAAATCAGCCTTTAGTCGCCTTAAGGAGCGGCTACTTATGGAGGGATGCGCTTTGTTTCAATTTGTCATCTTCAGCATGAATTAACTTCAATGTTTAACTCTTAGTCCACGTTTTATATACGGTATTTTTCAATGTATTCAAAGTTGTGTAAGGTTGTTGGTGGTTTACACAAATGCACGTAAACGTTTCATTTGGATAAAGTGTAAATATTGTAAAACTCTTAAAAGTTCTATAAAAAGGGCGGTTACTTTCATGAGGGCGGTTACTTTCACGAGGGGCGGCTACTTTCAAGAGGGGCGGTTACTTTCAAGAAGGGCGGTTACTTTTAAGAGGGGCGGTTACTTTTAAGAGGGCGGTTACTTTTAAGAGGGCGGTTACTTTCAAGAGTTACTTTCAAGAGGCGGTTACTTTCAAGAGGGGCGGTTACTTTTAAGAGGAGGCTATTTTCGAGACTCTACGCTGTATTATTACTGTAGTTATTTTAAATATTTTATTGTTTTGTGGCAGTTGTAGCTATTTGATTTTCCCATCACGATAAATGATGACCTGTCGTAATGATTTTGCAATAGTTATTTTTTAAGACTATTTCTTTCTTTGTTAGTTTTCGTCCTCTGAAATATTTCAATTCAACTTGGAGTTTCTCGAAGTTTCGCGTTCCGGAGGGTGCACCATCTATATGCGCATTTGGTAACGATAAGAACACGGTTATTGGTAAGCATGCGCATTGACTGTAGCAAATCCAGTGAACTGTAATGTGTGTAATATTAACTGTAACGCTTACCCTAACCTTAAAAACGACCTTTTCACAATATAAACAAACGAGCAACTAAACACATTACACTTCACACTAATTCACAATGACAATACACAATTGACACCCAAACATCACAACTAAAAACATTACACTTCACACTAATTCACGATGACAATACACAATTGACACCCAAACATCACAACTAAAAAGATTACACTTCACACTAATTCACAATGACAATAAACAATTGACAACCAAACATTACAACTAAAAACATCACACCTAAATCACGCATCACAACTAAACACATTACACTTCACACTAATTCACAATGACAATACACAATTGACACCCACACATTACAACAAAAAACATCACACCTAAATCACACATCACAACTAAAAACATTACACTTCACACTAATTCACTATTTGAGGTTGTCGAAACGTCAGTCAACAACAACAAAAACAGTCCTTCTCAGGACTATACCAACCTGGACGATCTACATCTACAAACATGAAATCTAGCGTCATGTTGTGTCATGCATGAAATGTTTTATTTTCATGCAAGTTCTTCCATTTTAGCCGATATTTATTGTTCGTTGATGCAAAAATGTTTTTATCGGATAAGTTTACCAATGTATTTTACAGCACAAACAACTGCTGCCGGAGATGAACAAAGTCCGGCTTCGGCAGGCAAAAATAACAGGAGCTCCGGCCTAACTTCAGCCTGACTCCGGCCTGACTTCGTCCTAACTTCGGCCTGACTTCGGCCTGACTCCGGGCTGACTCCAGTGTACAGCACTTATTTTGTAATATAAATTTATCCAAAAAATGAGGTGTGAAAATTTATTTTGACTAAACCTAGGTGTGCAACTGCTTCATAAGTCTGTGCAGTCGACGAACACTTTTCATCGATTCCTTGTATAGCGTTTTAAAAGAAATTTCTTTTCTCATTTCAAGCCGTTTGTGCTGATGGCAGTTACTACAAGTTTGCATTTAATGCGAAAGGCGAATGTACGAGAGACGCTTATGCACAGTTTCTACAGATGACTGATGGGGATTGACGGGGATATTAATGATGATACCTGGTGGTTCGTCACGTAGCTCCTATTATCTATTGGTCCGTAAGTTTTTTAAAGTAGATATCCGTTGGTGTAAGATATAAATTCTGTTCAGACAGTATATTTGGTTGGACGTTATCTGCAAAAAACTTGTAATTTTTGCTTCTTATATTGAGATACGTGTTTGTTATGTAATGAGATCTACGACATCCCGATAGGTTTGTTGCCTCTTCGAATATCAGTAAATGAAATTTAATAGAAATTCAATTATTTTTAATTTGCAATGTTTGATCGCGTTCTTTGAATTTTATTGCTGTTTGCTTTTCTCTCTTTACGAGTTGTATTTTTGTTTTCGTTGGCTTAGTAACATTGTAAGTACTAGCAAACTAAAATGCCAGCTGTATTTGTTGAAATAGTATCGACGATTTGCATTTTGTTTTTGCGTTTTTTTATCGTTTAAAATTCATGTTTTTTATACATCATATTTATTTTCAAATGACTTTTTGAATCTTTTTTTTGCACATTTTTGCTGCAAAATAACATCTCCAAAGCACGATATTATCTTAATAAATACTCGAAGGAATTTTCAAAGCTTAGAAACTGTACTTATTACATACTACTTACAAAATAAAACATAATTCTTTCACGGGTCTTAATTAAGTCGTTAATCTCATTAGTTTCGAAGCCCGCCTGTCATTTTTTATCCACGAATACTATTGGACACTATGCACACTAGTCTGATGTTTTTTTAATTTCGCTGGTAGCTGTAGTACATATGTAGAGCTAAACTACGAACATCTGCTTTTCATGATATACTCTTCTTGTGTCAACGTTCAGCAAGACCTGGGCTTCTCTCGTTCAAGAAAGGCAGTTTTTGTTTTTGAAATTTTTGATTTTTGTGGTCATTGTCTTCGTTGGAAAACGTAAGTTCTCTTCTGAAATATCAGTTAACAGAAGGAACTTAGCTACAAAGGTATATTGCATTGAATTTTTTGTTTGTAGCGAGATCATAAGATATAGTCTTTAAACCTATAGTAGAAACTGTTTAGCAGTATGTGCCGCTTGTAGTGGTTGTTATATGCATTCGCGAAATTTATAGCAAGCGCATTAAAAAACGTCGTTGAAATGTCGCGATACGTCATTTTTACAAGGTCTTTTAGGCGATGTAAGTCGTGTTTGCTAAATTTCTCTTTTGACGAAAAACAATGTGCCATTTTGATTTTCACTAGTTTAAAAGAGTAGCTATTTTACCCTACTTTAAAAACTTGCTTTGTATTATTTTATAAAGAGTAGCTATTTTACCCTACTTTAAAAACTTGCTTTATATTATTTTATAAAGAGTAGCTATTTTACCCTACTTTAAAAACTTGCTTTGTGTTATTTTATAAAGAGTAGCTATTTTACGTTACTTTAAAAACTTGCTTTGTATTATTTTATAAAGAGTAGCTATTTTACCCTACTTTAAAAACTTGCTTTGTATTATTTTATAAAGAGTAGCTATTTTACCCTACTTTATAAACTTGCTTTATATTATTTTATAAAGAGTAGCTATTTTATTCTACTTTAAAACTTGCTTTATATTATTTTATAAAGAGTAGCTATTTTGCTACTTTAAAACTTTTTATGTTATTTTATAAAGAGTAGCTATTTTACGTTACTTTAAAACTTGTTTGTATTATTTTATAAAGAGTAGCTATTTTACCCTACAAAAAAACTTTGTTATTTTATAAAGAGTAGCTATTTTACCTACTTTAAAACTTGCTGTATTATTTTATAAAGAGTAGCTATTTTACGTTACTTTAAAACTTGTTTTATATTATTTTATAAAGAGTAGCTATTTTACCTACTTTAAAACTTGCTTTGTTATTTTATAAAGAGTAGCTATTTTACGTTACTTTAAAACTTGTTTTATTATTTTATAAAGAGTAGCTATTTTGCCCTACTTTAAAACTTGTTTTGTTATTTTATAAAGAGTAGCTATTTTACGTTACTTTAAAACTTGCTTTGTATTATTTTATAAAGAGTAGCTATTTTGTCTACTTTAAAACTTGCTTTGTATTATTTTATAAAGAGTAGCTATTTTCTACTTTAAAACTTGCTTTATATTATTTTATAAAGAGTAGCTATTTTACCCTACTTTAAAACTTGTTTTGTGTTATTTTATAAAGAGTAGCTATTTTACGTTACTTTAAAACTTGCTTATTTTATAAAGAGTTATTTTACGTTAAAAAACTTGTATATTATTTTATAAAGAGTAGCTATTTTACTTTAAAACTTGCTTTGTATTATTTTATAAAGAGTAGCTATTTTACTACTTTAAAACTTGCTTTGTGTTATTTTATAAAGAGTAGCTATTTTACCCTACTTTAAAACTTGCTTTATTTTATATAAAGAGTAGCTATTTTACGTTACTTTAAAACTTGCTTTATATTATTTTATAAAGAGTAGCTATTTTTACTTTATAAACTTGCTTTTATAAAGAGTAGCTATTTTACCCTACTTTAAAAACTTGCTTTATATTATTTTATAAAGAGTAGCTATTTTACCCTACTTTATAAACTTGCTTTGTATTATTTTATAAAGAGTAGCTATTTTACCCTACTTTATAAACTTGCTTTATATTATTTTATAAAGAGTAGCTATTTTACCCTACTTTATAAACTTGCTTTGTATTATTTTATAAAGAGTAGCTATTTTACGTTACTTTATCAGAAGTCGTATAGTTAAGATAACGTATGATTGTTCAAATAGCGTGTGCCTTGCTTGTTTGGCTTAGTATCATTGGTAAAAGCGAAAAAGAAATAATGAAGTAAAACGTTCACTGATATAAACGTTTACTGCATTATGTTTAATCCTGATATCGGATCACACATTTTTTCGAAAAAGAAATAAATACCAATAATTTAAAATAACGCAGATTTGCCCTTAAACTTAGCATTTAAGAACTCAACAGATATATTGTACATTCATGTATGAAAAATAACTTCCACGGGCAAACAACATTAGAAGAAAACAAGAAAACAGCTACAAAATAAAAAAATATATACAAAAATAAAACAACCAGTGGGAACGCAAGCAATCGTTTATGCATGAATCATTTGTGCATGAAAAATGTCTTGCAAGCCGTGGGTTGAAACAGAAAACAAACCAAAAAAGTTTCTGCACACTAGCTCCCGTTTTTTGAGATTGGCTTTTCCGTTTGTTATAGCGTTTGATTAAAGTGAGGATGCTAAAATCCTAACAATATAGCACAAATTTATGAGATGTTCAGCTAAATTCATAGTCTAATAAGCATTTCAAAATTGTCTAATTTTTTCATACACTCTCTATGTCAAGAAAACAAGATGCGGATTTTCGGAATTTGTTTTATTTTACCTGAAGAATCAGCCTGATGAATAAAATATTTGTCTTCATTGTAGATGCAAAGGTTTTCAATCTTTATTTTATTCATATCTTGGCTGTTCCCTTTGATAATTTCTCATGGGAGCTTGAGCTACTCTACCATTCCTCCGTCTTTGACGTCAACCTCAGAAACAAATGACAACAATCAAGAAGCTTTCAAAACCAGTAGCACTACAAAAACCAACTCTACAAGTGGTTTATACTTGGCAAGTACTCTTGGAAGCGCCAACTCTTCAAATATTCATGCAACCCCATCAGACGTTCATGTCAACTCTTCAGCCATTTATCTTAAATCTTCAACCATTCATCCTAAATCTTCAACCAATCATTCCAAATCTTCAACCAATCATTCCAAATCTTCAACCATTCATCCTAAATCTTCAACCAATCATTCCAAACCTTCAACCAATCGTTCCAAACCTTCAACCAATCATTCCAAAACTTCAACCATTCATCCTAAATCTTCAACCACTCATTTTACATCTTCAACTATTCGTCCAACGTCAACAAACAGTTCATATAACTGGAAAGTTTTTCCCCCATCCGTTATCACCATTTTCATATCACCTTCTTATCCTACTTCTTCAAAACATAATCAACCAACTTCATTTTCCTCTACATCCTTTGAATTTTCTAACATTATTTCGACTACGTCCTCCTACATCGCCAATTATAATACTTCAGCCATTTCAAAGAGGAAGTACGCCGACATCTCAGTAGCACTCAATGCTAAAAATGATAGCAACTTTTTTAAAACTTCAACTGCCATAATGCAATCAAAGTTAAAGTCCAAGATGGGATCCAGGTTGCCATCCTCGATATATACCACAACTATCATAATGTCGTCGATGAATCCTTCATTTGAAATGTCAGAATCAACGTCTCAAAGATGGACACCTTTAGTAGGTAAAGCCATCATCAGAGTATATACATAATATATTAATCCATGGATTAATATATTATGTATTTAGTAGGTAACTGGTAAATATATATCTTCATAGCGACTGCAAAATGTTTTGTACAAGCAGCGAGATTTTTTTTATTTGCAAGGCTACTTGTATCTCGGGTAGAAATTACACAGTTATTACCATTTGCTTTCAACTGGTAACTGTCCCGAATTTTTCGCGTTTGTGTACGTTTCAAACGTCACGTTTGTCAGACGAAACGTCGGGTTTCAACTGGTAAACGTTACGTTTGTTCAAATCGCATATTTCTAAGTTTGTAACAGCTCTTTCTTATATTATATGGTCAATTACACTGGTCAACAGCAAATTTGGTGTCTCAATTTTGTAAACTGATTTTGGACAATTTTGAAGTGCTGAGTCCAAAAATAACACTATTTTTGCTGGGTCAGGTCGAGATTTTAAGCTATCGTTAATTTTCTATTTTTTTAACTTTTAAATACCCGAAAAAGGTACAACAGAAGTACTAACCATTTACCTTTTAAAGTTCTATTATCTGAACAAATTTAAATTTTTTAGCACTAGTAATAAAAAGTAGAAAGCATTTGAATAAGCAATTTTTGATTGAATTTCAATTAGGGAGTTTAGGTTTTGCGATTATTATGGGATATTTAAAGATAAAATAAGGCTTTATTTAGCCCATACTGGAATTCAATGGTAAAACTTGTTAAAACACACCAACATATTAATGTAAGAAAAAATAATAAAAAGTAGAAATAATAAAAATAAGCCACATGTTTTTTGCCATGTTTGTGGTGAATACACACTTGCACCAAATCGCAATACTGTCACCACCATTATCAAGCGCGTTTACTATGCATATTTTGGCATGAAGCTCGGCGATCAAGACAAAAGTTGGGCACCTCACATGGTTTGCAAAAGATGCACAGAGCATCTCCGTCAATGGAGCAAAGGCACGCAAAAGTCCACGAACTTCGGCATCCCCATGATTTGGCGAGAGCCTTAAGTCATGCAACCGATTGCTACTTTTGTGCTATCAATGTCATGGGAATTAACAGAAAAAATCGCACAACACTGGAGTATCCCAATCTACCGTCAGCTATGCGCCCTACTCCTTATAGTGAAGAAATTCCCGTACTTGTATTTGAAGATACAAGTATTGAAGAAAGTAGTAGCCAGGATGAAACTCAAAGCATTGCCACTACCGATGATGCATCCTTTCCCGATGACAATGATGAGCAGCCAAAATTGTTTTCGAAAAACGAACTAAACGATCTTGTTCGCGATTTAAAATTGCCAAAAGACTCTGCCGAACTTCTTGCATCTCGTTTAAAGGACAAGAACATGCTAAATGGTAAAGTTAAGGTAAGTTTCTTCCGTACCAGGCACCAGGAATTTTTAATATATTTTGCTCAAGAAAAGAATTAGTCTATCGCAATGACATAGTAGAGCTACTGAAACATCTCGGCGTACCTGAATACAAATCAGAGGACTGGCGACTTTTTATCGACAGCAGCAAAAGGTCCTTGAAATGTGTGTTGTTACACAATGGAAATCAATTTGCATCTGTGCCAATGGCACATTCGACAACATTAAAAGAACAGCATGAAGCAATTAAGTACGTCCTAGAAAAATTTCTTATGACCAACATAAATGGCTGATTTGCGTTGACTTAAAATGGTCAACTTCTTGCTTGGTCAACAGTCTGGATTTACCAAATACCCATGCTTTTTATGCCTCTGGGATAGTAGGGATCGTACTCATCATTACGTGAAAAAAGAATGGCCAGTACGTAAAGAGCTTGCAAGTTGTAGAGCAAAAAATGTGATAAACAAGCCTCTAGTTGACAGGGGACGTATTTTATTTCCTCCACTGCACATAAAGTTCGGTTTGATAAGGCAATTCACTAAAACTTTGGATAAAGATGGACGGTGTTCTCAGTTTCGTTGTAAAACCTTCCCCAATTTGTCAACTGAAAAATTAAAAGCTGGTATTGATCCCGAAAATCTTGGCTCTTTAAGCGATGAGCAATGAGAGCGCTTTCACCATGACTTAAGAGAAAGGTGGGACATGGTGATGATGGCGGACTACTGTTGGAATTTAAAAAGAGATGTGCAAGCACCAAAACATTCACGACAATCAAAAAAAACGAAAATTTAGACCGTAATAATGCAAACATTAAGTTTTCATTTCTGGTTACATGTACTGTACATGAAGTGTACATGATTCTTTCTTGGAATACTGCAATTTTATCATAAAAACTGACATTTTGTTTTGAAACATCTTGAAAACATGTAAATCTTGACAACATTGTTTTAAAAAAATATAACTAAAGTCGCATAATTTTAAATTCAAATTTGCAAAAAAATTTGACCTCCGAGAGCAAAATGAATGTTATTTCTAGATTTAGCATAGCAAAAATATAGTAAATCAGTCAAAAAATATCAGACACCTTTTAAAAAGTTTCTTTTTGTTGACCAGTGTTATCAAACTTTGCGAATCGCCTAAGGTATACAGATGAAATTGACCAATTTTCACGCCTGTGTTCCACAATTCTCGTTTGCTCTCACCGCGCGAGACTTTAAAATCACCTCGTAACTATTCGAAGACGGCATTTTCGTTGCACCGAATGCTAGATTTAAAATATTTAAGCAAAAATCTTGCCATCGACAGAGAAATAACTTTCCCACTGATTAAAGAGAGCGTGAATTTTACTTCGCACCCACTGAGCGTGAGTGAGCCTTAAGAATACGGTCGATAATTAAATGGCAATTAACTAATGGCACTTTAATTCTTGTATTTTACACTGAAAGGTTGTTTGCATGACTAGCTTGTTGTGTTTAGGGAAGGGGTTAAATAATTTTACAAATTAAAACTGTCCAATCTTTTCTGGGCTCTCTATTGCAGTAGTATCTTCAACAAAGTTTGAAGTTGGATTGGAAACGCCAACAGTAACACTCAATACTGATGTTGAGATTACTGAAAGTGTCGCCAACTCTGATGTTAAAACAACCAATACAAAAATGTCGTCTGCTTTCGAAAGTTCAATTATCACCAGGGATTCAAGTTTGAAGTCCAACAAGGGATCAACGCCAACTTTGATAAGTACAACGACCATGTTGACGGCTCAAAACCGGACAACTTCAGCAGGTAACTTAAATGTATTTGTATGTACAGACTACAGAGTATATAAAAAAATTGAACGCTTCGGAAAATATCCTTGCATTCATCTGCGCGCTATAATGGCCCAAACCTTTGTTGGAAATAGGTAGTTAGATTTTGTTTCATTTTTTGCGCAAGCTATGCCATAATTTTCCTAAGTCTCGGTAGCAAAATTCTCCCTCTAAAATTGTCATTATTCGCCACAACTTTACCGTCATATAAATCATTACAAGTCCAACTACATATTTCCACCAAAGGTTTATGCAAACCTTGTGCGCTGATGGGTTTAGCGGCGTTTTCCAGTAATTGTTCAGTTTTTTCAATTCACATGTTTTTCTTGTTCAATACGCGATGCTCGACAGTCTTTGATTTGAGCATGAAGGAACTCTCATAGTACATATTTTATTTGTTTGAAAAGCTTGTTCTTGCTCTGAACTTAAATATCCTGAAGATTGTGGAGAAAGATGCTGCGCTGGTGGTTATATCAACGCCACTCCAGTTTGCAATGTCATGAATTATTCTGTTCCTTACAATCATTCGCTATGCGATAAGAAGTTACAATCAGTGGAATGTGGGAAGGCTAAGGAATGTGTTTGCAAAGGTACGTGATCAAACGGATGATATACGAACAAATTTTATTTTATATTCACCATCGACAAAACATGAAAGAAAATGCTACATGACATTTTACGACAAATGGATAATATTGCGAAGTTAAACACCTCAATTCCTATTATAAGTTTTGTCTTCTGTTAAAGGGTCTCGTATATCACCATTGTCGTACATCTACGTGGTTTTCGTCGTTGTGTATGCGAAGATTGTATAGCAAACGAGGTGACTAAACACGAAAATTTCCTGGAAAAGTTTGCATAATCTTTAAATGTAACTAATATGAAATCGAACGCAAAGATGTAAAAAGTTTTAAAGCAAGTATTTTGATAACGCTTTCTAATATCTTTCTAACATCATCTTTTCTTCAACTGTTTCTTGTATGACTTTGTTAAGTTGATTAACCATTGAGTGATCCATGCCGTATATAACATGAAGTAATGCTCTTGTTTGTAACAAAGATTCTAGGCCATTGTCTATGTTATCCAGGTACAGCTGTAGCTTACCTAAAGCCAATAAGTAATTCGCTATAAGTTATTTATTTAATTTCTTGTTATATGTTAATGTTAGAAAACCTAAAAAACATAAAACAAAAAACGATCTTTCCTTCAAGATCAAATTGTGTGTTGAACATAGTGTAATATTTCAACGTATTTTTACTTATGTACCTAGCTAATAAATATACGGATAGTTATCATTAGTTGTACTTACCTATCCTATAAAGTTGAAGTGCAGTGCTTGGATGATACTTGGGATAAAATTTCAAATACCCCTGAAGAGACCTTTCGCAATATTCAAGAGCTTTGTTCCACTGTTGAGAATCGATACACAAGTCAGATATCTTATCTAAAATCTTTACGACTTGATAATTGAAACAATGTAACGTCTTCCCGCTTCGCTTAGCAACGTCTCGAAAACTCGTACAGTTTCTAAAATATTTCCACTTGCGGGAAACTTTTCGTTCATTTTTGCGAACGTGCTCTCGATTTTAGTGTAAAGATTTTGAACGCGCGACGATTTGTAAGTTTCAGGGACGATGGAACCACACTGCGGACATTTTTTGTCGATGGTATAATCTGAAAAAGATTAAATGTAAATGAAAATTTAAAAGTACAACTCAATATTGAAACATAGAAGTATTAGATTGGAACATCGAGTCATTACATTGATAAATCGAAGAATTTAATTAAAACACGGAAGAATTAGAATGAAATATCGAAGAATTAAATTGAAACATGGAATTGAAAGATTGAAACTTTGAATCATTAGATTGAAACATCGAAGAATTAAATTGAAACATGGAATTGATAGATTGAAACTTCGAATCATTAGATTGAAACATCGAAGAATTAAGTTGAAACATGGAATTGATAGATTGAAACTTCGAATCATTAGATTGAAACATCGAAGAATTAAGTTGAAACATGGAATTGAAAGATTGAAACTTTTAATCATTAGATTGAAACATCGAAGAATTAAATTGAAACATCAAAGAACTAGATTGAAACATCGAATTGAAAGATTTAAACATCGAGTTGAAAGATTGAAACATCGAAGAATTAGATTTAAACATTCAATTATGAAACTGAAACATCGATTCGAATAACTGAAATGTATGTCTTGAATAAAAAGCACAACTTCTTAATATATTTTTAGGTAACTCCACTTCAATTTTTTCTCACTTATTCAGCATGTTGAAAACAAACCTGGTCGAAAGCCAACTCCTTGTTTACATTCGTCATTTCGGCATTTCACAGCGTTCATTTCTGTGCCGTGTTTTACTTCATGTAGGCAACGCGAACACCAACAATCGAAGTAGTAATGCTCCTTGAGGTATTGACGTCGTTCTGCTGGAGGTCGTAACAGTTCTGTGTAACTAATGCAAAGCTCCTGGTCCTTTTCAATCTTACAAATGTTACGTATGTTGCATTTTGGACCATCGAAAACGACGATACAGTTTGGGGCACACGAATGGTTGAGAAATGCCACAGTTGGGTACAGGCCGAGACCTGAATAATTGAATTGAGTTCGGGCATCATGTCGACAGAAAAAATATTGTGATGAAAATTGCTTTCAACGAGATGTCCGGGTACCCATTTTTTAAATTGTAAAATAAGGAATCTGATATGATTAAAACTATCACAAAAACTGCTGATATTGAAGAGGGAAAAATAAAAGGACATAAGTGAACGTCGAAGTGAAAAAGGCTTTAGATTGACAAAGAAATTGTGTTTTTAGTAGTTTTCGCTCTGTTGCCGTTCAAATCTCACAAGTAAAGTAGCCCTTGATAACCCCTCCCATTGTCCCCCCCCTCCCATTGTCCCCATGAAATCGTATCATTAAAGGTTTCAAAACACGACAGTAAAGCAAAGGAAGAGTATAAAACTGCTCTGAGATGAAGAGAGAAGCAATAAATGCTAACCTAAAGGTTTGTTTTCTTCATCGCATACTGTAAATGCGTTGCAGTTAACTTTACAAAGCAGTTCAAACATTGATTCACGGCTCCAATGTGAAGCGCCATCTAGATAACGCCGTATGACTTCTATCATAGAAGCAAACATTTCGCCTGCATTTTCTCGTATCTGTGCAGAATTGCTCTCTAGATCCTTTGTGTAATCAGATTTTTCACTTGCCAACAATAATAAAGCCGTGAGGCGGACCGTATCGGTAGGCATTGTAGGAGATATTTTTTTTAGGTATTTGCATTCAAGCTTGTGCATTGACCATGCTTTTTTCTGGCAGTGTGCATTGCAGTAGTACACCATTCTACACTTAGAGCAGCGATGTAATTTCTCTTTCAAAGAAAACAAACATCGCAAATTTTTTGGTGAAATTCTTTGCGTGAGACCAATGCAAGTGGATATGAAGATATAACATTAGTTCCTTTATTTAAAACACATGTCGCTTTCGTAGCCCTACCACGAGAAGTTGTTTTAAATACCTCAGTAGTATTTGTATTGGACATTTTTGTTGCTTGGTCGTCCGCCATATTGCAATTTATCAAATACTTCATGTTTCACAAAAGAAATTAATCATAAATAGTTTAGCAATACTTCGTGTACCGGTGTTGAAAGTAATTAATATTTAAAATATATACGTAATTACATTTTTAGGAATGATGTCACGAAACGACACATTTTGAGCTCTTTTTGTGCGTTTCTTTGCTTGTATGAAACGCAAAACATCATCAAACACGTTTTCTAAGTTATCACCATTTAACGAAGAGCATTCGATATAATGACATGCGCCAATGCTTTCCTTCGTCTCCAGGCCTTGCTCGATTGTGACAGGAGTGGAGCCGCGTAATTTCAATAATTCAAGCACGTTCTCATCGTTTCGCAGATCAACTTTTGTACCAACGAGAAAGACGGGTGTGTTTGGACAATGATGGCTTACTTCTGAAAACCACTGAAATGAAAGAAAAGTATAAAAAAGACGTTTTGCAAATCCTTGATTAATAAAAATCATGAAAATCATGAGCCAGCCAGCCATTTGAGCCAGCATGCAAATTGTGACACGCATGTGTGAAATGGTGTGAAACCGCAGGGCAAACTCATTCGACTCTACAGTCTACTTGAGAAAAATAAAGCATTTCTAATAAAATATATTATGCATTCATGCTTGAAAATCTCGTAGACGACTTGCAAAATATAACTTCTTGTCGATGAATTTCTAACGTAAAATCAATACTTTTCATCCAAACTTTTAAAAGCATTTTGTCAACGAAGCTCAAAGGCGAAAACTGCATTAATTCTTTTCTTGGTACCTTCTCAGTAATACTTTTAAGAGAAACAGGCTCGGCAATAGAAAAACATAGAAAAAACACATCCTGTAAAAGAAAAGCGATAGATATTTCATTCAAAACGAGCAAGAAGCTCAACATTTCTCGAAAGTATAATGTATTTTAGAGAACTGTTGATCTTACCGTGTTTGTGTAACAAGTTGGTCTCAGACGATCATATCCATCTTGAGCTGAGGACAAAACAGAATAAAATAAAATTCAATTGAATGGCGGTAAAATTTGAGAGGAATAGTGCATTATGTTGAAAATATCTAAAAAAGTTGTTATGCAAAAATATGTTTAAATTTTTTTATACCGGGTGTGTCCCAAATCTCCAACAAAAAGGGCACTCCATTAAAGAAACGGGATTTTGTACACTTCTCTGCGCTTTGAAAATAAAAGCTATGTTAAATTGATTGTTACCATGTAGAAAGGCGCATTCTGTATTCTTACACGTAGGTAATGTATTCTCCTGGCACGACACCGTCTACATATGTCAACACTAACGTTGTTTTTCCAACTGCGCTGTAAAGATAACAAGGAGATGTCGAGAACAATTGAAAACGTAACTTTCCCAACATTGTCACATGTAGAGCGTTTACACTACAAACAAGAAACGCCGCGACAGGCATTCAATGAAATGGCGATTGAAAAACTTAGCTTTCTTGTACATTAGAGCTTTGGTCGTGCGCTCAAAACGACTACTATAAGTCTATAACTACTACTGCGCTTCGGAATATATGACAGGAAATGATACGGGGCTCTGATTGTTGGTTCAATGCTTTTGGTCGATCCGTTCTAAAATCTTTAAAAACAATGCGAAAATTTGTTTCAATTATGCTGCACATGTTTGCAACAATAATGTAACTAGAGCTTCTGAAAAAGATTATGGAAGATAGTTTTTTAGTATGGACTGAAAACATGAACTCGTGCGTTCTTCTAAGACCCAAAAAAATCCAAAATATTTCAACCTAGAAATATCCCTTAGTGATATTTTTTTCAATCAAGACTCTACTCTCGAGTGGCACGATGTATCAAGATTAATATCCATAGTTGTGCTGCAGCGCAATGATAAACAGATATTAGATTTTTAAATAAACAACATTTTTCAAAGCAAACGTGTTCAGGCATATTTTTACCATATTCAGTGCAAGGTTTATTTACGGTTATGATATTTGAATGCGGTCGTTCATGAAATTTAGTTTCAGCTGCCGCAACGGTCTCATTGACAGTGACACATAGTGTTAGGGTAGACTGGGAACTAATTAATCAGTGATCTTAGAAGCTGATTTAAAAGTCTACAAAGATGTCCATAGGAAGTCAAGAAATTTTAATGAATGTGACCACCTACCCATCGCCAACAATAACGATCTTTATTGTTTGTTGTTCAATTTGGGCCATACTTATTTTTTGACCAGTAAATCGAAACAGTCATCGGTGAAATTTTGTTATCCTTCAGGATATTAGACAGGTTTTGTAATATTTTCGTTGTTTATATGATTTGACAGCGATATACAGAATATTGGCACAGAATGACTCCGCTAGTTGCTACAAGTGGATACAAGACGCGAATGTCATGACGTCATGAATGACGATGCATACAAGGCCATCATCGACGTCAACGACAATGATAAAGTATTTAACAAAAGTTGTTAATCGCAGTAGCGGACTAGCGTTAAAATAAATTACAACAGCCCGTTCATTTGCAGTATTTAACTATTTAACCAATAGTCCTAAAGATATTTTGAATTTAAAAACAGCGGTTATAATTTATGTTGCCTGACCATGGACCGCAATAGCTCATTGCTTTGAAGTGCAATTTTTATGTTCTTCAAAGATCAAGGCGAACTTTCGCTCTCGACACACTTGTTCAATCTTGCATAGTTTCACATACTGTATGGTCTATTGCTCCTGACAGCCTTATTGCAAGCATAGCACATTCTTTCAAGCGGGGAAATTTGGTAATCTTAGCTTATTCTTTTTACTTCCTTGTTTTCCATTCCATCAGATCTGCGTGTGCAAATTATTCAGCGTTTCGTTTGCGTTTTATTTCCGTGTTTGACGCGTTTGACGCAGAGGCTTGATGTGACAACTGAGTAATTGAGTTCGAAAATGCCGACCGGCGATTGCTCCATATGGCTCGCTCATAACCTTTTTAGACTAAAAACAACGTTTCGTGTGAAGACTTAAAAAGCTTTTATAGATTTAAATCTTTAGATTATGATAAAAACGAGAGCAATTTCCGTCAATTATGTCTGTATTACGAGAACTGGAATTGAGGTGCGGTTTCCCCGGTCGGTAAATGTGATGTAAATCGCTCATGAAAAGATGAAAAGCTTTATTTTAGCCCGCAATTCGGGCAAATCTATTTTTTGTTTCTTTGCTGGGGGTGATATAAATTAAGGGTGTGTGCCCACAGTGAAACCGGTAGAAGGAATTTCTCAGCATACAAATTAAACCGTTCAACGTTCGTAAGGGGTTTAAGAAGTAACGTTTCTGGTTGTCCCTTGCTTTCATTAACACTTTTCACTCATTTTGGAATACTCAACTTACCAAGTGTATTGCTATGCAGGCGATAAAGTGTGTTGTTGTTGGCGATGGGTAAGTTCGAGTAACTCAGCACAATTTGAAATTGAATACACATCGAAGTGTTCACTAGTTTACAGATCGATGCCCTTAAACGAACGAGTCAAGTATTCTCCTGTATATTAGACGTTTCGGTAAAGCTATGTCAAGAAATTGTAATCAATCTTACAATTTAGAATAAACGAAATTACTTAGAGATTACTGAAGCATGCTTTAAGATACTTCGCATTTATTCCAACAAGCTAATCAGGAAGCTCCTTTTGGGCAGTGAAATCGATTTTCACTGATTGTATCGCATACACGTTATGAGTTTTTTTGATTATTTTACAGCGCCGTTGGTAAGACGTGTTTACTAATCAGCTATACAACGAATGCCTTTCCTGGTGAATATATTCCGACTGTGTAAGTTCTCAAAACGAAGCTTGACATTTTTTAAAGAATTGCGACTTTCGTAAGGTTAATTGCAACTGTTGATACAACCATCCGAACGATATTTCCATCTTCATCTTGTAGTTTCGACAATTATTCAGCTAATGTTATGGTAGATGGAAAACCCATAAATTTAGGATTGTGGGATACGGCTGGTAAGTTTGTAAAAGATTGTAGATTTTGTATTCTTGTAGAAATATGTTATAGGTGTGTGTTTAATGTCATAAAAGTTCCTGGTCACTACGTATGGAATTTTTTTCGGGTATTTAGTTCCTTGTGCAATGCGTTGCTCGAAAAAAAACGTCACTTTCGTTGATCTGATGTAGCCAACCAGCTATAAGCACGCTTTGAGCCTTACCTTAGCGTGGAATGATTTTTACGCATGTTTATGTTGAGACAGTAATGCAAATTAACGCGAGAAATTACTTTAGTGGTAGTGTGGAAAAAACTTTGCAATCCTCTTGTTAATCTTCTCGCTCCCCCACCCCCACCCCCAAGAATTCTCTCATAGAAGAGCAGATTTTTGTGATTGATCAAGGTATCCAATCTGTTTTATGCGATTCCTTCATTTATTCAATTTGCTACTTTCTATCTGTGCCGGACTGGAAAGTTTGTACTTTGTAAACTGTGCACCCGAGATTCAAAATGTGCATGCATAACAATATTGTTTTCTCAAAGTTGCACACCCGAGATCTTGCATGCGCACTACAAACTTTCCAGTCTGGTATGTACGTATGGTTATGTCAATATTTACTAGTTGTGACATGTTGTCTTCTAATACATTTTATGTTCATTTGTAAAGGACAGGAAGATTATGATAGACTGCGTCCTCTAAGTTATCCACAGACGGTAAGGTGGACTAAATTTTTGCGAAATGAGATATCTATGGCTTTATTATATCTCTTAGTTTGATTTTTAATTTTGTCCATTTCAGGATGTATTTTTGATATGTTTCTCCCTTGTTAGTCCAGCTTCTTTTGAAAATGTTCGTGCAAAGGTATGTATAGAGTACGCAATATAGGGAATATACAGTAGGTCCACTTTGTGTGCAACTGGACTCTGTATATTTAATTACATTACTGGCTGCTGTTAGCCATTTCATCGTTCTTATTGGTCTAAAAAAGCAATTGACTGGCTTTCACTATTGTTATCACATGTGTGGTGAGATATGCATTGCACGAAATTCACTATACTTTGACTGGCTTTCACTATTGTTATCACATGTGTGGTAAGACATGCATTGCACAAAATTCACTATACTTTGACTGGAGTGAACATTGATTTTTTTAAATGGTTGTCTTTTTTCCGCACACTCTGTCAAAAAAATGGAACTTTGCAGTTTTTGAACTCTCAAGCTTTAGCCGCATTTTTTAAGTAAACATGAATCTTTGTGTATTTTGTCAATTATAAACAGCATGGTATTTCATGTCTGCTGAAAAAGAAAATGAAAGCGAAACTTTCATTTTCTTTAAAACATTATTTATATGTGTCACATTCCCATCAACTTCCCTTCTGATGTAGTGCTGTGCACCATAGCCATAGTTTTGTCTTCAGCAGCCAGATTTCTGTAAATGTTCTACTGAATATCCAACCACCAACATAAAATGCAACAAGCATACAAAGTTATTATTGATTAAAAAAATATAAACTTCCACAGAAACAGATAACATGTTGCTTTGTTGTATTGACAATTAGATGGTCCGAGAGTGGTAATTTTTTATACAATACATGTGTACCATCATCAGTGGCCTTTAAGCAAGTTTTTTCTCTAGCGGGACTGTAGTTTTTGAGAGACAACATGCTTTGCTTCCAAATATCATGAATGCTTTGCAGATCTAAACTGTTCGAATGAATGAATGAATGAAATTCTTATTTAAAAAGGGTAGCTCCGTCAGGTGCTAAATGCACTTGTTATCAACAGAGACCCTAAGCTGAAAGCTTGTTTTAACAGAAACCAGAGTTTTTTGAGGTAGAATGAACTTACTTCAAATTTCATCTTCTTTCTTACAGTGGTATCCAGAGGTCTCCCACCACTGTCCTAATACCCCCATTGTACTTGTGGGTACGAAGCTCGACTTACGGGATGACAAAGATACAATTGATAAACTCAAAGAGAAGAAATTAGCACCCATCACTTATCCCCAGGGTTTGCAAATGATGAAAGATATTGGTGCCGTAAAATACCTTGAATGTTCTGCTTTGACGCAAAAAGGCTTGAAAATTGTTTTTGATGAAGCAATCCGAGCAGTACTTTGTCCTGCACCACAGACAAAGAAAAAGAAGAATTGTGCCATCTTGTAATGTTTTCTGAAACAAATAAACAATCGAACACTACTGTAGATTAATTGTTAACCAACTTCGACCAAGTAAATTATAGAAATATTTTTTACAATTCCTGATTTTGAATGTGTTGATGATGGCATGAATATGTCCCGTTTGGTTTTTGGTAATAAGGTAATTTCTTTGATTTGAGTTGGTTATGTACACAACTAGGTGCATGTGATAGGATGTGGCTTAAATTTTATAATTATTATGATGTTTCTATCTAGTAACATCTATTTTTCATTTTGTATTTTCACAAATATTAAAAAGAAACATGTAACTGAACATTTATGTATTTAACTTTATTTTTGGAACTGTTACTCTAAAACAGTGAACTTCGTAGGCATGAATATTCTGTTACCAATACTTTAGCTATTATGTGTACAATGTTTGTTCTTGTATGAGGTGTTCAGTGAAACTTAGTTGGAAACTAAACTGTCATTAAAATAACATTTAATTTTTCACAAATTGTTGAGTTTGTTTTGTGTACCTAAGGAAAGAGGATTCATTTCAACTAACTGGGAAATTGTATACATAAAGCTTTCTAGTTGGGTCTGGAGTAGTGTAGGATGTGTGGGAACAGCTTTCTATGTGTAATAAAAATATGTAGTCCTTACAAATGCCATTTTGTGTTCATTATTTTATGGAAGCTGAAAATGAAAAGTCGAATGGCCCAACTTCGTATATCAGTGAGGGGAGGGGGTAGGGTAGACTACAATTATTTCGCAATCGTATAATTACTACAAGTGGCGCCAAATTTGTGTCGGCACCCAAAGATAGGATGGTTAATGGTTTTTATTTTTAGTAATATAAGTCTGGAAGCTTATTTCTCTGGTTTCTTAGTTTCCACTCATCATGCCTCAACGAAGTATATCGTAAGTTGTATCTTACTGTTGACTTTTACAAATAAATGTTAATTTCAATATCACGATCATCCTGCATTCTTCTCAAATACAAGTGTTGTATATTAAACTTTATTGGAATATCTGCTCACATCTAGATCATTTTTTACATCAAAACCTAAAGTGACGGACGAAAGTAACGACACAGAAAACCGAAAGGCGATGTAAGATATTTTTGAGGTCGTTCAACTCAAAGGCTTGCATTCACTTTTGATGCTAAATTTCTGACCGTTCTATTTTGCTAGCCATAAAGGTAGCAACGTCGACACTTCGCCCGTCAAAAAAACCAAAAAGAAAAATAGGAATAAAGTTTTAAGTGATAGTGACAACGAGGAGTGTGATGAAAGTGGTAATTGTCAAGAGACAAATGGAAAGAAGGGTGAATTAGTTCAAAATTCCTCACTTGAAGATGACAATGGTGAAGTGGGAAGTGTGAAAGAAGCTTCCTCTTCTAGTGGTGAGAAAAAACCACCCAAACGAAAGACTGGTATGAATTTTTTCATTTATTGCCTTGTTGTTTTAAAGGACAGTTGAATTATTTTCACAACCATACAATTTTCTCACAAATATTTCTCCAGCACGTAAACACATGCGAAAGAGAAAAGCAGACGAGAACAGCTCGAGCAACAGCTCAGAAAGTCATGAGGTATAAGCAAATTTTGTGACTATGTCATATTTCAACTGCCCATGTTGATGGTACATGTAACTGCTTTAATTTCATAATTCAGGAGATTCAAACAAAAAAACTGAAGGTTTGCGATGATGATGTAATGAAATGTGAGCCGAAGGAGGAATGTGAAAATAGGAAAGAGTCTACTTTGTCAGAAAGTGAAAATGAAACAATGTCTGGTTCCAAACCAAATGGAAACACAACATCAAAGACTACAGGCAAGCTATCAAAAACAGTTGATTATTTTTTTGGTGAGATGTAATTTAATTTGAAATTTATTCTAATCTATGTTTTCATGAATCTTTTCTATACCTTTTTGATCCTTCAATTCTGCGGTTTATATCATTAACAATCCCCTTGCGCTACCTAATATTCACATGTGTTCAATGGTTCTTTCTTTGTAGAACAAGGACCCAAAGAAGATGAGAAAAATGAAACACTTACAGATGATGAAGAAATTGTTGATCCTGTTGTGTACAATCCAGAAAAGAATTGCTACCATCCTTTAAAACATGCATGTTGGAAACACAAGGAAAGGTTAGCTACACAGATAGATTTTCAGCAGAATACCATTATCACCTCACAAGTCATATGAAAATATTTTCAATCGCCTTGATCTTGGCCTCAACTAACTTTTAGAGTACTTTGAGTACTTTGGGAACTTTTTTGGTATTTTTAGGGCCTTTTTAAGCACTTGGAATATTTTGTCGGGTACTTGGGGATACATTGGTGGGTACTTGGGGATACTTTGTTTGGTACTTGGAAGTTTTTTCAGTACTTGGGGGAAATTTGTTGAGAATTTTGTCGGGTACTTGGAGGTACATTGGTGGGTACTTGGGGATACTTTGTTGGGTAAATAGGGTGCATTGTTAGTTTGCATTTCATTTGTTTAATATTTCAAGATCTGGAACTTTAATCGTACCCTGGTTTGCTAACAGCTATGTCACTTCCTTTGCTGTCAAGCTCCATAAAACGTCTTGCACAACCCACCAAATAACAATATGAAATTCTTTTAATGGTTGGCTTTTTAAGAAAACAATTGATTCATTTAACAAAATGCCTGGCTCATCATCGTCAAATTGACAGACAAACTTTAAATTTGAATTTGACTTACTATTTCAGAGTTCCATACTTGGCTCTTGCAAGAACATTTCAGTGTATTGAAAGCACTTCAGCGAGGTTTTTGCTTCGATTTATTCATATATTAAAATCATAATCAAGTTTTTACCGCTTTTGTTGCATGCAGGTTGAAAATCACCTCTACTTTGTCGAATCTCTTTCGTTCCGTGATCGCCCTAACTCCTCAAGACCTACTGCCATGTTTATATCTATGTTTAAACAAGGTAATAACTGGAAGCTTTTAGCAAACGCTGCGTTCGAGCTTCTGTGATGTATTTTATTGTATGATTTGTATTTTATTTTATGGATTCGCCTTGATAAACAGTTCTAACGTTAATTTACGCTATGTTAATTGTTAATTAAGCTATTTTAATTGTTAATTACGCTATGTTAATACTCAATTTACGCTATGTTAATTGTCAATTACGCTATGTTAATACTTAAGTTTAGCTTTGTTAATTGTTAACTACGTCATGTTAATTGTAATTACGTCATGTTAATTGTTAATTTGCGCTATGTTAATTGTTAATTACTCAATGTTAGTGGTTAATTTACGCTGTTTCTGTTTTAGCTTGCTCCATCTTATGAAGGTATTGAACTGGGTATTGGCGACGGTTTGTTGATTAAAGTTATCGCAGAAACGACAGGTTAGAAAAAAAGAAATAGCTTCTAGACTGCCAAAGAATGCTCCTAAGCAATGGTCACTTCGTAAAAATAATAATAACAGCTTAGAATAGCGCTATAGGCCATGGAACGAAGTGTGTACTGTTATATATCTTAGTGAGAGATGTTTGTAGTTCAAAGAGGTACCGTATGATAATAATGCTTTCTCAGTCCTTGAGAGGCCAGAAAGTAATGAATTGATAAGATCTTTCGAGAAAACCTTCAAGAAGAAACAAGGAAAAGCTTGTTTAGTAGTCGGTTTAGTATTTCTGCATGTTGCAGTTATTTAGGTGTAATGATAGTGACGTGGCCAGCCTGCATGGTATGTGTAGTGACGTATGTGTAATGACGTATTTGTAGTGACGTATGTGTAGTGACGTATGTGCAGTGACGTATGTGTAGTGATGTAGCCAGCCTGCAAGGTCAGTCCTGCTATGTAAATTTCAAGTCATTATCATTATATATTTCTTTAGAAATTTTTTGTTTTTAACAGTGAGTGATTCCAGTGAATCACAAAGTATTTAAATAGCACGACGAAACTTGCTGTTTGGCTACGCCACTGCCACAAAAGGCCAGTAGTCATTTGCAACCATCCTCCAGCTCAGTAGTTTTAATGTTTGACTGAGGCTCGGAATATCTCCATGTTGGTTGTCTTGGGTATTTCACAAACATTTCATTAACAAGGTTGTGCTACGTCTGTAAATATTTTAGCGTTCATTCGCCAAAAAAAGTTGAAAGCAAATACACAAGAGATTTCTAAAGAAGAACTATTGACACGATGCTATTGATCTAAAATTTACACTGTCGAACCCACAGGCGGGCTACGTCACACCCACAGGCGGGCTACGTCACAAATTATACATCCTGACAATATAACAATCGTCTTTCATGCAGGTCGCAGTACACAGCAAGTAAAATTGGAGTTTGGTGAAAAGGGAGATTTAGGAATCGTAGCTGAGGTATTCACAGCACTTAATTTGTTTTTAATATGTACGAGGTCAGTGCGTATGTGACTGCGTTGAAATGTTAGTAGGCTTTTGCGCATGCTCAAAGCTAAATGACTGTCGAAAAAAAGAGCCAAATCTTACCAACATTTTCAACGTGTTGCAATACTAGAAGCAACCTCTTTTCACACGCATCGTATTGATCAAACGGGAAGGAAATAAAATTTTCCACTGATTGCATCGGATGTCAACGGAACTATAGTTTTTCCTTTGAACAAGGAATTACAAAGTGCAATGACGTAAAATGGCGTGTTTTTCCTTTTATGGATGTGTCGTTCCCGCGCTTTTTTACATTTAAAACAAAAGAAAATGAGGTAAAATTCCTCATTAGCTTTTGTTTCATTCCTCATTAGCTTTTGTTAAAATGCGACGTTTGAAACTGGCCAAACATTACGTTCAAAATGAAAAAAGGCAAAATACAGCCAAATAGCCAAACAGTTTTTTGGGGGCCAAACAAAAAGTTCAAAAGCCGAAATCCAGTTTTGACCTTAAAAAGCCAAGTTAGCAACTCACTGTGCTTCAACCCTTTACTTCCCAATTGTTTTCTTGTTGTTGCCATGCGTTAATGTTGTTGCCATGCGGTAATGTTGTTGCCATGAGTTAATGTTGTTGCCATGAGTTAATGTTGTTGTCATGCGGTAATGTTGTTGCCATGCGGTAGTGTTGTTGCCATGCGTTAATGTTGTTGCCATGAGGTAATGTTGTTGTCATGAGGTAATGTTGTTGTCATGAGGTAATGTTGTCATGAGGTAATGTTGTTGTCATGAGGTAATGTTGTTGCCATGAGGTAATGTTGTTGCCATGAGTTAATGTTGTTGCCATGAGTTAATGTTGTTGTCATGCGGTAGTGTTGTTGCCATGCGTTAATGTTGTTGCCATGAGGTAATGTTGTTGTCATGAGGTAATGTTGTTGTCATGAGGTAATGTTGTTGTCACGAGGTAATGTTGTTGCCATGAGGTAATGTTGTTGTCATGAGTTAATGTTGTTGCCATGAGGCAATGTTGTTGCCATGAGGTAATGTTGTTGTCATGAGTTAATGTTGTTGCCATGAGGCAATGTTGTTGCCATGAGGTAATGTTGTTGCCATGAGTTAATGTTGTTGCCATGAGGTAATGTTGTTGCCATGAGGTAATGTTGTTGTCATGAGGTAATGTTGTTGTCATGAGGTAATGTTGTTGTCATGAGGTAATGTTGTTGTCATGAGGTAATGTTGTTGCCATGAGGTAATGTTGTTGCCATGAGGTAATGTTGTTGCCATGCGGTAATGTTGTTGCTATGAGGCAATGTTGTTGCCATGAGGTAATGTTGTTGTCATGAGGTAATGTTGTTGTCATGCGGCAACTATGGAAGAAGAAAGGCTAACATCGTATTTTTTAGGCCAGTCGGTCAACGCAACGAACAATGTTCACTCCAGCCAAGTTGACAGTTTCCACAGTTTACAATAAATTGAAGGAAATAGCGTTGATGACGGGACATTCGGTAGGGAGAATTGATTGTTCATCGGTTGGGAGAATTGATAGTTTTTATATAAAACTAGGGTGACGAGGAATTTAAGGGTTGTACACCAATTAATGTGTTTTAAGACACGAAATTTTTCATTTTATCACGACTATATTTGATTGCATTGCTAAGAACATATAAAAAGACTTTACAAACTCTCTAGTAGAATTGACTTATTGCACCTTTTTCCTAGCGATATTTAACTTTGTTTATTATGCAAACGAGATCGTTGCATATCAATGCATAATAGCACAGAAAATAGTAACACTCTAGAGATCATCTATTTTTTCTGTTGTTTGAACGTTTGATAAACAAATACAACAATTTACTGAATACATGTGTCTCGATGAATATTTGTAAAGATGCCATAATTAGATATTTTAATGCTGAAGAATGTCGACAGAAACTACAATTTACAAGTACTAATTATGCAATGTGATGTCATAACGATGTCATTTGGGTATTGAAGAAAAGTTACATATCTCCTGAAACAAGTAAAATAATGCAGTGCCATTGAAGAAGTTGTTAAGTCATTTCAAACTTTACAATGCAATCAGAAAACGTTCGGTGTCATAAACACTTTAAGGTACCTTCAAACATCTTTCGTTTTAACTCGAGAATTCTTTTGCACAAAATTTTTTCGACACTCGAGCTCATTTTTAGTCAATTTAACACTTACGTAGCTAAGTATTCAACTTCACAATTTTCACTTTGGCTAATAAGAAACCTGTTCTCTACATTTGCACTCTTTCAGAACGTATGAACTCGTTCTGCATACTTCAAAATCGTAGGAACTCCTTATGCAAACTTGAAAAATTTTCCTTAAACACGAATCTGATAGGACCTTACATCGCTTTGTTTTTATCGTTTTTCCTTTTAGTCAGTCAACCGCAAAGCCGACAAAGTAAAAAGTATGTTTGTTGCATGTAGACAGTCTGAAGCAAGATATTTGACAAGGTAGACACGGGAAGGTTGTCTTTTTGTTGAATCCGTACACGTTTAATGACACGATAGAGAACTAACAGATGGTAATCCTTGTCGTGTCTAAAATTGTTGTGTTTTTCTCGAAAGATCGGATGTCCAACTGTGTATTCGTGCTAAAAGATTTTTAGAATTACTGTTAGCGATTTTCGTGCAAGGTCATGAAACCTTTGTCTAGCTCCGACATTTTGTTTAATTTTATTTCTAATGTGGTGGTGTTTTGAAACAATTTTTTCAACGTTGAAACTTCAGTTTTAACTGGTGTTTTTGTGGATATTTATGGTGTTTTAGTGGATATTTATGATGTTTTAGTGGATATATATGGTGTTTTTGTGGATATTTATGATGTTTTAGTGAATATTTATGATGTTTTAGTGAATATTTATGATGTTTTAGTGAATATTTATGATGTTTTAGTGAATATTTACGATGTTTTGGGGATATTTATGATGTTTTAGTGAATATTTATGATGTTTTGTGGATATATATGATGTTTTAGTGGATATTTATGATGTTTTTGTGGATATATATGGTATTTTTGTGGATATTTATGATGTTTTAGTGGATATTTATGATGTTTTTGTGGATATTTATGATGTTTTAGTGGATATTTATGATGTTTTGGGGATATTTATGATGTTTTAGTGAATATTTATGATGTTTTTGTGGATATATATGGTATTTTTGTGGATATTTATGATGTTTTAGTGGATATTTATGATGTTTTGTGGATATTTATGATGTTTTAGTGGATATTTATGATGTTTTGGGATATTTATGATGTTTTAGTGAACATTTATGATGTTTTTGTGGATATTTATGATGTTTTAGTGAATATTTATGATGTTTTTGTGGATATTTATAATGTTTTTGTGGATATTTATGATGTTTTAGTGAATATTTATGATGTTTTGGGGATATTTATGATGTTTTAGTGAATATTTATGATGTTTTGGGGATATTTATGATGTTTTAGTGAATATTTATGATGTTTTTGTGGATATTTATGATGTTTTAGTGAATATTTATGATGTTTTTGTGGATATTTATAATGTTTTTGTGGATATTTATGATGTTTTTGTGGATATTTATGATGTTTTTGTGGATATTTATGATGTTTTAGTGAATATTTATGATGTTTTTGTGGATATTTATGATGTTTTAGTGAATATTTATGATGTTTTTGTGGATATTTATGATGTTTTAGTGAATATTTATGATGTTTTGGGGGATATTTATGATGTTTTAGTGAATATTTATGATGTTTTTGTGGATATTTATGATGTTTTAGTGAATATTTATGATGTTTTTGTGGATATTTATGATGTTTTAGTGAATATTTATGATGTTTTGGGGGATATTTATGATGTTTTAGTGAACATTTATGATGTATTTGTGGATATTTATGATGTTTTAGTGAACATTTATGATGTATTTGTGGATATTTATGATGTTTTAGTGAAAATTTATGGTGTTTTTGTGCATATTTATGATGTTTTAGTGAATATTTATGATGTTTTTGTGGATATTTATGATGTTTTGGTGAATATTTATGATGTTTTTGTGGATATTTATGATGTTTTAGTGAATATTTATGATGTTTTGGGGGATATTTATGATGTTTTAGTGAATATTTATGATGTTTTTGTGGATATTTATGATGTTTTAGTGAATATTTATGATGTTTTTGTGGATATTTATGATGTTTTAGTGAATATTTATGATGTTTTAGTGAACATTTATGATGTATTTGTGGATATTTATGATGTTTTAGTGAACATTTATGATGTATTTGTGGATATTTATGATGTTTTAGTGAAAATTTATGGTGTTTTTGTGCATATTTATGATGTTTTAGTGAATATTTATGATGTTTTTGTTGATATTTATGATGTTTTGGTGAATATTTATGATGTTTTGGGGATATTTATGATGTATTTGTGGATATTTATAATGTTTTAGTGAATATTTATGATGTTTTGGGGGATATTTATGATGTTTTAGTGAACATTTATGATGTATTTGTGGATATTTATGATGTTTTAGTGAACATTTATGATGTTTTTGTGGATATTTATGATGTTTTGGTGAATATTTATGATGTTTTGGGGATATTTATGATGTATTTGTGGATATTTATAATATTTTAGTGAATATTTATGATGTTTTGGGGATATTTATGATGTTTTAGTGAACATTTATGATGTATTTGTGGATATTTATGATGTTTTAGTGAACATTTATGATGTATTTGTGGATATTTATGATGTTTTAGTGAACATTTATGATGTTTTAGTGAATATTTATGATGTTTTAGTGAACATTTATGATGTTTTAGTGAATATTTATGATGTTTTAGTGAACATTTATGATGTTTTAGTGAGCATTTATGATGTTTTAGTGAATATTTATGATGTTTTAGTGAACATTTATGATGTTTTAGTGAATATTTATGATATTTTGGGGATATTTATGATGTTTTAGTGAACATTTATGATGTTTTAGTGAACATTTATGATATTTTAGTGAATATTTATGATGTTTTAGTGGATATTTATGATGTTTTAGTGAACATTTATGATATTTTAGTGAATATTTATGATGTTTTAGTGGATATTTATGATGTTTTAGTGAATATTTATGATGTTTTAGTGAACATTTATGATGTTTTAGTGAATATTTATGATGTTTTAGTGAATATTTATGTTGTTTTAGTGGATATTTATGATGTTTTAGTGAACATTTATGATATTTTAGTGAACATTTATGATGTTTTAGTGAACATTTATGATATTTTAGTGAATATTTATGATGTTTTAGTGGATATTTATGATGTTTTAGTGAACATTTATGATATTTTAGTGAATATTTATGATGTTTTAGTGAACATTTATGATGTTTTAGTGAATATTTATGATGTTTTAGTGAATATTTATGATGTTTTAGTGGATATTTATGATGTTTTAGTGAATATTTATGATGTTTTGGGGATATTTATGATGTTTTAGTGAACATTTATGTTTTTTTTCTGATTTCAGATCTTTGGCCGGTAAACTTCGCATTGGCCTGGCAGAGCAAACAGTCCTTACAGCCCTAGCTCATGCGGTCGTTCTAACTCCACCAAGTAACGGTAATTTGAGGAATGTCCATTGACCATATGGCCACTGACTGGTTAGCGACTCATTCAGTTTAAGAAACAAATGTTATTCCCTCCCTGGGTGCATTCAAAGATTTGGAATGGAAGATTTTAACGAAGTACTATCCAGGGGGGTTGTGTCTGTTTTCTGTACTGAACGAGTACTGAAACAATGTGATACTGTGTTTACACTCTTACACAAATATCACCGAAGTTGACTCTCTATGTTTCTATTCTATGGTATGACATCATGTTTTTCTTAAGTATGATGTCATTACTATTCTGTGTTGTGACGTCATGTTTCTATTTGGTATTACGTCATGTGAATTTCATCTAAATCCTATCAATATTTAGAATACAATGCGAATGACGTCACACGAAACCTTGGGAACTAAAGACCCAAATTATAGTTGGTGTAGATTTCCCTCAAAAACATTGTTTTTTGATCATTTTTATGAACAGCTTCAATACCCAAAAGCGCGGTCTGTTTTGTGCTTTGAAAAGACATCTTTTACTAGTGAGATGGACATGCAGCCACTTTTTGTCCAGAAGCCTTCGTACTTGCTGATGACAAAGTTAAAAATAAAATTTAAAATGGTGCAATTTAACTCCCAAGTTGATGCAAGAAATTTTAAAACATATATTTCGAATCAAGAATTGAAGATGAATCGATTCATTTGAAATACACATATTTATAATTTTGTTGCATACTATCGACAGTTTTATTCTATTCACTTTAATTTTATAACGCCATGCTACGACCTGCTGGCTTTTCTCTCTCTAAGGCAGATTTCTATAAAATGTACATTATTGTCGTGTTAGATTTCCCACCAGAAACATTAGATGCCAGTAAAGGCATTCCCGCCGAGGCATTCAAAAAGAAACTGGACGCGGCCGCCTTGATTGTGAAGACTTGTTACTGGTACGATTATTTAACTTCTTTAACAACATTAGACTTTGATATCACCGTCGTTTCAAACTATAGACATTTTTTCCCGCCACTCCTGTATGTTTTGTGTTAACAAATGGTGACGGTTTTACTGATTTTTCATCAGCGAACTTCCGAACTACGATGTTCTCGTTGCTGCCCTTCTTGAACACGGCTTAAAGGAGCTATCGAAGCATTGCCATATCACTCCCGGTGAGTTTTGTTTGATTAAACAACTTTTTATATGATTGTTGCTATTCATCTGTCGTGTATCCACTGAGCGCGCTGTGTTACTGGATGTTTTAGTCCTCACGAAATGATTGTTGCTATTCATCTGTCTTGTATCCACTGAGCGCGCTGTGTTACCGGATGTTCTAGTCCTCACGAAATGATTGTTGCTATTCATCTGTCGTGTATCCACTGAGCGAGCTGTGTTACTGGATGTTTTAGTCCTCACGAAATGATTGTTGCTATTCATCTGTCGTGTATCCACTGAGCGCGCTGTGTTACTGGATGTTTTAGTCCTCACGAAATGATTGCTGCTATTCATCTGTCGTGTATCCACTGAGCGCGTTGTGTTACTGGATGTTTTAGTCCTCACGAAAAGATTGTTGCTATTCATCTGTCGTGTATCCACTGAGCGCGTTGTGTTACTGGATGTTTTAGTCCTCACGAAAAGATTGTTGCTATTCATCTGTCGTGTATCCACTGAGCGCGTTGTGTTACTGGATGTTTTAGTCCTCACGAAAAGATTGTTGCTATTCATCTGTCGTGTATCCACTGAGCGCGTTGTGTTACTGGATGTTTTAGTCCTCACGAAATGATTGTTGCTATTCATCTGTCGTGTATCCACTGAGCGCGTTGTGTTAGTTGTGTTACTGGATGTTTTAGTCCTCACGAAATGATTGTTGCTATTCATCTGTCTTGTATCCACTGAGCGCGCTATGTTACTGGGTGTTTTAGTCCTCACGAAATGATTGTTGCTATTCATCTGTCGTCTATCCACTGAGCGCGCTATGTTACCGGATGTTTTTGTCCTCATGAAATTGCACTATTGAAATAATCATCGAATATTTCTCATCGAGTCTTTCAAATAATCGCGTTGAAAATTGCGGGCTCAAAAACTCATAATTTGTAGAAAACATGAAGCTTAGAGTAATTGTCTATCTCACAGGAAATCTTTATTTCGAGCGTAGTTAACTAGCTACTGTGATGTTGTAATCTTTAAGTCCTGTGTCGTTTCACCCTTAATCTCTTAGACGGATTCTTGTCATTAGTGAATTGACTGAGCAACTTGTATCGGAACCCCGAAATGACTGTAAATACTAGTAGGAAAAAGACCACATAAAAAGTAAGGAAAAGATAGAGGTGCCGGCAAGAGACTGGGAGCGACTGCTTAACTCTCCCCCCCACACACACCCAAACATTTTTCGTGCTGTGGTCTTTGGTAGCTATGTGTAAGTAGAAAATGTGAGTCATATAAAACAGTGTGTAATATATGTAAGGGACATTTGGGAGGGGGGTTTGCCCCTTTAAAATAAAATCCTGCGGGCGCCCCCTTGGGAAGAGAAGGCACTAGAAGTGTTATACATTACTGAATTTATCAGCATTGTAGTATGTGGTATGTAGAGTATGTCAAAGTCCTTTCCCAGCAAACAATAATAGGATGAACATACTCTGACTTGTAAATAAAGATTGGTTTGAGAATGATTCTTTAATCTGAAACAGACTCGAAATATCATAAATTGAATAATTGCGTCTTTTTTCCATAAGTCATACGATCAGTTTGCAAGAAAGTCTTTGTTTATTGCAGTATGATTCATACTATAAGCTCGACTTTGTGCGAGAATACGAAGTCGAACTTTCGTACAGTTATATCGTTACATGTTTGTAGATGTAGATCGTCCAGGTTAGTAGAGTCCTGAGAAGGACTGTTGTTGTTGGTGTTGACTGACGTTTCGACAACCTTAGCGTCATCCTCAGAGTTAAAAAAGTCTTTTTTCTTTTTTTTTTTTATTAGAAACAATAAGTTTCTAATGACCATTCTCGCAGTGATTACAATGTTGCAATTCGGGGCTGTAGCCACGCAAATTATTTACTTTTGCTTTGTAAATTTACTAAATTACGGTGTGTTCACTAACTTAGAAAATGAGTAATGATAATGGTCTAAGTTTTGGTCGGAAGTTCAACTGGACTCTTACAAAATACATCATAGCTTAGGCCCTGGCAAACAGCACAATAGTTAACTAATGACTGTGTGTTCATGCTGCTGATTATGAAGTATTTTGTACTTCATGCTTACAAAGAGATGATTGTACCTAGGCGTTCCATTGAAACCAATGTTGGCTCATCCTACGAAAGGCGTAGAGGAAGTGTTCAAAAGATTTGAAGATGCTTCGTTCACTTGTGAATATAAATATGACGGGGAAAGAGCGCAGGTTATTGTTATACGTGTTGATTGTACAAATTATTCTAAGGTTATTGTTATACGTGTTGATTGTACGAATTATTCTAAGGTTATTGTTATATGTGTTGATTGTAAGAATTATTCTAAGGTTATTGTTATACGTGTTGATTGTACGAATTATTCTAAGGTTATTGTTATACGTGTTGATTGTACGAATTATTCTAAGGTTATTGTTATACGTGTTGATTGTACAAATTATTCTAAGGTTATTGTTATACGTGTTGATTGTACAAATTATTATAAGGTTATTGTTATACGTGTTGATTGTACGAATTATTCTAAGGTTATTGTTATATGTGTTGATTGTAAGAATTATTCTAAGGTTATTGTTATACGTATTGATTGTACGAATTATTCTAAGGTTATTGTTATACGTGTTGATTGTACAAATTATTCTAAGGTTATTGTTGTACGTGTTGATTGTACGAATTATTCTAAGGTTATTGTTGTACGTGTTGATTGTACGAATTATTCTAAGGTTATTGTTATACGTGTTGATTGTACGAATTATTCTAAGGTTATTGTTGTACGTGTTGATTGTACGAATTATTCTAAGGTTATTGTTATACGTGTTGATTGTACGAATTATTCTAAGGTTATTGTTGTACGTGTTGATTGTACGAATTATTCTAAGGTTATTGTTATACGTGTTGATTGTACAAATTATTATAAGGTTATTGTTGTACGTGTTGATTGTACAAATTATTATAAGGTTATTGTTGTACGTGTTGATTGTACGAATTATTCTAAGGTTATTGTTGTACGTGTTGATTGTACGAATTATTCTAAGGTTATTGTTGTACGTGTTGATTGTACGAATTATTCTAAGGTTATTGTTGTACGTGTTGATTGTACAAATTATTATAAGGTTATTGTTGTACGTGTTGATTGTACGAATTATTCTAAGGTTATTGTTGTACGTGTTGATTGTACGAATTATTCTAAGGTTATTGTTATATGTGTTGATTGTACGAATTATTCTAAGGTTATTGTTGTACGTGTTGATTGTACGAATTATTCTAAGGTTATTGTTATACGTGTTGATTGTACAAATTATTATAAGGTTATTGTTGTACGTGTTGATTGTACAAATTATTCTAAGGTTATTGTTATACGTGTTGATTGTACAAATTATTATAAGGTTATTGTTATACGTGTTGATTGTACAAATTATTATAAGGTTATTGTTATACGTGTTGATTGTACAAATTATTCTAAGATTATTGTTGTACGTGTTGATTGTACGAATTATTCTAAGGTTATTGTTGTACGTGTTGATTGTACGAATTATTCTAAGGTTATTGTTATACGTGTTGATTGTACAAATTATTATAAGGTTATTGTTATACGTGTTGATTGTACAAATTATTATAAGGTTATTGTTGTACGTGTTGATTGTACAAATTATTCTAAGGTTATTGTTATACGTGTTGATTGTACAAATTATTATAAGGTTATTGTTATACGTGTTGATTGTACGAATTATTCTAAGGTTATTGTTATACGTGTTGATTGTACAAATTATTATAAGGTTATTGTTATACGTGTTGATTGTACAAATTATTATAAGGTTATTGTTGTACGTGTTGATTGTACAAATTATTCTAAGGTTTTTGTTATACGTGTTGATTGTACAAATTATTCTAAGGTTATTGTTATACGTGTTGATTGTACAAATTATTATAAGGTTATTGTTATACGTGTTGATTGTACAAATTATTCTAAGGTTATTGTTGTACGTGTTGATTGTACGAATTATTCTAAGGTTATTGTTGTACGTGTTGATTGTACGAATTATTCTAAGGTTATTGTTATACGTGTTGATTGTACAAATTATTATAAGGTTATTGTTGTACGTGTTGATTGTACAAATTATTATAAGGTTATTGTTGTACGTGTTGATTGTACGAATTATTCTAAGGTTATTGTTGTACGTGTTGATTGTACGAATTATTCTAAGGTTATTGTTATACGTGTTGATTGTACGAATTATTCTAAGGTTATTGTTGTACGTGTTGATTGTACGAATTATTCTAAGGTTATTGTTGTACGTGTTGATTGTACGAATTATTCTAAGGTTATTGTTATACGTGTTGATTGTACGAATTATTCTAAGGTTATTGTTATACGTGTTGATTGTACGAATTATTTTAATAAATCTTCTCCAGACTGTCGTGTTGAATCCATCTCTATACCTCTACATCAATGTATTATTTCGTTTGTATTTTTAGATTCATGTTCTAAATAGGAACGATATTCGAATATACAGTCGTAACCAGGAAAATAACACTTCAAAATATCCGGATGTTGTTGCCCGAATGGCCAAGGTGGAAACGATTTTTTCATTGTAACAAATGAATTCGATAATACTCGCAATAAGCTTTGAAAGCTGTTTTGACATCGACTATATTTATTAATCTTTACCAAAAACGCAAATGTTCATCATCTGTGTGGTTATCCCAGCATTGCGTGTAGATTTGTTTGGTTATTGCCATGGGTGGCATGGCAACGGGGGATTTTCAGTGCACTCGTCCCTCCCCCTCCCCCCCCCCAAAAAAAAGTTCATTAAGTTTGGCTTGCAATCCAATAATTGTATACGTCCAAAAAATTACATGACATCTTATTAAATGACATCCTATTACTGTTTCGTAAAAAGAAAGCTTACAATCTTTGTTTACTTTTTAAATGTTAACTGTGCAAAACCTTTTGTGTTTTTTTGTGCCATCCCCCCCAGAAAAAGCAATTTCGTTGAAATTCTCCTGGTTACTAAGAATGCTCGTGTGTTTATCATGGCGAATGTATTAAACAGAATAAAGTGAAACGACAATTTTGTATTTTAAGGTTTTGAAAGAAGATGTGACTTCTTGTATAATTGATTCGGAGGCTGTTGCATGGGATCAAGAAAAGAAACAGATTTTGCCTTTTCAAGTCTTGAGTACAAGAAAGAAAAAGGTTGGAGAATCATCGTTCGTAAATTATTTTATAGCCCTGAGAAGGACTGTTTTTGTTGATGTTGACTGACGTTTCGACAACCTTAGCGGTAGTCATCTTCAGAGTCAAATGAAGAGTAAACGTCAGGTTAGCCGTATTTGTTATCTGGTTCTTACGTCATTTTATTGTGTGTACAGGAAATGTGTATTGTCATTGTGGATTAGTGTGAAGTGAAATATTTTATTTTTAGTTGTGATGTGTGATTTAGGTGTGACGTATTTAGTTGTAATGTGTGGGTGTCAATTGTGTATTGTCATTGTGAATTAGTTTGAAGTGTAGTGTTTTTAGTTGATCGTTTGTTTGTATTGTGAATAAGTCGTTTGTAAGGTGCCGGTAATTGCTGTGATCTGTTCAGGGGAGTTTGTTCCAAGTTGGTATACCAACTTTCTAATGTAAGCCGTTGTCTATAGTCAGTACTGTAAGTGATGCATTTTGCCGAATCCCAGTCAATGTTGTGCTTTGTGATTCGGTGATGTTCGGCAATGTGATTAGTTTTGTCTTGTTTCGTAGTAGCTCGTTTGTGCTCAGTAAGTCTTATGTTTTAGTTCCGCTAAGGTTGTCGAAACGTCAGTCAACAACAACAAAAACAGTCCTTCTCAGGACTTTATTAACCTGGACGATCATCATTTACAAACATATAACGATACTCCCGGGTTCAAACCATTTACTTTATTTTAAAGCAGTGTGCATCATTGGGGGGAGGGGGGGGGTTGTCTAAATTAAGTCAGTCTACATCACCGAGAAATTTCTAAAGAATAATCAAGACCAAAACATCACCAAAAGGATTCGTTCTACAAGTTTTTACATGTAGATCACTTCAGGTTAATGGAGTCCTGAGAAGGGATGTTGTTGTTGGTGTCGACTGATATTTTGACATTCTGTGCGGCAGACATCTTCACATTCAAAATTAATTGTAAATATTTTGAATTGAAATATATTTTCGTAGTATGTATTCTGACTTGCTTCGAACTCGCCACTCGATTTGCTGACATACTTCCATCAAATTTTGCATCAAGAACAAGCTAGTTCTGATTGGCTGACCCAGTTTTATCAATGATTACAATCTGATTGGCTGACCCAGTTTTATCAATGTTTACAACACGAACAAGCTGCTCACGATGCTATCATAACGTTTATCTTTGTTGCTGTTTGTATATCTGATTCCTGGGTTTTAGGATGCGGAAGCTTCCGAAATCAAAGTTCAAGTGTGTATTTATGCTTTTGATCTCCTTTATCTCAACGGAAAGGTATTATTGATTATATCTTTCAATAGTGTCTGCAGGATAGTTGTGAGAGAGGTGTTGCTAAGCCAGAAGTTTTAGGAGTTAAATATCGAACACTGAAGGTGTGACCTTTAGTAGGGGTTTCAGGGGGCAGGCTGACACTGTAGTAGGTGTTTCAGGGGGCAGGCTGACACAGTAGTAGGTGTTTCAGGGGGCAGGCTGACACTGTAGTAGGGGTTTCAGGAGGCAGGCTGACACTGTAGTAGGGGTTTCAGGGGGCAGGCTGACACTGGAAAGTGTTTAAATCTGAAGTCCGTCAACAGAGATTTTCCCTGTTTTTAGGGATTTGATTTTACGTCATTGGGTAGTAACATGTGTAGTCTACAAACTGTTACCTCCCCTAACGGATTTTCTTTTTGTAGGAGCTAAGTCCAGGGGGGGACTAACCCCCTTCACATAGCCTATGCTATATCGCTTGTAGGATAATAAATCAAATATAGATTCAGATCCCAACTCCGAAAGATCGAAATCTTCAGAGAATGAAAGCCATTATATCATTCATGTTTGCCCATTTTGTCTATGTTGAATTCAATGTTTCTTATACGATTTATCCCATTTGCAGTCCTATGTTAAAGAACCTTTTAAAGTTCGACGCGACATCTTGAGATCATCTTTGAATGAAATTGACGGAGTAAGAAAAGTGTTTTATCATATTGGAGCGTTGTAGGAAACATCGCCTTTGAATTTTACACGTTGTTGCTCAAGCTTGAAGGACGATGCGTGTTAAGTTAGTTCACACACTTTTTTGAGGGATGATTGGTAGTTATCACACACAATGATTTAGAACCCAGTTCTCTAGATGGCGAGGCAAGGACGCCATCTTGAAAGGTGGGAAAAAGCAAAACTCAAAATGAAAAATATGCTAAAAGGAGGTTTAAAAGAACAATCCGATGAAGCATTTTCGAAATTAAACCGATATTATAAACTTTGCAACTGTATGTTAATTTAAGACAAGCGGATATCAGTCATAAATATCGTCAGTTTTACCTCCTTTAAAGATGGCGGCTTGCCTCGCTCGTAATTATAGAAGTTTGGCGAAGTCAGACATCTAGTAGATTGGGTCCTAGGTCATTGATCACACACTCTTGAGAGATGATTCGTGTTGAGTTACTACACACGCTTGATGAGCGTTAGTTATCAAGAATTTTTGGTGAATTTTAACAAAACACTCCCATTGGAGTGTTTTCAAGAATTTCCTCCTAAACGCATTATAATTTTAATGTTTTGAATTTGTAATTTAAAGATGTGGACTGTCTTGCCGTGTGCTTTAATACTTTTTGTGGAATATTTTTGTTGCATTTTTCTTCTCAGTCCAGCGACTTTATTCTCTACAGGAATTCATTTTTGCCAAGTGCATAACGTCGACCGATACGGATGATATTGCGGAGTTTTTAGATGAATCAATTAAAGGTTTGATTTAACTTCTTCTGTTGTCAATTAGCTTGTTAAACTACCCTCACCGTGTTAGTTTTCAAGTACCGTATCAAAGCGAGGAAAAGACGCCTCCTTGAAAGGTGTGTGTGTCACAAAGCAAAACCATCCATTGAAAATAAGATAAAAAGAATTTTAAAAAGCCATCCTATCAATCTTTTTAGAATCAGAACTAGACTAACGACTCTGCAGTTTGTGTATCAACCGACAGAAGAAGCACATTTTAGTCGTAGATGCCGTCAGTTTTGCCAGCTTTCAAAATGGCGGCTTGCCTCGCTCGTAACTATAAAATTTCGTGTTTTAGTACATTGGGTTCTAGGTCATTGGTAGAAATTTAATTTTACTATGAGATAAAATGCCCCCTCCTCACCCCCTCAGTTGCCCTGAGGGGATGGGGGTAGTTAAGTAAAACAGACCTAGATTTCTTACCATACATAATGAAAATAATCATGAGTAATTTCATCGTCTGCCCATGTTTTCATCGCGCATTAAAATCTGAATCTACATCTTCTATTTGTAATGTTAAAAGTAATAGCTCGTTGGCATTCATAATGGAAAACGCTGTTGCAGGCACCCCGGAGGATCAATAATTGGTGGGGGCTCATATTCATATATTCATGTAATAATCCTTAGAAAACAATGGATTTCAAAGTAGCTTAAGCCTGCATATCATGAATATATGAATATTAGCCCCCCCCCCGATTTATCGATCCTCCGTGATGCTTTAGGTTATAGGTTATAGCTAAATGTCGTGACCGTCCTCGTCTCGTATAGCAGGTCCACATTCATGTCTATTTAATAAAACCGATCACAATCTATAGTTTTAAAATTTATGCCTATGTTTCTATCGAATATCCTTTTCAGGAAACTGTGAAGGTTTAATGGTAAAGACGCTGGAAGTTGATGCGACCTATGAAATCGCGAAACGGTCGCATAACTGGCTAAAGGTATGATTACATACAATGCAATTTTTATTACAAAGTTGCATGATGATTGTGACGCTTTTCACCATCGTGAATTACATTGCGCATGTGCAGTTGTTTCAAATTACATTGTGCATGTGCAGTTGTTTCAAATTACATTGCGCATGTGCAGTTGTTTCAAATTACATTGCGCATGTGCAGTTGTTTCAAATTACATTGCGTATGTGCAGTTGTTTCAAATTACTAGTCAAAAAGCTGTGTTTTTTTAAAACTTTGCACTGTTCTTGGATGCCTATTTAAAGCTTCGTTTAACTGCTATATTTGAGAAATAAAAGATGTTGTATGTGTTTGCACGTGTTTATGCAAACTGAGGATACCTTTGGGAAAACTCGAGAGCAGATCAGATCATCTCACAGAGAGCAGATCAGATCATCTCATAGAAAGAGCAGATCATCTCACAAACGTCTCCGAGGTTTGCATAAGCCTGCGCAAACACCAAACACCAATCAGCGCACGCGTTTCATTGTGTTTATTTTATATTTCTTTATTATTCCTTGTTTTAAAAATTTAGCTGAAGAAGGATTATCTGGAGGGTGTTGGGGACACGTTGGATCTGTTGGTGATAGGAGGGTACATGGGTAAAGGCAAGCGAGCAGGACGCTATGGTGGTTTCTTGGTTGCTTGTTATGATGAAGATAAAGAAGAATATCAATCATGCTGCAAGGTACTGATTGTCTTTCTTAAAAATTTCACTTCTTTTTCACAGATCTCCACCTTTTCTCCATCTTTCCCCATCTTCTTTTCTCTTTCCCCTCTCTTCCACTACCACGCTCCCTTCTCTTCTCTCTCTTTCATTTTCTTTCTCCCCTACCCTTTCTCTGATCTCTCCCCCCTCCCGTTGTTCAATGTTGGATAGTAGCTTCTGAAGCATTATTTATTATTTTCAAGGTTAGTACTGGAATGAAAGATGAGGATCTTGATAGACAATACACTATTCTTCAAGAATACATCATTGGTCAACCAAAACCTTATTATCGTTTTGATTCAAGCATTGAGCCGGATGTTTGGTTCGATGCTGTCAAGGTGTGTATCCTTTACGGAATTTCGATTTCACGAAGATCTTCACGCGTCTAAAGAAAGAAAAAATATGCATGAAAAACATAAGCTTATTAAAAAACAAGTGCGAGTCAATGTTTTTGTAGGTTTGGGAAATAAAATGTGCTGATCTTTCCATCTCTCCCGTTCACAAAGCGGCTGCAGGCATAGTGAGTATAGTTCATAGCATTATTATGGTACTACTTTTCATAGCATTGTAGGCGATGTTTTAGTCAGTGACGTAACCAGCCGGTCCTGGTATTTTAAATTTCAGATGAGTTACCTATATTTCTTTATTCAGAAATCTTTTCGTTTTAACTGTGAGTGAACACCTAAATATTTACATAGTACAACCTGACTTGCTGTCTGGCTACGCTGGAACCGCTATTGCCTCTAGTTGTATAGCTCACTAGATTCATCCATGTCATCAAGGTTCTGACAACATTCCAAATGCCATTCCCGTTGTCAATGTTGTTTTGTAAACTTTTCTAACATGCTTGTATGTGATAATCATCCAGGTTAAGTTAGTACAGTCCCGAAGAGAACTCTTGACTGACGTTTCGACAGCTTTAGCCGTCGGCGAACCCGACGTTTAGTCCTCATTTGACTACCACTAAGGTTGTCGAAACGTCAGTCAACACCAACAACAACAGTCCTTCTCAGGACTCTATTAACCTGGACGATCTACATCTACAAACATGTAACGATACTCCTGGGTTCAAACCATTCACACGGTGTTTTTTCATTGTCATATTTTTAAAATCTTATTCTACTAAATGTGTTGTTGATGTAGGTAGACGCTGAAAAAGGAATTTCTTTGCGCTTTCCGAGGTTTATCCGAGAGCGTGACGACAAAAAGCCCGAGCAGGTTACGAGCAGCGTTCAGGTTAGTAGCCAGTCCGTTGAACATGCTCTAAAAACCTCTTCCATCCAATAATTTGAAAAAATAAATTATAAAAACACACTCCAAAAAAACACCATCTTGTAAAGTCAAGATTCGAGTTATGACAGCAAGAGACAAGATTTCAAGCAATATTTTGACTTAATTTGAGTTTACAATATGATGTTTGTTGTTTTTTTTGTAGTGTGTTTCATCACTTATTTGTACATGTTGTTCTTCACGTGCAATAAAACCGGATATTTTATTCAATTCTACCGTCTGGGTGACGAGAACGCTTGGTTCCCACTATTGGTTTATCGCGATAAAAGCGACAGCGATAACTTTTATTTGCAATGGTTGCGCGACTAGACGTGTTGTTTACATTATGTCGGATGGCGATTATTTTGTGAAATAGCGTCGGTAAAAAAAACACGATCTGGTAGTAATTGCAGTAGCATATGTTTTATGGAGGCGACAGAGACGCCGTAGAAAGGCATCGTAGAAAAGAAAACAATGTTTTTGGATTCGCCATCTTGAATTCCTAATTTTTCATTCAAGATGACGTCATTTTGGCGATTAACGCGAATAAATATAAAAAATCGGCGATTGTTAGTCGCCGTTTATTGCGATTATTACCACGTTCTCATATGGGATTATCGCGATTAAAGTTAATCGTTGTCGCGTTAAACCAATTGTGGAAACCAGGCTTTAATGTTATATACTATATACTATACTGCGTGATTTTCATCTCTTTTAAAAAGATCGCTGACATGTATCGTAATCAAGACACAGTAAAAAACAACCGCGAAGCCTCGGACAAGACAAACAAGGATGACTATGACGATTTTTACTGAAAAAGCAAGGTTACGAAAACTAAAGTTCATGTGTAATTTCCGATGTAATCTCATATGAACTAATTTTGACTTAAGGCGGCTGTTTTCCCGAATTCAATTCCTACAGCATTCAAACGTTAACAGGAACTTATGAAGATCATTATTTTGTCAAATATAGAACGCTTGTAACTCGTTCATTTCCCCCCGATAGTTCCATGTGAGATTCGTACTGAGAAACGGGCATCGAGACAGCTAGAAGCGGATGCAATTACTAACATTACCCAGCTTGTGGGCGTAGATGACGTCAGTATTCCAGTTTTAGATAATCGACTTATCATTGAGTGGCGTAAGAACGTCTGCCTAAACTTAACTGACAGCGATTACACAAATTGATCGTGACTGCCGCTTGAGTGTATACAAACTGATATCTATTATTGGAAAATATATTCAAGTTTCCTTTAGTAAAAATGCATGTGTTTTATTGTGATGCTCTGTGAAATGTTTTGTTGACACTTTTGATCAATTGCGAATGCTTTTGTTTCCGATGAAAATAATTAAATTACTGAGACGCATTACGAAAGCGTCACAAAAGGGACAGCCCAACTTTCGATATGACGTCAGTTTTAAAGTTTAATCTCCAGTTGTTGCCCTTCTCTTTGGTTGAAACGCGTTTTTTTAAGTTCATTTTCGCAGTGCATACTTTTATTTAGAACCTATACAAAGAATTGTAATTCTTATGAATGTGACCTTAAAGGAATTCCAATGAATAACATTTGTGAAAAGCACGTGCGCCTCCGACAAAAATAGCAAGTTTATATAAGATAATATTCAAGATTGTATGTCTGTTAAAACGTCAAATTTTACCGAAAGAAGTCTAGATATTTTACTTCTGTAATAACTTTACACTGTAGTCAAAAGAGAGGACATGTACAGTATATGTTCGCGTATTATATTGTAGATGATGATAATCTTTGAAATGTAGCTTGTACTCAATTCTGTAGAACTAAATTTATCAGATGGGGGCACTCTTGACGAATCTGAAGCCATGAAATTATGAAAAATTACCCATTTCAAAGGTAGAAGGGGTGCTCCTTCCCCAAGCGCCTCCCTCCCACACTTCTGCAGCACTGCTTGTACTACAGTGTTCGATACTTTTATAAAATTAGTCCAGGAGATATTAAAAATTATTGTACGATCATGTATACTTAATATAAGCCAAGGTTTTTTATTGGTTGTTGCCCGGTGTGTTGGCCAACTGTGTGATAATTTTGCCTAAAATGGGAAAAGACGCATGCTTAATTTATATTTCATGGCGATATGTCGTTAAAAGAGGCAAAAACGTGGGCCAGCATGTGAGCTGTACGAACGTATTCACGAGTGCGAATTGCCATTAGAAAGGCGTCGTTAATCAAAGAACGGGTGGCTTTATTCTTCGCCCACTTTCACAGTTTGTGACAGTAATAGCTGACTATTTTAACATTAGGAAAGTCAATTTATAGAAAATCCTTTTTTCGGTTTGTTGGAGTTCATTGCCGATGAAGCTTTCGTCGACAACGCCATAGTCGCGGAATTTTTTGTCTCACTGCTGAGGTAAGCTGCTCATGACATCTGGGAGGCGTCGTCATCGTGAAACATGCCACTGTGCCAGCCTTTGATCATTATCCATATATGGAAGGCTTTTGTCGCAATTATCAGTGCGGCTTACAAGTTTTTATCAAAATAGCCGTAGGAGGGTATGACGTCACGTAACAATGCATAGGTGTTTGATCAAGGCTGTCTTGCCATTGGCTATTTTGATTGATATTGTTTTCTTGTTTCCGGACATCGACCAATCAAAATAAAATATGTTGTCAATAAAAGAACAGGGTTTCTTTGGCTCATGATCCATTTGGTGTACGTAGGTTATTGTTCTTTGTTAATTCTCTTCAAAGCGTAAAGACTGGACAATGCTTCTCGAAATACAGATTGCTGTTAGTTTTCTAACGTCCTATTTATACAACAAGCTTCCCAGACGTAGAGTTGATCTATTCAGCGTTGAATTGACGAAGCAATTGAGAGAAAAATTCGAAGGTCATTGGTATCCCGAACGACCTATGAAGGGAAGTGGCTTTCGCTGTTTGTCAATCGGAGATGAACTGGACCCTGTGATTATGAACGCTTCTCAAGACAGTGGACTTAATCTAGAAGAGATACGAAGTAGTTTACCTGACAAACTAACGATGTGGGTTGATCCAGACGAGGTTTCCTATCGTATAGGTAAGGCGCTTGTTTTGCTGTTCGATACATTGTTTATTCGAAGCTGGGTTCTTATAAAGTATATATTATTTCATAATAATACTCGTATTTTCACTTTGACTCATCAAACATAGAGAAGAAGTGGTACTTTACGTTTATTTTGTCTTGTGTTCATTTAATAACTTTGCCCTCCATTCGATATATCTTATATATCTGACATTTCTACTTTGTTATGACCTGTGTTTTTCTTTGCTTTAAGTTTTAAAGCTCGTGTTTACGTTGAAACGCTTTTATCGGTCAAAATTTGTGTGAATACAATATTTTTGGGCATTCCCCTCGTCGCTTTGTATTAAAATTCGTCGTGTTTTTGATTACAAATGCTTACAAAGCATTTTTTGTATAATTTCAGAAGAGGAATTAGTCGTGAAAGTTATCTATCAAAAAGACAAATACGGCGAAACAGGCAATCTAGCCGAATTGGAAGCGTTGAGCAATGGACAATTATACAACCACAGTATGTCTAGTCCAACGCGAAATAGTCAATATGCTGAAATCCAAACATCCTCTTCGAAGATTTCCCCGCAACAAATATCACCATTATCCATGTTGGCCAATCCACATTACACACTCTGGGGTTCTCATAAAAGCAATGGCGATACTCCTGTTCATAGTCGCTTGTCCCCCAACGCCGAAGAATTTCGGTATCCCATCAGCAAGAATCCTTTATCGACGACGAATGGTCTATATTGCTCGGATGTAACTGGCTATAGTGATATTTCTCGTTATACGTGGTCAAATTCATCGGATACTCTTGATCTAAAACAAGGCTACTCTTTTAAAGCTGCTTACACGAGTTTGTTTGATAACTCGAACACGTACAAGCGCAATTACAATCCTTCGCAACTCGAAGTTATGGCCTAACTTCGCGTCGATGGTCAAACAAAATGTAAACGAGACTCCTGTTGGGACGCTAAGACTACAATTGGATCAGATATATTAAAATATACTTTAGTTTTGTACGTATTTTCATTATTGGGTAGCAACGTTGCGTGGCTTTATCCCCTTTTAAGGAAGATTTGAAATTTGTTGTTTGAAATTTATTTACCTGTACAGATTGTTTTAAATGTACATATTTTCTTATTCACATTCATTTGTTCATTTGTAAGATAGGATTTTCAAATTTTAGAGAATTCAGTTTGACCGGGACGACGATTGTGTCTCGATATTGTTAAAGATGTTGTGTAACTAGTTTAAAGGACAAATATCAAAGCTGCATTAAAATTGACATTATTCGTGACATTTGACAGGCAATTTCTAACAATGCGAGAATTAAATGATCCTTTTTAAACCTACGGTATATTGCTTTAGTCTATTGCTATGGCTTGACTCCAAACAACGAAAACGCTCTTAAATATAGACGAAAACGTTGTGGAAATAATAACTATTTAAAACAAACATCCCCGACCCCTTGTTGTGAGAAGTGGCGTTGTTGACTTTGTGTAAACTTTGATATTTTTAACTGGTGGCCTTAGAATGGGCGCAAATGGTACATTATTTTCGTGCTTACTTGACACGGAGGTTTAAACTGGTTGGGATAAACCACACTGCAGTATGGCGGTGGTGAAACGAACAATATCTACTTCGTTTTCATCAAATTTCTTGTGCCTATTGTTTAAAGAGCATGTTATTAATGTACATGCTTCAGACAATCTCAGGGCTTATTTTTAATCCTGATGACTATTGGTATTTCCGGTTTCGTGTGTCGAGAAAACATGCAAAGATACCCAGGCGACTGAGAAGCACAGCTATTGTATTTGTGTTGGAAAACTTTCATAAACACCACCACTTCGAAGTACGTAGTACCACTTTGATTCCGATAGTAAACTTCTACAATTGCAAACCGACTTACAGGAAGTGCGTACACTTTTTTCTACAAGAGTTCCGGTAGTAACAAAACCTGGGGGGCTGAGACCGAGTTTAAATCGATCAATATTCAAAATGAATGGGTTCGCTGGCAAGATTTCCAAAACTTACAATAATAGCGTTCATTGATATTTTGCAATGAAGAAAGACGTTCGTATTCTACTTGTGGGTGAAGGTATGGATAGATACGTAAAATTTGAAAATGCTATTGAAGAATTAAGGTAATATTTCAAACATGATGCTACAGACAGTCACTTGGAAAAAGTGATAAATTACTTTGTTCGTAATTTACCCAAAGTCTTTCTTTCGGAGTTTTTTCATTCTAATAGGCTAATTAACTGGCCATTATATATAAGTGGTGTCATCAATTTTTGTTCGAAAATGATCTGCAGCTCTTACTGTCGCTGTCAGTCAATTGATTTGTGTATTATGATTGTGACATGTGCCTGGTCTGCATTATGTTTCACTTTCATGAACAGAGAATCAAAATAAAACTTTCATAGAGAATTTGTCTTTTTCTCCATGCTTAATTTTGTCTTTTCTTTTCAAGAGCAAGTTGGAAAAACGTCACTAATTTTGGCCCTTGTTAGTGAAGAGTTTCCCGAGAATGTGAGTATAATTTTGCAATTTTTTCGAGATTGCGAATCACTGCATGATTTCTTGCAATTTTTACAACACTCAGGTCCCGTCTAGAGCTGAAGAAATCACCATTCCAGCAGATGTCACACCAGAACAAATACCAACCCACATTGTTGACTATTCAAGTAGGAGGAATTTTGTATTTGATTCTTGTACTTTATTGGCAAGGATTTTATGATAATCCATTTGATAAACTTGTCGGATAGCTTTTCATACTTACTTTGATAATTATTGTGAATATGGGTCTGTATGTACATATATGATCATGGGTTTCTTATTGGTTCAGATCAAATTAACACAAAGTAATGTGATAAATGATAAATGTAGATCAAAATCAATAGTGTTGATCTTGCTTTTTGTCAGATTGAGCCGTGCCCATTTATTTCACATAATTACTGGTAGATATATTGTATAATTTCTATTCTTTAGGCTTTGAGCAAACACCAGATGTTCTAGATGAAGAAATCTTTAAGGTTGACGAACTTCGATGCTTTGCTCTATCTGTTAACAAATTTAGAGTTGTCAGGCTCTCCATTGAAAAGTTGAAGAAAACTTTATGACAAATATTGTTGTGGTTGCTGAGGCTGATGTCATTTGTATTGTTGCTATGGTTGTTTAGGCTGATGTCATTTGTATTGTTGCTATGGTTGCTTAGGCTGATGTCATTTGTATTGTTGCTATGGTTGCTTAGGCTGATGTCTTATGTATTGTTGCTATGGTTGCTTAGGCTGATGTCTTATGTATTGTTGCTATGGTTGCTTAGGCTGATGTCTTATGTATTGTTGCTATGGTTGCTTAGGCTGATGTCTTATGTATTGTTGCTATGGTTGCTTAGGCTGATGTCTTATGTATTGTTGCTATGGTTGCTTAGGCTGATGTCTTATGTATTGTTGCTATGGTTGTTTAGGCTGATGTCATTTGTATTGTTTATGATGTCACAAATCCAGAGACTATTGAAAAGGTTAGTTTAAACTCTCTTCTCGATATGTATTTCATAATGAGCTTGAGATGTTGGTAGATATTGCTGGTTCAGGTTAGTACGGTCATGGTTTAGGTTAGTACAGTCATGGTTTAGGTGAGTACAGTCATGGTTTAGGTTAGTACATTCATGGTTCAGGTTAGTACAGTCATGGTTCAGATTAGTACAGTCATGGTTCAGGTTAGTACAGTCATGGTTCAGATTAGTACAGTCATGGTTTAGGTTAGTACAGTCATGGTTCAGGTTAGTACAGTCATGGTTCAGGTTAGTACAGTCATGGTTCAGATTAGTACAGTCATGGTTTAGGTTAGTACAGTCATGGTTTAGGTTAGTACAGTCATGGTTCGTGTTAGTACAGTCATGGTTCAGGTTAGTACAGTCATGGTTCATGTTAGTACAGTCATGGTTCATGTTAGTACAGTCATGGTTCATGTTAGTACAGTCATGGTTCAGATTAGTACAGTCATGGTTCAGGTTACTACTGTCATCATTGGTGTTGACAGCAACATCCTCTAGAGTTAAGGCAAAGATTTCTCTGTAAATCAACACTTGCAAATATGTAATAATACGTAATGCCACTCCCACACCCTGACCAAAAGCTTTTGTTGACAACTTAATGAAATCATCATTTTTCACCAGATTGAAAGCTATTGGATTCCTTTGGTGTTGAATTGTAATGACGATGATGGCACTCCTCAAAATAAACCAATGATTCTTGTTGGAAATAAGGTAAAAAATCTTTTATACTTATCTTATGATGCACATACAATGGTATAAATTAATTTTTTATGATTCCTAATTGTTTTCCTGTTTCTTAGAGCGATTTGTCCGAACATAGCACAATGGATGTAAGTCTAATCCTACTAACGTTCATATCCTATCTAAATTACGGCGTAATTTAGACTATAGTAAAATCTAACTAAAAAATTTCGTAAAATTTCACGCCTCGACATTGATTACAGTAATCATGTTGAATAATCTTCTATTTTAGACTTTGATTGAAATTATGAACAAATATTCACAAGTCAAAACTTGTATTGAGGTAAATGAGATAATGAAAATGCAATTTACACTAAAATACAAACCAAGAGGTTGACATTGGTAGTCGTCCCAGTCTTCACAACGTTGCTTTCGTTCCCATGTCTTTCATCTAACTGCATGGTCATTGCCCAAGATTTATTTGATCGGTTCTTTCTACATACATGTGTATGTTTGCGTACATTTATATCCCCGTTTAGCCATCACTATTTGTGTGATCATAACCGATTACTGTCTTCATTTTATTTGCACGATAAACACGAGAGCTCCGCAGTTCTTGCTCAGTTCTAGCTTTGCGGCATGATAAACACGAGAGCTCCTCAGTTCTAGCTCAGTTCTAGCTTTGCGGCACGATAAACACTATAGTTCTGCGTTTCTAGCTCAGTTCTAGCTTTGCGGCACGATAAACACGAGAGCTCTGCGTTCTTAGCTCAGTTCTAGCTTTGCGGCACGATAAACACGAGAGCTCTGCGTTTTAGCTCAGTTCTAGCTTTGCGGCACGATAAACACGAGAGTTCTGCGGTTCTAGCTCAATTCTAGCTTTGCAGCACGATAAACACGAGAGTTCTGCGGTTCTAGCTCAGTTCTAGCTTTGCGGCACGATAAACACGAGAGTTCTGCGGTTCTAGCTCAATTCTAGCTTTGCGGCACGATAAACACGAGAGCTCTGCGGCTCTAGCTCAGTTCTAGCTTTGCGGCACGATAAACACGAGAGCTCTGCGGTTCTAGCTCAATTCTAGCTTTGCGGCACGATAAACACGAGAGCTCTGCGGTTCTAGCTCAATTCTAGCTTTGCGAAACAATAAACACGAGAGCTCTGCGGTTCTAGCTCAATTCTAGCTTTGCGAAACGATAAACACGAGAGCTCTGCGGTTCTAGCTCAGTTCTAGCTTTGCAAAACGATAATCACGAGACGTTTGCGGGTCCAGAAATTTTATCTCGGTTTTTTGAAAGAAGAGAAAACTCGGTTTGGGGGTGTGCTTGAAAATGGCCACGCAGCTCTTTTAAATACTATTCAAAATCTATATTGGTACGTTATGGCGATTTTCATTTGTTTGTAACGCATGTAAGCTTAATCAGGCCAGTACCCAGGGGGGACAGGGTGCATGTACACCCCTCGCGCCATATATTCATGAGGTCTGTTTATCAAAAATTCACGATAAAAAAGCAATAAACAAAAATCGAAATTGTCTGGTTAAATTCAAAAAATCATAAAAACGGTCTCCATGTTATTGAACTCAACCATGAGTGTGTTTATGTTTAGTTTCTTTGAAAGCATATCTACCAAGTTGAGCGCGACTTAACCAAGTGTATTTGTAGCATAAAAACATTAAAGTCAGTTATAATGCCAATAAAATCACCAGTATACAAGTCCGTTTTTCCTCAAATGTACACTTTCCTGCTTTAAAGCTTTCTTCTTTACGATCTAGAATTTGTGACATGTAGTTCTTTATTTCTTTCAGTGCTCTGCAAAATTGGTCAAGAATATTTCAGAAATGTTTTTTTACGCTCAAAAGTCCGTTCTCTACCCCGAAGATCCGTTGTACTCGCAGGAAACGAAAGAGGTTTCTAAATCTTGTATATAGAAAAACAACTTTTTGCGTTGTCGTGGCAGATATGAATTCATAAATTATCTTATGAATCTGTCCATCGCTCGTAATTTATCAAACTTAGCAGACGGTCATAGCATTTCATTAATCTTCGATAAACAAACTTTCAGACATTAAAAAGCGAGTGTGACCAGTTTACTGAAGAAACATTTGTCAATTATCTAGTGATGCTTGTACAACAGCACTGAAGTCGTTTACACTAAGTATCGATGCATTTATAATTTTTCAGCTGACGGAACCCTGCGCCCGCGCTCTTACTCGGATATTCAAGGTTTGTCGGTCATTTACATGTGCTGTATCTCTCTCTGAGATTGTAATTGAGAGAAAAACAATATTATGGAGAGAAATGACGCTCACCTCCCCTCTCCCCGATTTATTTTCGACTGAAAAAAACTATCTGAAATTTGTTTTCAACAAACTCTAAGAATTTCTCATTTACGTTATGCACAGGTAAGAATTTACGAGTCCTTAAACCCACGGAGATCATTTGCCCCGAAAAGACCTTACCCATATTTTCGTAATATTAAATCCCCCCCCCCTTCTTGTGTCAATTTTTTTGTGACACCCCCGGACCTGCCCTGGACGCAAATTTTGCTTTTAAACATCTTTAGTCCTGTTATGTAAGCGATTGGGATATTTTCAATCTTGTTAGATTTGCGATTTGAAAGGTGATAGGATTTTGGACGATGAAGAATTAAATAGATTTCAGGTAAACATTTGTTATTTAAAACATTTAAAGCAGGGGTGGGCAACTTCTCCAGTCGGCGGGCCAGATTTAGGAAAATGAAGTTATTGGTGGGCCGGATTATTACATGAATAATATTCAATATTCAATGGTCGGATACAGTCGGCGGGGCAGTCAAAATCCCTTCAGGGGCCGGACCCGGCCTGCGGGCCGTATGTTGCCCACCCCTGCTTTAAAGTCTGTTAAAACTGCGTAAGTGGAATCTTCAGCAGTGCGTAAAAACGAATTTGCAACATGATTGGTTGTCAATAAATAGTGACGACATCACCAACCTATCAAATGCGTTGTAAGCTTTATCAGATAAAAGCAGACAATCAAAAAGACATTACTTTGTATTACAGAGAAGTGCCATGTTGTAGTTGCGAAAGAGTATATGCGACAAACTTTCTGTGAAGAAAGACGTCTTTTATACAAAATGTAAACATGTCTATTTTAATGTCTGCTTTTATTTCAATGATCCTTCCTTTGATTTTATTGAATGTACGTTAATGCTACTTGAATATTCCCTTGAATAAATGTTATTGATTGTCGACTAGTGCTATTGAATGTATGTTAATGCTACTTGAATATTCCCTTGAATAAATGTTATTGATTGTCGACTAGTGCTATTGAATGTACGTTAATGCTACTTGAATATTCCCTTGAATAAATGTTATTGATTGTCCACTAATGCTATTGAATGTACGTTAATGCTACTTGAATATTCCCTTGAATAAATGTTATTGATTGTCAACAAGTGCTATTGAAAGTACGTTAATGCTACTTCAATATTCCCTTGAATAAATGTTATTGATTGTCGACTAGTGCTATTGAATGTTCCTTCGTCTTAATGAACATTCTACAGCGCTAAGTCAAAGAGTGTAATTGAATGTCCAATGTGCTCTAATGATGAGCAAATGATGTATGTATTAGCTTACTGTTTATATTCATGAAATATTTATAGTATCAATGTTTCAAGTCACCTCTCAAAGATGAAGAGGTTAATGACGTAAAAAATTGCGTCAAACGAAACACCGCTGATGGTTTGAAGAACAACGGGCTCACGTTAACCGGTACGATGAAATTTTGATTATGATTGGTTAGAAACACTCGGATCTGTATTTCTTGTAATCACTACGATATAAGTGACGTAATGTTTTACAGCCATTTTGTTGTTGTCAGCGGTGTTTGTTTGGGACGGTTACAGAATGTTTTTGTAGGAAATGTTTGGACTAGATTTTGATCACTGATCTATATAAAGACTGGATAACGCAAATCAGTTCTTCACTTGAAGCCTGGCGGCGGCCATATTGGACTATTCACTTTTTCATTTTCGTTATGTACTTTTTATATAACAAACTGCTACTCTCGCATTTGTTTTGCGTCATATGTTTTACTCTTGGGACAAAAAAGAATTATCATGATGACAAGACTGCAATAGAACGGTTTTAGGCGAAGCCATGTTCGCTAAATTTCATATAGAAATCTTCTCACGTTACTTAAATATAATAAAAGATTTGGCATGATTTCGGAAAGAGAAAATGACAAAAATACAAAATACGAGACAAATTCATTATAAAATATACACGAGAAGTGGATAGTCCAATATGGCCGCCGCTGTCAAAGATTGGCTTCAAAATTTTCTAGGCACCAGAAATAGGTTGCGTTATCCAGTTTTTATATATATCAGTGATTTCGATGGATATTTGTGGATATTTTTGAGCAATTTAGTCTGGTGGGGGTTTGTGAAAATGTGCTCAATTGAACACAAATCAGAATATGCAAACACGTCAAAACCATGACCAACAACGCGACCATGACATCACATGCAAACACGTCATAACCATGACCAACATGGCTGCAATGACGTCACATGCAAACACGTGAACAGTGTACTGGGAGCTCACTCTAAAAGATTGAATTGTCTTCTTAGGATTTCTTTTCCTCCATAAACTCTTTATGGAAAGAGGAAGACACGAGACCACGTGGACTGTTTTAAGAAAGTTTGGTTATGGCGACGATTTGGAGTTGAGAGAGGATTACGGCGATGCGGGGTGAGGATCTAGGAAAGAAAAAGAAAAATTGTTCTAACTACGTATACAATACTTTCATTTAACTTAATACTTTGGGGTCTCTAAGTTGTTTTGAGTTAGACCCAGTGTTGTAGAAGTGGGGGGGCGCTTGGGGGAGCAGCCTCCCTTCTACCTTTAAAATGGGTAATTTTAAAAGGACACTATTGACAAAAACTCGAGAGAGCCCCCACCTGATAAATTTAGTTCTACAGCACTGGTTAGACCAGGTACAAGGATTTTCTGGGGGAATTGAACGGGGGGTACATATCTCCCCCAAAAAGTCTCTGGCACCGCCACCCAAGGAAAATTTCAAAATGGTAGTAGGTACTGTAGACGATTAATATAACAGTATTAGAGGCTATGAAATTGTACAGTAAGACCAACTTAAGCTAGGATAACGATGCACCCCCTAGGAAAATCTTCACCCCTCCTGTCAAAGAAGCATTGTTCTGCCCTTGATTCTCGGTTCGGGGAAAGTTTGATGGGAAGCATTATAAATTTAAGAATTATGCGCCATTTTTGATCATCATAAAATGAATGGTTTGAACGCGGGAGTATTGTTACATGTTTGTAATTGTCGATCGTCCAGGTTGGTATAGTCCTGAGTAGGACTGTTGTTGTTGTTGTTGACGGACGTTTCGACAACCTTAGCGGTAGTCATCTTCAGAGTCAAGGTTTTGAAAACGTCAGGCAACATCAACACCAAAAGTCCTTCTCAAGACTCTACTAACCTGGATGATCTACATGTACAAACATGCAATTTTGATCACCCTTAGTTACTTAATCCCTGATACGCCGCAGCAAGTGAAGTTTACCGTATGATCTTACCAGCACGATACTAAATAGACATTTTATAAGTAGACCACTATACTTTTAAAAAATTTATATGCAAATACAATCGTTATCTATTTAAAATGTAAAGTTAAGTTTAAGTTTCACCAATTTTTTGTTGCTTTTGTGTGCAATTTAAATTTGCCTCCAGTATTGTGTGATCGATTTGTTTTGGGTCATTTTTGTGGGTACAGTGTAACCATATATAAAATTTTTACCAAATTTTCTCGGATGACTATAAACACTCCCCCCTGTTCGGAACTTTGTAACTATGTAAAGCAGGTGGGAGAAACCAAGCTCATCACACCAAATCTAGTAAAAATATGCATATATATACTCATACCGTTTGTCACTGCCAACAATAGCAAATGAACTTGAACACTCCCCCCTGTTCTGAACGTTGCAACTGTATAAAGCAGGAGGGATAGTTTAAGCTCATCAGATCAAATCTTGTAGAAATTTGCATGTCGTTCTTTCTTGTCTCCCAGACTGGATATTCCTTCACGTTCTACAACTGAACTCTCAGAACTTGGCAATGATTTTTTTACAAGACTTTTTGAGAAATGTGATAAGGTGTGTGATCATCGTTTCAGCACATTTCAAAGTTGTATTATGTTGTTATAGGATGTCGTAGGATGTATTGCATAAAGTTGTAGGATGTTGTAGGATGTTGTTGTAGGATGTTGTAGGATGTATTGCATAAAGTTGTACGATGTTGTAGGATGTAGTTGCATAAAGTTGTAGGATGTTGTTGTAGGATGTTGTAGGATGTAGGTGCGTAAAGTTATACGATGTTGTAGGATGTTGTAGGATGTAGGTGCATAAAGTTGTAGGATGTTGTAGGATGTAGGTGCATAAAGTTGTAGGATGTTGTAGAATGTTGTAGGATGTAGGTGCATAAAGTTGAACGATGTTGTAGGATGTTGTAGGATGTAGGTGCATAAAGTTGTACGATGTTGTAGGATGTTGTAGGATGTAGGTGCATAAATTTGTAGGATGTTGTAGGATGTTGTAGGATGTAGGTGCATAAATTTGTAGGATTTTGTAGAATGTTGTAGGATGTAGGTGCATAAAGTTGTAGGATGTTTGTAAACTTTATTGTGTTGATGATTTGATCTAGGATAAAGATGGCGCTCTATCGCCGGAGGAACTGGAGGTTTGTAAGAACTTATTTTGTTGGACCGTTTTGTCGTTTGATATACAGAGATTATATTTACGGCGCAACAAACACCAACATACACTGTAAACCGCGATGAGCTTGACAATAGGGCTAGCTTCGACCTCTTGATCGTTTTTTACTTTTATCTTAACTGATATAATTTCATAAATTGGCATTGCAAATGCTTGTTGTTGTTTTTTTCAAGCAGAACTTGTTTCGAAAACACTGTCATGTTATTGTTGGCAAACATGCAGTCTTTTCTACTCTCACCCGATCCAAAAAAAAATAATCAGTTAAATACAGTGCAAAGAATTAATGTTTAAGTTCTGCTTAACATCGGTCCTACCAACATGGCCGTCATGACGTCACATGAACAGACACTTTTAAAAGCAGTTCCCTTCTTTGTAGGATCTATTTAGTGTGTGTCCAATAATGCCTTGGAATGAAGAGGTTTTGAGTTGCATTCAAACCAATGAGAATGGATGGATCACATATGATAGCTACATAGCCTTATGGGTGTATGTACCTTAATGTACATCGATGTATAATGTAGTTGCACGCAAACCAATGAACATGGATGGATCACATATGATAGCTACATAGCCTTATGGGTGTATGTACCTTAATGTACATCGATGTATAATGTAGTTGCACGCAAACCAATGAACATGGATGGATCACATATGATAACTACATAGCCTTGTGGGTGTATGCGTGTACATCGATGTATAATGTAATACAAGTAATGAAGTATTTTGGGTAACGCGCTTTTTTTTGCGTTTAGTCTGACGACATATTTGGATTGTAATCGAGTTTTTTCGTGGCTTTCATACTTTGGCTATATGCATGGCGAGGTGGAAAGACAACTGTCTACAGCTGTTACTGGTAAAATGATATTAAAATTTTGTGTTGTCCATTTTGTATGGTACATGATAGTATGATATGTGTCTGCTGAAGTTGTATGGAAACAATTTGAGGTCAAAGAAACGCTTTTTGTGATAAGTGATGGCAGGATTTTGTCGTATGAAATTCACTCTTACGTACTTGTTCCTGATATATACAAAGTTGCGAATGATATATAAATTAAGCGCAGTACCAGTACATCAAAGATAAGCAATATTCCTAGTAATGACAACATCATTGTACAAATACATCGAAGTTATCTTTCTATCGCAAAACTCAGGGGAAGGAAGCAATTCTTAAGAAACCAATCCGTCCCTATTCCTTCGCTAAAAGCTTCCCTATCTTATCATAAAGTCGGTGTCATTTTGTATTTTTAGTCACTCGTAGTAAAGATGTTGATCTTTCCAAGCGACAGACATCGAGAAAAGTATTTCGTTGTAACGTCATCGGACCACCAGGAGCGGGCAGAGTAAGTGCTAATCATACATAGCTGTTGGAAACAATATTAAATCACGTAATAAAATGGTTGCCTCGCGATCTTTTGTTACCACGGGGACGTTTACTGACGTATTTCCTTCAAGCATAGGGATGAGGGAATTTTAGTTCTACATATCCCTCATCAATATTTCTTTTAACGTCTTGTTTCCACATTTTATTCTCGTTGCCTGAAGAAATTGCATCGGCTTGCATCTTGACTTTTCAATGGCTGAATCATTTTAAAGAATGAGTATCAGCATCATGCTTTGCGCGCTTGGTTGGCCATTTTAAAGGACCCCGAAAATGGCGACTATAATATGTTTGATTTAAGTACATAAGTACAGCATAAAATACGACATGAATATCGCAGCAACAGTCAAACTATCAACCATAAATGCTTCCTATAAATAAATATGATCATATAAGTCAATAAACAAAACAAAACCTCTACTAAATACACATCGGACTGCTTAAGTGCACGAAAGTTCCCGTATGAAAATATAAACATTGTGCGCGCAAAGCATGACCCTGATACTCATTCTTTAATTCAGGTCGATGGAAGATGTCTTCGGCAAGTTAATTGAAACCACACCACTTCGATATCAAAATTAGCATTCGGCTGTTAAATCGTCAATACTTGAGACACAATCGGGAAACTCGTTTTTACAACCCTTTGATCATTTCTGCTCCACCGTGTATGTCGTTGTGTGGCAATAGAAATCTCCTTTCCTCTGCGTCGGCAACTTCCTAATTATTAACTTGTGAAAAACGGTGATTGGCCATATTCCGCCATCAACAACTTATGCTATAATTAAACTTCTATATGTACTTTCAAAACAAACTCATACACAGGCTCACTGAACCAGTTCGACAACAGAATTCGCAATTAAAAAAGCTTGACCAATTTCTCTATTCCCTCGCTGACCATGAACAATATTCCTTTGAACACCATCAATGGTTGAAAATATTCAAATCAGTGAACTCAAAGTTTGATGAAATTATTGTCAAACGGAAGAATCTAATGCATTGATTATTCTCTCCGAAACCATGTTATTACAAAGTACGCGTGCTTTCGTGGATATTAGTGATTAAATGTCCCCTAAACCTCCCTCAGTTTGTGGGACATTTAATCTCTAATATCCCTGAAAGCATGCGTTTTCTTGTAATAATTTGTTTGCGAAACATTGTTTTACATTTCTTCAACAGACAACATTGCTACAAGGACTTGTTAACAGAAGTTTAGAGGTATGTGGGGGATTAACTAAGAGGATATTTAGAGATACGTGGGGAATTTGATTGAGATGATACGTGAGGATATTTAGAGATACGTGGGGAGATTGATTGAGATGATACGTGAGGATATTTAGAGATACGTGGGGATATTTAGGGATACGTGGGGAGATTGATTGAGATGATACGTGGGGATATTTAGAGATAGTAAAGAAATTGATTAAGAGAATACGGGGGATATTTAGGGATGCGTGTGGATATTTAGGGATGCGAGGGGTATTTCGGGATACATGGGGATATTTAGGGATACGTGAGGATGTTAAGAGATGAATCATTACTAATGCGAACCAGACTTAAAGGTGGATATGTTTTTAGGAAATCGAGGGGCGAAAGGATGTCGCCGAGACGAAGTTCACGATTAACACTGTAGATTTAAGTGGTCAAGAAAAATATCTAATTGTAAGTTTCAGCAATGTTTATTTTCTTAACAATTCATAAATTGCATGTGTGGCCATCTTTTTTAGTTATGTAAGATAACCTGGAATCAGGTTGATATCGAGTTGCTCAACAGCAAGAAATGTGACGTCATCTGTTTTCTGTACGACCAATCAGATCCCAGCTCATTTTCTAAAGTCCTCGAGCATTACGAGGTATGCAGTTCAATATTCGACAGAGCCTTCTATTAAAAATAAAATAGATTCCGAATACAGACATCGAGTTTTTGTGCCTTCTATTGAAAATAAAATAGATTCCGAATACAGACATCGAGTTTTCGTGCCTTCTATTGAAAATAAAATAGATTCCGAATACAGACATCGAGTTTTCGTGCCTTCTATTGAAAATAAAATAGATTCCGAATACAGACATCGAGTTTTCGTGCCTTCTATTGAAAATAAGATAGATTCCGAATACAGACATCGAGTTTCGTGCCTTCTATTGAAAATAAAATAGATTCAGAATACAGACATCAAGTTTTCGTGCCTTCTATTGAAAATAAAATAGATTCCGAATACAGACATCAAGTTTTCGTGCCTTCTATTGAAAATAAAATAGATTCCGAATACAGACATCAAGTTTTCGTGATATTCCAGATAGAGCAAGAGCTCAAACACAGAGTAGATAATATAATATAAAACAAATTCCGAAGAAACAAGACATCCTCAGACAGAATGATGACTTTGACATCCTCAGACAGAATGATGACTTTTTTTTCAAAGTCATCCTCATCATTCTGTCTGAGGATGACTTTGAAATAAAGTCGAACATTTACAGTTTACTTCTCGTCTTGTTTTGATTCATATTTTGCAATCTCAAGATGTCTTGCTTCTTCGGAATTTGTTTTTTACTATACTTTTTTAAATTGTCGGCTGGTCATGGTTTTTAGAGTAGATAATATTTCGTTTTTATTCCGAAGGCATCGTTAGACCAATGTCTGCGAAATAATACCTTCTCTGTGTTAGAACTCTTGCTTTATCTTCAATATCAAGGAAACAGGATTCCTGTGTTTGGAATCTCGTTTATTTTGTATTGTTTAAAGTTGTCTGCTTGTCCTGGTTATGAATCCGCGTTTAAACAAGATTAGGCTATTTGAATTTTTTTTTCATTTTATATTTCTAAGGTCCCGTCCACAAGTATACGGATATTTTCGTATCCGCAACTATTTTGTTGCTGATCAGGTTGCGTATAAAAATGTTTTTGCGTCCACATGTAGCTCGATATTATCCGGATTTATTATAGTTCCCAGGACTTCGCGCTGTCCGTTTCCCTCGCATTTTTTGAAATTGTTAGCAATTTGAATTCGGTCGGTGCGTGCAAACGTTTTTCGGTTTTGTTTGAATGTGCACGTCATAATTGGGACAGAAATCGTAAAAGATTTAGAGGAGCAAGACGGACTCCTTCATTTGGACTGATGATGAGGTTGAACTCTTACTGAAAGTCACACTAGAATTCAAAACATCTAACGCTATGTAGAAGTGGTCGATTGGAATCGATCTGAAGCAAATATGACGACATTTTAAACGCGCTATAATAGTTGCCAGGCAATCTTGGTGAAAAATATCCGAATTCACCGTCCACACGCATTCAAATTGTTGGCGGATACGAAAGTTTTCACTCTAGAGAGCGGATTCAAAAGTTTATGGATAACCCGCTCAAATATTCGGATGCATGTGGACCCAAAGGCTTATCCGCAACTTTTTTGTTGCGGATACGAAAATATCCGTATGCGTGTGGACGGGGCCTTAAAATGTCGTCAAGTAAAGAATTCCATGTTGCTACAGCGTCTCAAAAATCTTTCTTCGCATTTTGAAACACGAATCCAGGATTCTTACTTGACTTATAACGCGATTGAAGACGTTATGACAATTTTCAACTGGATAATAGTCTATAATGATAAAGTAAATGGTTTGAACCCGGGAGTATCGTTACATGTTTGTAAATGTCGATCGTCCAGGTTGGTATAGTCCTGAGAAGGACTGTTTTTGTTGTTGTTGACTGACGTTTCGACAACCTTAGCGGTATTCATCTTCAGAGTCAAAAAAAAAAAATGATGCCATTAGTCTCAATTCATTTCCTTTTCCTGAGAATTTTCTTTCTTCGTTCGTAGAACGTAATGTCTGGTGTTCCATGTTTGTTCATCGCCTCTAAATCAGATCTGCCAGCCGTCGTACAGGTGAGAGCTCTTACATTTTAACATTGCTTTCGACTTGTTTGAATAGGAAGATTATTTTACCGTTAAAACTCTGTCGAAATGAGACACATCTGCAAGGTTAAGAATTTTTTACTGTAGCAAGTCTCCGAGCAGGTTTTCAACTTCCTTATGTTTATCTATCCATAAAGGTATCTATATAAAGTAAATGGTTTGAACCCGGGAGTATCGTTACATGTTTGTAGATGTAGATCGTCCAGGTTAGTGTAATCCTGAGAGGGACTGTTGTTGTTGATGTTGACTGACGTTTCGACAACCTTAGCGGTAGACATCTTCAGAGTCAAATGAGGAGTAAACGTCAGGTTAGCCGTATTTGTTATCTAGCTCTTACGTCATTGTATTGTGTGTACAAACAACAAAAACAGTCCTTCTCAGGACTATACCAACCTGGACGATGTACATTTACAAACATGTAAAGTTTCCATGATACGACCTTAATGTCCGTATTCTAAAAGTGCACTCACTTGCTGAATGCGACACAAGAATGAAGAATCGCGCTCCCTCTAATGAACGACCAAGAAATTTACCCGTCGATGATAATATTATTGCTTAAATATTTCAAACCAAGCAAACTTCTGGCAAATTTCTAGGTGATTTTCATCCCCACTCGTTAGTGTTAGCAAGCTTTTCGAATACAGGCTTGAATATCCATTCATTTATTGTACATTACGTAATGTTTTATAGCGTTGTATCCCTCATTATCCATCACCAGATAGACATGTTGTATGTATATGTACACATCTTTTTTTCCTGTAGGATTCGGAGATCCAACCCTCTCTTTATTGTTCTTTGAATAATTTACCTGCACCTGTGGTATGTATGATTTCTGAAATTGAATATTTTTCCCGCCCGACCCTACCAAATACCTATGACTAAAAACATTTTTCCTTCATTTTCAAGCCTTTCTCTGCTTTAACGAAAGCGACTTTAACGAAAGACGTTTTCAAGACAATTACTCACTTGGCCGTATATCCGTAAGTGTTTTATTGTTCCTTGTTTTACTTTTTAATTTAAATATTTGATCTCGTGCATGTTGGAGCTCAAAAGTGCAAGATAACGTTTTGTTACTGACTTACTGAATTCATGGTAAAATATGTTAGTCAATAAATCTTCATCAATCCATATTCATCAATCCATGTTCATCAATCCATATTCATCAATCCATATTCATCAATCCATATACATCAATCCATCAATCCATGTTCATCAATCCATATTCATCAATCCATATTCATCAATCCATGTTCATCAATCCATATTCATCAATCCATGTTCATCAATCCATGTACATCAATCCATATTCATCTATCCATATTCATCAATCCATGTTCATTCAATCCATATTCATCAATCCATGTTCATCAATCCATATTCATCAATCCATATACATCAATTCATATTTATCTATCCATATTCATCAATCCATATACATCAATCCATATACATCAATCCAAATACATCAATCCATGTTCATCTATCCATATTCATCAATCCATTTTTATCAATCCATATACATCAATCCAAATACATCAATCCATGTTCATCTATCCATATTCATCAATCCATTTTATCAATCCATGTTCATCAATCCATTTTCATCAATTCACTTGGTTATGTATTCATTGCCCATAGTGGATATGAAAGTTGACCTCCTAACGTACACTTATACTTAATAGCAAGCCAATGGACCAAACATTATTTCAGGTCAGTAGTATAACGACAATTATTTTCACATGTTGCATTTCATTTCAGCCATCTCACTGGTCGAAAATCTCAATTTTTCTCGACAACTACAGTCTTATCGCTCGGCTTTGGTACAGCTTGTCTGGCTGCTGGAGCTTTTCTTTTATACAAATATTTAAGGCACAATAAAACGTAATTATAAATGGCGCTTGGAAACTTTAAAAACTTGTCACTGCCGGAAAGCTTTACTAAAAACTAGCTGTAATTTGGAAACTTTTTAAAGCTCATCTGTTACTTTCAAATTTCTACAATCCCAGTTAAAGCATTGGAATAGAATTATTATATTTAATTTGATATACGGTGTACTTCACGTATTTCAAGCGTAGATTGTGTTAACATTTGATGTTGGCAAGGGATTATTACCTCTTGGAAAAAAATCCAAAACAAATAATTCAAGCACTGGGAATTTTACTTCAGTAAAGAAACATGCCACTTGCAATGTTAATCGTATAAATTACATGCTGTGCTATACTATGCTATGGTGTAATATTGTGTTATATTGGATTTCAAATCGTATTGTATTGTATTATGCTATCTATTGTATGGCGCTGTAGTGTTGTGCACTGTGTTGTGGTGTGGTGCAGTATGTATGGTAAGCTATTGTATGGCGCTGTAGTGTTGTGCACTGTGTTGTGGTGTGGTGCAGTATGTATGGTAAGCTATTGTATGGCGCTGTAGTGTTGTGCACTGTGTTGTGGTGTGGTGCATTATGTATGGTAAGCTATGGCTATTGTAATCTGGTGGCTATGGTGCTATTGTATGGCGCTAGTGTTGTGCACTGTGTTGTGGTGTGGTGCAGTATGTATGGTAAGCTATTGTATCGGTGTGGTGCATTATGTATGGTAAGCTATTGTATGCTATGGTATGCCTAGCTCTGTTATGTCAAGTTAGGCCTGGCTATGCTATGCTATCCTGTCATATGCTTCTATAATATAGTTCAACAAAATGCATAACGCTCTACAACTAGCAAGTTTGGCATCGTCATGTTTCGTGCGTGAATACTTTTTGACCGCTGAACTGTAAACGCAAAACCGCTTTTCACTTATAACATTCATCCTTGTAGATGGTGAGGCTCAAAAGATATTCACCCTTGTAGATGGTGAGGTTCAAAAGATATTCACCCTTGTAGATGGCGAGGCTCAAAAGATATTCACCCTTGTAGATGGTGAGGCTCAAAAGATATTCACCCTTGTAGATGGCGAGGTTTAAAAGATATTCACCCTTGTAGATGGCGAGGTTCAAAAGATATTCACCCTTGTAGATGGTGAGGTTCAAAAGATATTCACCCTTGTAGATGGCGAGGTTCGAAAGATATTCACCCTTGTAGATGGCGAGGTTCAAAAGATATTCACCCTTGTAGATGGTGAGGCTCAAAAGATATTCACCCTTGTAGATGGTGAGGTTCAAAAGATATTCACCCTTGTAGATGGTAAGGTTCAAAGATATTCACTTGTAGATGGTGAGGCTCAAAGATATTCACCCTTTTAGATGAGATATTCACCCTTGTAGATGGCGAGGTTTAAAGATATTCAAGATAGGTTCAAAAGATATTCACCCTTGTAGATGGCGAGGTTCAAAAGATATTCACCCTTGTAGATGGTGAGGCTGTTCACCCTTGATGGCGAGGTTCAAAGATATTCACCCTTGTAGATGGCGAGGTTCAAAAGATATTCACCCTTGTAGATGGTGAGGCTCAAAAATATTCACCCTTGTAGATGGTGAGGTGTAATCAAATTCTATATTTGAGTAACTTTAAGTCTAGGTTTATGTAGACAATTATATCAAATTTTCAAGTCTGATCCCATCTGTCTGTTCCTTGTCATCCCGAATCTGTGTCCCAGTTTCGGTTGACAGCAAAATGTTATCCATCATTCTATTGTCCTAAATATCTGGGGCCGGCTGTATGAACCGGATAGCAAATTCTTCTGAACGTTCATAAAATCTCTTATAGGAGAAAATATACGATTTGTACTGTGCAATCACTGAAATAAAATGTTGTTTCGAAGATTATTAAATTTCTCTGTTGTAAGAAAAATAAAAACATCAAACTTTTTACAAGTTTGAAAATTTTTGCAATCCAATGGATAACGCTCTCCAGCAGCGGCGCCTGGCCCATAGTGACAGGGCTGACTATTGTCATATACAAGCTAAAGTTGTTTTTTTAATTTGTTCTTGATTCTAAAATAAGCTCTTCACTCCAATACCCAACAGCCTGCATTTCTTCAAAAGTTAACAAGCGCCTCCGGCGTGTATTGGTGGCAATTGCGCAATACGGTTTGTATGGTGACGTGCCTGAATGACAGGAAGTAGTTTGCATTCATTATTCAGACTATTTGAAGGATTGAATATCCGGTTTCGATGTTCAAGTGTTAAATATGGCACACCAACAAGTGAGAATTTCTATTTATTTAATTCATAAAATGCGTTCGTTATCATTTTGTTCAGTGTTAAAACATTAAATACTCTTTTCGCATTTTCTTTAGCAATTTCTACTGACGGATCTGCAACACGAAGGTTGGATTTTACTCGTTAAGTATACATTAGTCATTCAATTTCCGAACTGTGTTAGCTTAAGTATTTTTTTTTTCGCTTTTTAAAATAGCGTTTGTGTTTTCTGTACGTCCTTGAATCGTGTTGTTTGTGTTAAATATATTGTTTTCATGTATAATTATGTCTTATGGCGTTCAAACTTCATGATGACAATTTGATCCTAATGAAGAAACGTCCTTAAATTATCAATTTCTAGAATATAAAGAAAATTACATTTCTTTGTGAATTACAATTGTCAATTGTGCAAAACACGTTGCATGAATTAATGCTTAACTTGAAATATATGAACAAATCGTTTGAATAGCCATGAAACATCACCCACAAACTATATTTTATAAATCATGTTATTGATGTTAATTTACCAATAAGATAATTGTACATAAAATTTAGTGGTTAAATTTTGTGGTATTAATCATCATAATTTATCTACACGGTCTCTCCTGCCTAGGAATTAGAACTTACAACATGCAGTTTTCCTAATTTGTATGTGTTATGTATTCAATGATGTTTATGACTTGTTAGGGATAAATTACTGCAAAATCATACCAATTCCAAATCTTAAGTGATTTCAATAATTTGGGGTTTTTTTTGTGGGGCACCTTGTGTCATACAGATTTTGACTAGTTTATTGGATATAGGTGAGATTAATATAGCTGATGTGATATGTGGTTTAAGTTCTAATGTTTGAGTGTCTTAGAGTTTAGTCTAAATGTAAATATCAATAATAATTCGATACTTTTATGATTTTCTGTGAATATTTCTAGCATTGGCAAAAGTTTTCAAGTTTGCTGATGTCGAAGAAAAAGGTTATGTTGATGTCGAGACTATCTCAACCTTGGCCGTGCAATTACTTGGGGGCATTTGACAGAAAGTCAAAAACATTATATAAAAGTTGTATCGGATGAAAAGTCGGAGAAAGGTTAGTGAGAAACACTTACAAAAAGCCTGTTTCCATTCAGTGCAAAATATCCCGCACAGTTGAAATCAGTATGCGAATTAGTTCAAAAAAAAATAATGTGCAATTTTTTTGACAAAATTGTTTCTTTAGAGGCATAATCAAATCAATATTACGTTAATTATTATACAGCGCTAATTGCTAAATTAATATTTTCAAACGTGATCAAATTCGTATGATTTACGACAATGTGCAAAACCGCTGATTTTTGCACATCGTTTGAAAAAGTGATGTGCAATTGTTTTCATTTTAGCTAAAACAATGTGCAAATTGCACATTGCACACCATTAATTCGCACACTTGTTGAAATCTTTTTCTTATGAAAAGCGCATATTCAAATTTATAAAATATGCATGCACTTCAAGAAGCAGTGGTCAAAGTTTGCCTACACAACATATTGCATTGAAACAAACTCACCTCTGACCTTGACCTTGACCTTGACCTTTTCTCTATATTGTGACATCTTATGTCATTAATTTTTCTTGATTTAAGGTCTGCTGTCTTCGAACAGTTTTATTGATATAATGTCGAAAGTGATGATACAAACGACTCGATGGGGAAAGATGAAAACTGCTTTGGATAGTTATGTTGGTTTTGACACCATCCAGGAGCAGATCAGGAAGAAATCACTCAAACGTGGATTCGAGTTGAACATCATGGTTGTTGGTAGGATATTTGTGAGCACACTTTGAGTTGAACATCATGGTTGTTGGTAGGACATTTGTGAGCACACTTTGAGTTGAACATCATGGCTGTTGGTAGGATATTTGTGAGCACACTTTGAGTTGAACATCATGGTTTTGGTAGGATATTTTGAGCACACTTTGAGTTGAACATCATGGTTGTTGGTAGGATATTTGTGAGCACACTTTGAGTTGAACATCATGGTTGTTGGTAGGATATTTGTGAGCACACTTTGAGTTGAACATCATGGTTGTTGGTAGGATATTTGTGAGCACACTTTGAGTTGAACATCATGGTTGTTGGTAGGATATTTGTGAGCACACTTTGATTGAACATCATGGTTGTTGGTAGGATATTTGTGAGCACACTTTGAGTTGAACATCATGGTTGTTGGTAGGATATTTGTGAGCGCACTTTGAGTTGAACATCATGGTTGTTGGTGGGATATTTGTGAGCAAACTTATTCAATAGTGCCCAAAAGATGACTTAAAAACTGTTTAGCTAGTTGCCACTCAAAACTGTGACTCGTTCCTACATTGGAAAGATTCCAAATTGCTTAAGCTGGATAACGATTTTCAAAAATAGTTGCACAGCAAGTGTTTGACAACTGCTAAACTTTTTGCAAATATCTTGTGAACAATATTTTCATTTTCTTTCCAGGGGCGTCTGGTTTGGGAAAGTCAACTTTGGTGAACACATTGTTTAAGGCAAAGCTGAGTCGCACATCGTCCATAACTCAGCCGTTTGCCATTCCAAAGACTGTTGAAATCAAGACAATTAGTCATGGTAAGTGTTTTTAAGACGCAAATTTCGACACAATTGGCATTCAAGTCTGTGCATTTTTTGTTTTGTTTCAGTAATTGAAGAGAAAGAAGTTCGTCTTCGTTTGACGATTACAGATACTCCCGGGTTTGGTGATCAAGTAAACAATACAAACTGGTGAGTACAGGACTGACTTATAAAGGTAACAAGATTTCTACTTATAGTAAACAAGAACTTTGATCTTGTCTTTATATTTTTATTATATCTTGTCTTTTTATGTTCTTTTTAAAAACAAAACCTGCACAACACAAGCATTATCCGACGAATTTTTAAGATAGATAAAAGTTTCGCACAATCTGTGCGAAGTGCTGGTTCACTGTTCTCAAACTTCACACTAACAATGGGACTGTATTTTGAATATAATGTTTTAACACTTCAATAAGATATTTACAGTGTTGTGCACGATTTTACGTTCCAAGCGTTGGTTCTTCGCGATACGGAAGAATTAAATTGATCTCGTTAAGATTACGGACAACCGTCAATCCTTAAACTGCGTTTTCGAACTTTATTGCTTTCTGCAATAGGACTGATACTTTATCAAATTTGTATGACCAGTTCATACACCAGTAACGTCAACTTTTCCGTACCCCCGAACCAACGCTTGCAAGCTATATTTATGTATAATTATTCGGAAGTGGTTTTGGGCGTTTACATATGACGCGCAACTTTGCCATTCCGTTTCTACCTACATCCTACCGCAATGACGAATTGCGATGAGGAAGTGTTCTCTTAACATGACTATAGTGTTTTACATCAATTTAATAATATCCGTTATATCTTATAATTTATAATATGACACAGTCACACGCTACATAATTTGACATGACAATTTACAACAAAAAGCTCAAACAGACTTAAAACATACCACTTGAACAATATTAAACATTTCTTATTGTGGCTGGATCACTAGATCCATTATCTATGTGTTGTGCATTTTTAGATCAGTGGTAATTCTTCAACTTTGTATCCCATGTCAAACTAGATCTCTATGTGTATAATGCTTTATGTTCTAACTCTCCAACAGATTTCTTTTGAATGTTTGCATTTAAACATTTTCTTTCCTCTCGAGCGTGTGTATTTCAAATGCAACAGGTTGCAAAGAGCCGATGGCATGTAATTTTGCCCTGAATGAAAGTTACTCTTCTGAATGTTATATATATATGTTATACATGTTGTAGACATTGTACGTAGATGTTGTAGGCATTGTACGTAGATGTTGTAGACATTGTACGTAGATGTTGTAGACATTGTACGTAGATGTTGTAGACATTGTACGTAGATGTTGTACATTGTACGTAGATGTTGACATTGTACGTAGATGTTGTAGACATTGTACGTAGATGTTGTAGACATTGTACGTAGATGTTGTCATTGTACGTAGATGTTGTAGACATTGTACGTAGATGTTGTAGACATTGTACGTAGATGTTGGACGTAGATGTTGACATTGTACGTAGATGTTGTAGACATGTACGTAGATGTTGTAGACACGTAGACACGTAGATGTTGTAGACATTGTAGATGTTGTCATTGTACGAGATGTTGTCATTGTACGCAGATGTTGTAGACATTGTACGTAGATGTTGTGACATTGCGTAGATGTTGGACATTGTACGTAGATGTTGTAGACATTGTACGTAGATAGACATTTACCGTAGATGTTAGACATTGTACGTAGATGTTGTAGACATTGTACGCAGATGTTGTACATTGTACGTAGATGTTGTAGACATTGTACGTAGATGTTGTAGACATTGTACGTAGATGTTGTAGACATTGTACGTAGATGTTGTAGACATTGTACGTAGATGTTGTAGACATTGTACGTAGATGTTGTAGACATTGTACGTAGATGTTGTAGACATTGTACGTAGATGTTATTGTACGTAGATGTTGTAGACATTGTACCAACATTGTACGTAGATGTTGTAGACATTGTACGTTGTACATTGTACGTAGATGTTGTAGACATTGTACGTAGATGTTGTAGACATTGTACGTAGATGTTGTAGACAGTGTACGTAGAGGCTGTAGATGTTATTTAAAAGTGGTGAATGTTAAATGTGGGTAAATATACTGTCGATATTATATTATACACAATGTGTCGTTCTTTTTTAGCTGGGAGCCAGTTATTGAGTACATACATGATCAGTTCGATCACTACTATCGAGAGGAGTCGAGTATTTTTAGAAAAGCAAGGATTCCTGACACAAGAGTCCATTGTTGTCTTTACTTTATTGAACCCACAGGGCACAGGTGAGGATATGAAACATGTGAGGATAAAGTTATGTGAAGATTAGGAACAAATGAGGATAAGGAGTATTTTAGTATAGAGAACACTTGAATATAAGCAGTGTGTGAGATGAGAAACATGTGAAGATTAGGAACATAAGAGGATAAAGTAATGCGAAGGTAAGGAACACCATGAGGATAAGGAGCATTCGAGTATAGAGAACACGTGAAGATAAGAAATGTGTGAGAATGAGGAACATGCGAGGATGACTGTGGACTTCTTATGTTTTGCTATTCCTACACAATATAAAATGCGTCTTGAACGTGCTTTTTTGCAGATTAAAAGCACTTGACCTGGAGTTTATGAAACGCCTCGACAAGTGCGTGAATATTATTCCGGTTATTGCGAAGTCAGATACGCTGACTTTGGAGGAAAGGCAAGCGTTCAAACGTCGAGTAAGTGTTGCATTGTTATGTCCCAATAGATCCCTGTTTGTACTGCATTTATCTCCGCTATTCTGTTCTCTGTTCTGATATAACTGGACGGCTACTTCCCGCCAAAATTTGATGCCAGCTATTGAACTAGTTGTAATTCTCCCATGTAATAAAGTTGATTTACGACCTGTGATGTAGCCAGCCAGCCAGTTTGTTCGTGCTATGTAGATTTTTTGGTGTTCACTCGCTGTAAAAACAATGAATTTCTAGAGAAATTAACAATGTTAATGATTGCCAAACGTATCCTTGTAGATTCGTGAAGATTTGAGTGATGACGTCAACATATATCCCATAATTCACGACGAGCTTGATGAAGATGAAGTCCGAACTAGTATGAAGATTAAGGTACGTAAGTTTTACTCGCTTAAGAAAAAACTATGAAGATTTTATTGTTCATTAAAATGCTAAGGCCCGCTTCGAACGTTGCATTTTACATTAGCCGAATGCATTACGGACAAAAGAAAATGAGATGAAATTCCTCATTATCTTTTGTTTTAAATGCGTTCAGCTCGTTTAAAATACGACGTTTGAGACAGGCCTATACATTGGAATAAAGAAGTGCTTGAAATTTAGTTTAACATGAGGAAAATGACTAATTTTTTCCTTCATTAAAAAACCAAATTTACAAATGAAATAATGATTAATGATACATGCATTATAATCGTAGATAAGAGAAATGAAAGAAATTTACGAAATATTTTATGGTTGATTCAGACAACGAGTCAAAAGGCAGTTTTTTAACTTTGCACTTTGACTTCTGCACTATTCTTAAATCCTTAGTTGAATAAAAATTTTCTATTTAATAACGTTTTATTTTCTCCCTGAGACATCTTCAAATAGAATATTTTATAGTTTCATAAGGCTTCGAGTATAACATTTGTTATGTTCGTTATGTAACAAGATAATTAATGAATGATCAATATAATCTGAAAGCCTAAAATGTAACTTTTTAATGAGCCATTAGAAAGAATTGTGTTGTATTAGTTTTTGTGTTGATATCATGTATAAGCAGGCTAACTGCTATGTTCTACTGCAAAAAATTAGAAAACGGCCGACCTACCAACCGGCTACTTTCCATATCTTTAAAATGTATGCACAAACAAACAACGAACTTATGTAATGTAATTTTAACCACTTTTAACAACGGAAACAAACCTAGAAACAATATTACTCGTACTATGACTAAAGGAATGTAGTAACACACATCTGTTTAACTGACAGTAGTCCAAACCAAATAACTCAAGATCTCGTACAAATGCAAGCTTTACAGTTGATTGGAAATGACAGCCTACTCACGTGTACGCTTTGCGTATCTATTTTTTATTGATGACGTAAAGATTTCTTCAGCTACAAGCATATCGACGCATGTTGATGTTTTTAGCTGTCAGTAAGCGTGTAATCCGTTTGGTTTTGAACAAAACAGTCTTTCCGTTTGCGAAGACAATCAAACACGATTGAACGAATCCTCTTAAAGCTGGAATTTCATTATTTGATATCATATTGAATCAAATGTCCGATTAAGAATAGTTTTAATCTTAAGGGTAATTTTAGTTCATTAAAAACCGCGTGTAATTCTATAAAACCAAAAATATCCAAATTACTTCCATAATTTCGGTATATCGGAACTTTGCCAATACGAAAAAGCCAATATCGATGTTTTAAAATCGTACATTCCTTGATATTTCGATGTTTCGCCATTGATTGCCATCATTGATATATATATACGGGGGGTGGAACGATTAAAAACATTATTTTTCAGGAGCAACTTCCGTTTGCTGTGGTTGGTAGTGACAGACATGTTTCAGTTGGGGGAAAGTCTGTTCTTGGTAGAAAAACCCGATGGGGGATTGTTGAGGGTAAGTGTAAGTGATATTTGGTAGAAAAACCCGATGGGGATTGTTGAGGGTAAGTGTAAGTAATATTTGGGAGAAAAATCCGATGGGGGATTGTTGAGGGTAAGTGTAAGTGATATTTGGTAGAAAACCCGATGGGGGATTGTTGAGGGTAAGTGTAAGTAATATTTGGGAGAAAAACCCAATGGGGGATTGTTGAGGGTAAGTGTAAGTAATATTTGCGAGAAAAACCCGATGGGGGATTGTTGAGGGTAAGTGTAAGTGATATTTGGTAGAAAAACCGATGGGGATTGTTGAGGGTAAGTGTAAGTAATATTGGCATAAAACCGGTGGGGATTGTTGAGGGTAAGTGTAAGTAATATTTGGTATAAAAACCCGGTGGGTGATTGTTGAGGGTAAGTGTAAGTAATATTTGGTATAAAAACCCGATGGGGATTGTTGAGGGTAAGTGTAAGTAATATTTGGTAGAAAACCGATGGGGATTGTTGAGGGTAAGTGTAAGTAATATTTGGTATAAAACCGATGGGGATTGTTGAGGGTAAGTGTAAGTAATATTTGGTAGAAAACCCGATGGGGATTGTTGAGGGTAAGTGTAAGTAATATTTGGTAGAAAACCCGATGGGGATTGTTGAGGGTAAGTGTAAGTAATATTTGGTAGAAAAACCCGATGGGGGATTGTTGAGGGTAAGTGTAAGTAATATTTGGTAGAAAAACCCTATGGGGGATTGTTGAGGCTAAGTGTAAGTGATATTTGGTATAAAACCCGATGGGGGATTGTTGAGGGTAAGTTTAAGTAATATTTGGTAGAAAAACTCGATGGGGATTGTTGAGGCTAAGTGTAAGTGATATTTGGTATAAAAACCCGATGGGGGATTGTTGAGGGTAAGTTTAAGTAATATTTGGTATAAAAACCCGATGGGGGATTGTTGAGGCTAAGTTTAAGTAATATTTGGTAGAAAAACTCGATGGGGATTGCTGAGGCTAAGTGTAAGTGATATTTGAAATCATGTGTAACGAAACAATTACATTATGTCCTCATCCAAACACAGGCATCGACCAATCAGAGCTTACGTTATAAATGTATTTGTTTTATTGTGTAGTTGAAAACAAGAATCATTGTGAGTTTACATTGCTTCGTGATTTGTTGATAAAGTAAGTTCCACAAATACGGAGTCTAATGTTAAATAATATATGTCAACCAAGATGCATTGCGCGCTCTTTTGTTTATGTTTACATCGTTACTTTTTGAGCCTGCGAGACACTAAATTCTATTTTGTCACTATGTCGTCCAATTAGTTAGCGAAAAAAACATTAATTAAAAACTTCAATGAAAATCCTCCATTTTCTCGACCCAAAAAATATCGACACGCTGCAGTTCACTGTCACGCTGTGATCAACGCGCAATGCATCTTGGTCGACGCTCATTCTTTTATGACAGTGACGTCACCAGCTCGATAATTACGATTGGTTGCTATTATTCATACGTACATGCTTGCAGAATTAAGTTCCTTTGAAATGATTGTGTTTTAGGGATTATAATATGCATATATTATAAATATCTATCCCCAGTCCTCACGCCCAATGATCAAGCTAGCGACGTCACTGATTCATTTTCCGAAAAACTTGGCCTAAATATACCTTCGACAGATAAACTTAACTTCAATATACCTTTGACAGATAAACTTAACTTCAATAAACCTTTGACAGATAAACTTGGCCTAAATATACCTGAAGATTATATTGCAAGTTTGCCCAAATGTTTTTTTAGAACTCACATGCAGGATTTGAAAGAAGTCACTGACTTCTTGCACTACGAGAGTTATCGCAGGCAAAGATTCTCACGACCAAACAGTGGCGAAACTTCTCCTTCAGATGAGAAACGTCCTGTGACGCAATCAGGCGAATTACTCAGCGAAAGTGATATATAAGAAATGACCTCAAAAATACATCTCGTTTTTCCATAATTGTTTGTATACTTTTTAGTATATCGATGTACATCTCACGTAAATTTTGTTCTATTTAGAATTTAGCTTCAATCATTTTATTGAGTTTTCGAAAACATTGTGCTGTCTTTTGATTTTGCTAACACGAAGTATAGTAGACTATGTGAAACTGTAATGAGAATTTACAAATTAATCATCTTTTTTCAGGAAAACACATTAAATTTTGACAAAAACCCAGTAGATGTAGCATTTGTTTTATTTGAATGACGTGCGGATGTCATCTTTGCATTGTTTCGGTTCAACTAAAGTTTGTTCTTAATTTTACGCTTTATTTTTTCTGAAGTCAAAATGATGCAACATGCGGGCGCTGTAACATCGAAACGTCGCTTAAGTGCAATAAATCTTCAATCTTCTTTGAATGTTATCATATTTCATAATAAATTGCCTGTTTTTTTTTATTAAATAAAGATGTGTAAACTGCGAAAAAATATCGTATTTTTCTAATCGTTTTAAACCCCTAGACTGCATATGTGTATTGTGATTTCATTTTGCTTGACATTCCCAAGTCGAAAAATATATATTATCTTATGCGAACTCGGAGTACTAATATTATCGAAGATGTTTAGGTTTCTTGATATTGTAACCATAGAGTTTTATATTGCTCGTTATGGATTTAATCACACAGGTATCTTGTAAACTGCGAAAAAATATTGTATTTTTCTAACCGTTTTAAACCCCTAGACTGCATATGTGTATTGTGATTTCATTTTGCTTGACATTCCCAAGTCAAAAAATATATATTATCTTATGCAAACCCGGAGTACTAATATTATCGAAGATGTTTAGGTTTCTTGATATTGTAACCATAGAGTTTTATATTGCTCGTTATGGATTTAATCACACAGGTATCTTGTAAACTGCGAAAAAATATTGTATTTCTCTATTCGTTTTAAACCCCTAGACTGCATATGTGTATTGTGATTTCATTTTGCTTGACATTCCCAAGTCGAAAAATATATATTATCTTATGCAAACCCGGAGTACTAATATTATCGAAGATGTTTAGGTTTCTTGATATTGTAACCATAGAGTTTTATATTGCTCGTTATGGATTTAATCACACAGGTATCTTGTAAACTGCGAAAAAATATTGTATTTCTCTATTCGTTTTAAACCCCTAGACTGCATATGTGTATTGTGATTTCATTTTGCTTGACATTCCCAAGTCGAAAAATATATATTATCTTATGCAAACCCGGAGTACTAATATTATTGAAGATGTTTAGGTTTCTTGATATTGTAACCATAGAGTTTTATATTGTTCGAATATGGATTTAGTCTCGAGCGTTTTTGGACTTGCTCATTTGGACGTTAGGGCATACATTACTTGTCGTCATCTGTATTTTACTCATTTTACTGAATGCTGATGACGTATTGTACCAGCTAGCTACTTGTCGAAAGGCTTAAAAAGCTTTTGAGTTTTTACGGAGTGTCCATTTTTTTGTGTTTTATCAAAATACTATATGGCTGATATCTGCTGCATCCATATTTGTTTCAAATCCGTGCTTTTTTTTATATTGGGCAAATATTAACATTTCTTGAACAATGTATTAGATGGGTTTGTGAAGCGAGTCGTCGGTATAACGCGAAGCATACTGGAAAGACAACATGAAGAAGTTAATCTTTCTTTTATTTTCATTCGTGGCTGGGTTAAACTTGGTTCCTGGTAGATCAGGTTGGTTGAAGACAGTTGTTTTCTGTATTTATGAACAAAATAGAATTTAACTGTTTATCTTTAGTTGAAAGTTTAGTTTCTGCATCGTTTTACGAGTACTTTAGCTGATTGAACAGAAATAAATGGAGAGTATGTTTACCATAGTTAGACGAAAAAAGACATTCTGTCTGGCTTGGTGGTAAAATTTTTAACCCATTAACTTCAATTGGTCGCTGAAAGCTAATTAAAAAACCAAAAACTTTCCACCTGTGGATAAAAAGTTAACGCTTTTGCTTCGAGTTAATCTTGAAGTGTGAAACTGGTTATCTTACCAAAAATTTGTCTGTTGTTCAAAGATTTCGTTATGCGCTTAGAATTTACATTTGAAAACATAAGACCAAACTGCATTGCTTTGTTTCGAAATGCTCACACTGATGATCTTTTTGCAACAAAATTTCTACAGCCATTTTCCTTGATACCTGAATAGGACGAATATAAGAGACTATATTCTTGTATACTAAACGGTTTCGTTTGTCTTACTCATAAAACTCATAGAAAATTCAGTTTCTGTCAACTAATTATAAAATATAAAATAGAATTGCAGGATGGAATACACTATTAAACCAGGGGCGGATCTAGAGTATGTCAAATCCGTCGCGCGACTGATGTTTGAAATTCAAAAATTACCTATTCATGTTAATTGAAAATTCATTAATTATTCTTACTTTATTATCGCATTTACTTCGTGATAAAAATCCAGCTTTATTTATTATTGAAAACTAATGACTAATCCAATGAATATCTCGTTGGTAACCAGATCAGTTGAATTTTAATCGACCTGGAATAACCGACTGATAAGCGGGGTGGCTTGACTAGTTCGACGGATAAAGGACTCTATGAACGCCAAAAACGCTTATTTTATTGGTCAATGGCCAGATCAGTGGACAGTCTGGAATGGTCTCGACCGATAAGAGGGGTGGCCGGACGTATAAGGGAGTCCAATTGCTATCTTATAATTGGTTCATTTGAATTTTTGTTTTATTGTGATTGGTTTGACGGATTTCGACTGATAGCCAACTGAACTAACATAGTCAATTTCACTGTCTGAGTTGAATGTTTGATCGTTTCATAGTAATTTTTATAAGCATGATAGAAACTAAACTACAATCTGATGCAATTTATGGAAATCTTTTACAAATTGATATATTGACATGAATGTTGCTGTCCAAACTGTGAATTTTTTCAAGAGGGTGAAAAATTTATGGATAAATTGTAAATTCAAAAGAAAGCCAACATTATTTTGAGTTTTATCAGCAAAAATTTACATCTAAAATCTTAAGTAAAGTACAAGTGAAGTGTATGCATGAATGTAATACATCAAAGTCAATTTATGCGAGTGTGTGATGCGATTTATGTCAATATGGCGTATGTTAAGCAGATTGATGCTTCTAAAATTGTTGTTGCCGAAGGACTTTTAGCTATGATTTCTTTAGTGCTTGGGGAATCGTGGCCGTTATATGGCAGCGAAATCCTACATTCCTGCAAATATATTTCAATGGATAAAAAATCTGTAGCCATAAGGCGCCATACTACTATTTACTTTATCATAAACAAATGTTTGGGGCTTTTCAGTTTATGATCATTGATCATTCAATCATTGGACAGTTATACTACATATTGTTTAAGATTTGAGAAAACTAACACTGATTACATGAGAAGCTGTTTACTATAACCTGTGATTTTCAGTCTTTTGAGATCCATGAAGCTTTTTATTTTGACAATTTGACTGGAATGGTATTAAGCCTGAGTATTTCACATACATAAAATGTTGTCCCATGTCACATATTGTCCCCTTTTCTAACTGAACACCTCATGTAGAGATGTAAAAGTGTGTTAATCTACGGCTCATACCAGATTGTTTGCCATAAATTCCAAAGGGCTATTGATGTATGAAAAGCATTTTCTATAAAGTAAAAATGTCTTTCTATGTATGCAGATAAACCTTGTAATTTGGCAAAACAGCAAAGTATTTTTCATGATCACTAGATAATTTTTCTGATGATCATTATAATTTCTAAATTAAATTATTTCAGATTTACATTTAAACGAGCTTTGATCATATGAAAAGATATTTATCATAACCAGTAAGCATGACACATGAACCAATTTTAACATTCATGTAATTATATAATTAAAGACATGTTGGTTACATTCTGTTTGTATTTGCAAATACAATGCTACTAGTGATTGCTATATAGCACACCTTGCAGAAGATAATAGTCTAGTGAAATGGAGGATGTGCAGCAGGGGTACACTAGGAAGGGGTATGCAGCAGGGGGTACACTAGGAAGGATGTGCAGCAGGGGTACACTAGGAAGGGGTATGCAGCAGGGGGTACACTAGGGAGGATGTGCAGCAGGAAGTTCACTAGGAAGGGGTATGCAGCAGGGGGTACACTAGGAAGGATGTGCAGCAGAGGGTACACTAGAGAGGATGTGCAGCAGTTAATTAAACGTGACGTAGGATTGTGGCTTTAGTAGAACGTCTTTAACGTATACTTAATTAAGCATGACGTAGCGATTGCGGTATTGCAGCCAGTGAGATTGCTTACTCCTGCCATGGAAACTTTTCTCTGCACACTTATGGAGGATTCAGCGAAATCTGTTGTTAGAATAAGAAAGACTGCAAGGAAACCTGCAAAATAGGATTGTAATTGAAATTCGTTATTCTTATCTTTTGAGGTGCAACTTTCAACTCTACAGATGGCCCAACACTCGATCCTACTATTGACCACACAACCGCTAACCGTACTGTCGACCCCATTGTTGACCAGGTGCTTGACTCAAACGTTTCCGCTACTGCTGACCCTACGTTCGAGCCTGTTGTTTCCACAACTGCCAATATAACTGCTCCCACTACTAAGGCTACTATTAAAGCTACTACGGAGGCTACAACTAAGGCTACTACTAACGCTACTACGGAGGCTACTACTGTGGCTGCTACGGAAGCTACTACTGTGGCTGCTACGGAAGCTACTAGTAAGTTTTGATTTGGATAAGTTTTGAATTTTTTGTTGGTAAAATGGTTAATATGAATCACCAGGGTTCTGGAGGGGGAGGGGTGACAGGTTTCTGGAGGGGGAGGGATGGCATGGTCCTGAGGGGAGGGGTGACAAGGTTCTGTAGGGGGAGGGATGACATGGTCATAGTTTAGATAACTGTATAGTAAACTGACAACAGTGACATTGATAACAGCTATGACAGTAAAAGTACGGGGGCCGGTTGTACAAAGCCTGGATAGCGTTATCCAATGGATAGCAAGTTTTTTTAAACTTTTATAAAACCTTTTAAAAAGCAAAAAGTATGCGATTCGAACTGAAAAATCGTTGAAATAAAATATTGTTTCCAAGGTCACGAAAGTTCTTCGTCGTATGAAAAATACAAACACATTTTTTACAAGTTTGAAAATTTTTGCTATCCAATGTATAACGCTATCCAGGCTTCGTGCAACCGGCCCCTGTATTATATCAAATAAAACAATTCATTGTATTTCCTCTTCTTTCATTCCTCTTGTGTTTGTTTTCCATAACCTGTGGTCAACTAGCATATTGGACTGATTTAAAATTCCTATTTTTGTAGAGAATCACACAATGGAAGCCGTAATGCCGACGGTAAATCCTTGCTTGAATGAGACGTGCTCCTATAGGTCAGTTTGTGTACCAAACGGTAGTCTACCTATGTGTCTTTGTCTCTCTGACTGTCCTGTCACGGTGAAACCCGTCTGTGGAACTGACGGCGTGACGTATGAAAACGAGTGCCGCCTGAACGAAAAAGTCTGTAAACAACAAGTGATTATCGATATTGCTTCCATTGGAGAATGTCGTAAGTTCATTGCTATTTGATCTACTGTCTATGTTATTACTTAATCTGACCGTCACATGCCTGTCGTACAACGGTGTGCACTAGGAAGGGGTATGCAGCAGGGGTTCACTAGCAAGGATGTGCAGCAGGATGTTCACTAGGAAGGGGTATGAAGCAGAGGGTACACTAGAGAAGATGTGCAGCAGTTAATTAAACGTGACGTAGGATTGTGGCTTTAGTAGAACGTCTTTAACGTATACTTAATTAAGCATGACGTAGAGATTGCGGTGTTGCAGCCAGTGCGATTGCTTACTCCTGCCATACAAACTTTTCTCTGCACACTTATGTATGATTCAGCGAAATCTGTTGTTAGAATAAAAAAGACTGCAAGGAAACCTGCAAAATAGGATTGTAATTGAAATTCGTTATTCTTATCTTTTGAGGTGCAACTTTCAACTTTACAGATGCCCCAACACTCGATCCTACTATTGACCGCACGACCGCTAACCGTACTGTCGACCCCACTGTTGACCAGGTGCTTGTCTCAAACGTTTCCACTACTGCTGACCCTACGTCCGAGCCTGTTGTTTCCACAACTGCCAATATAACTGTTCCAATAACCAATGCTACTACGGAGGCTACAACGGAGGCTACAACTAGGCCTACTACTAACGCTACTACGGAGGCTACAACTAAGCCTACTATTAACGCTACTACGGAGGCTACAACTAAGCCTATTACTAACGCTACTACGGAGGCTGCAACTAAGCCTACTACTAACGCTACTACGGAGGCTACAACTAAGCCTACTACTAGCGCTACTACGGAGGCTACAACTAAGCCTACTACTAACGCTACTACGGAGGCTACAACTAAGCCTACTACTAAAGCTACTACGGAGGCTACAACTAAGCCTACTACTAACGCTACTACTAAGGCTACTACTGTGGCTACTACTAAAGCCACTACTAAGGCTACTACTAACGCTACTACTGTGGCTACTACAGAGGCTACTACTAAGGCTACAACTAAGCCTACTACTAACGCTACTACAGAGGCTACTACTCAGGCTACAACTAAGGCTACAACTAAGGCTACTACCAAGGCTACTACAGAGGCTACTACCTATGCCCCTACCGTTGACTTATGTGCTAATGGCTATGGTATATGTGGTTTCTACTCCAAATGTCAAGTCATTCGAGGTCAACCTGAATGTGTTTGTCCAGAGTTGTGTCCGACTATCTTCTCGCCAGTATGTGGATCTGATGGAAAAACATATCAAAATAATTGTTCGTTAAAAAGAGAAGTCTGCGAAGAACAGGAAATCATCACTTTTGTAAAAAATGGTCCATGTTGTAAGTTTTGACTTGGTGTATTTTTGAGTTTCGAGTACTTGTATCTAATGTGAAACACAAGTAAGAATTACAATGGAGGCAGGATTTTTTTGAAGGAGTTTCTTTAATATTTACCATAAACCAAAGTGTTACAAAATCATGGTTTTGTCATGCATTTTTCTATTTTTCTCTTCGCATATTAAGATTCCCCGTGTGATGCTGTGAAATGTTGCTGTGGAGCGACTTGTAAAAGCGTAAACAACATTGCATGGTGTCAATGTGACTTTACCTGTAGTTCAGTTTACAGTCCAGTCTGTGGTACAGACGGTAGAACATACAACAATAAATGTGCATTGAGACTTTCCGCATGTCAAACACGGGATCTGAGCCTGAGACTGGCTTCTTTCGGACCATGTAAGTTAATAAGAATATAGTTTACTTAGTGGAGAAATTACTGCTGATCTGATCGATAAGGGACGAGGTTGTACAAGTTCAGGGCCGGATTAGGATATGCGGAGTCCCTGGGCAGCAAAAATACGTAAAGGCCCCTTTCCTTTACTCTAAAGGCTATGGGCTGCCAAGATTTTCAATGGCAAAATTTAAATACAAATTTTGTAAAACATCTGATGAAAGTATAAACGTCGAATATAGCATATAAAGCATTTGCATACGATGATCGAATGCTACTTGAGGTATAGTACTTAGTGGGATTTGATTCTGGCAGTCTTTTATAAAAATACATTCTTCGACTTTGCTATAAATATAACTATGAACTTACAACTATAAACTTTATTTTCGAAAACTGAAATCGACCTAACGAGTAAACAAAATATTTTTCCTTGTTCTGTAAATAATGTGGAGGCCCTTGATTGTGTAGACCCCTGGGCGGCTGCCCAGTATTGTCCTTTGGCTAATCCGGCCGTGCAGAAGTTTGCTTTTTGGATATGCTAATCCTTGCTTGGTAAAAATCAGAATTGTGTAATCCAGCAAAGTGCGAAGATCATATCCTCATTTAATTAAAAAATCAGAATTAATACGTACTATCATTATAAAGAAAGCCTTTCACAAAACTGCATTTATATTTGTCTTAATTTATCTGACTAATTCATTTCAGATTTGTGTTAATTTGTTTAACTAATTCATTGTACATTTCTGTTAATTTATTTCTTTTAAGGTCCAACTGTCCCACGTACTTTTCCTTCTACTGTTCGCTCTAATGAGTCCTCTACTGTTCCCACCACTTCCCCTCGCACCCTACCCCCTACCACCGCTCCTGATCGTCTCGCTACGCTATTTCCTCCTGTTAGTTTGTGTGGTATTGGAATGTGTGGTTTCTACTCCAAATGTCAAGTCATTCGAGGTCGACCTCAATGTGTTTGTCCAGAGTTCTGTCCAGCCATCTACTCGCCAGTGTGTGGATCTGATGGAAAATCGTATTTGAACAAATGTTCGTTAAAGAGAGAAAGCTGCGATGAACAGAAAATAATCACCATTAAGAAATATGGACTATGTGGTATGTGTTACTCTGCCTAAGTTATGTATTTTTGATATGGCAGACAAATGAAGCACAACATTAAAACATTTCACCGGCAAAATTATTTTAGTGCTCACAGTATGAAAACTTCAACTTCATTTTTTTAAAAAATCCCGTGCCTTTAATCCATCAAAACTAAAACTGTGGTCATTCATGTATTCTACACATTAGATTCTACTTCTTGTGGTTGGAAAAAATGTAAATATTTCTCCAAATGCAAAATCGTCCGAGATATGCCCAAGTGTGTGTGCCCAGAACGATGTGATGGTCTCAAGTTTCCAGTTTGCGCCTCAGACGGTAACACTTATAAAAGTGTATGCGATTTTAAACGGGCAAGTTGCTTGGCTGGAAAAGCGATGAAAATTGTTCGATTTGGAGCTTGTCGTAAGTTGATCTTCTTTCTGTGTTGTTGCTAACTTCCTTTAGATGGGGAAGAAAAGTGTGGGCATAAAATATGAGACATGAAGCTCGTTTTTAATTTTCTCTAGAAATAATAAACAAATAAACCTAATATCCCACGACTTTTTAACGTAGTACCTGATTAAAGTGAATGTGTTTAAAGTTTGAACCCGATAGTATCGTTACATGTTTGTAGATGTAGATCGTCCAGGTCAGTAGAGTCCTGAGAAGGACTGTTGTTGTTGATGTTGACTGGCGTTTCGACATCTTTAGCGGCAGTCATCTTCAGAGTCGAGTGAGGAATAAACGTTAGGTTTAATGGTTATAAAAAATACAGTGAACCTGACATTTACTACACAATTGACTCTAAAGATGATTACCGCTGTGGTTGTTGAAACGTTAGTCAACACCAACATAAACAGTTCTTCTCAAGACTCCACTAACCAGGAAGATCTACATCTTCAAACATGTAGCAACAAGCGACTGTACCCAGTAAAACCAATGTATCCACGAACACACGCCTGTTCAACCACGATTTTACCTTGTAGTGCACAGCTGTACCTAGAAATAAACGCATTTATCTTTTATTACAATACTGTACATAGTAATACCCAACTGTATCTATAAGCACCTGGCTATATTAATTACTTAGTGCTTAACAATGAACTAATAATGCATTAGCTTTATGACATGTTTCATTTAGAGCCATTAGGACGATGTCCGATTCCCAAAAATTGCAATAAAAACTGTGATCATAATATTTGCGCTCAAAGTGGTAAACTTTGTTGTTGCGATGGATGTTCTCTCGTCTGTACCAACAAAGTGTGGAGTTTTCAATTCCGTAAGTTTGCTGACTGCAATTTTTGTATTTTGTAAATTTTGCATATCGTCACGTTACAAACTTTCCTGCCTTGGTAATATTTTTTTAATTTTGGTTTGCCTATCGGTGTGTTAATTCGGTGTTCATTACCGACGTCAATTGACAAATCAAAAACGACTCTAAATGTTCAATGTTAGATTTTATGTAAAAAAATTTGACTGTTTTTTAAATAATGCTAATTATTTTCTCTTTTTCTCAAAACTCCCAAAAGTGGCTTAGGCAAAAAGTTAATACCGTGACGATATGATGTGAAAAACAGCGTATTTAGTTCACGATAACAGTAATAGACAAGTTAAAAATGTTTATCTTCGTTTTGACCCATGTTCGACAACAATATTGTCGCCATGTTGTTGTCGTTCAATCAAGAACTTGTGTTTTTTAACCATCGCTTGGCGACTTAATTCTAATTTATATTTGTTGTTTCGGTTGATGATATGTTTATGACACGATAATTTATTCCCTAGGTCGTTACTTGTGCCCCTCAGATCCGTTGGGCTGCCGTAACAACGACGATTGTACTGGCGGAATGATTTGCTGTAATACTGGATGTACAAAACGTTGTGTTGCACCCAGGCCAAAGCTGGTATAAGCATAATTTTACAAGTCATAGACAGTCCTAAAACTTTATATATAATTGAGTAATTTTGAACACTAAACGTTTCGACATTAAGCGTTAACATTAAACGTATTTAGAATTTCGTGAAGTCAGTTTCTTGTATTTGTTTCTGTACGCAATTTAAGCATTGTTTGAACACTTTTTTGTTTTGACTAAGGCATTAGCAACATAATTGTTCTTCGTGTTGTGTGAAAGCGAATATAAAAGCATTTTTCAAGAGTTATTTTCATCATGGAGACGGTTGAGTTTTTTAACTGTCTCCTCTGTGCTCAGTGCATCCTGTTATTGTATACACTCTCCTACTCTGCCAGTGTATAATGATGAAAAAGTTAAGCAGTCAAGTTTATCATACAAATTCTTGACTTTCCGTTCAGACATGTTGGGAGTCTTATTTGTAAAAGAAAATTTCATGATTTTCATTAGTGTATTGTGAGCACTAATGTTGACCGGGGCGAGCAACAAATACACGTCTTTGTATATTACATGTCTTTGTTTGAAGTACAAAAGTTTTGAGTTTGCTCTTAGTGCTCTTGAGAATTGAACATAAAATTCTAAAAGGAAAATCTGCACAATAATTCACCCGTTGGCTTAGCATGGTGATCGAGCATTGAAAAGTTAACAATTAACCAACTTTAAAATGACGTTTTTTGATAAACCCTATTTTGTATTTTTTACCTTTTTGTGTTTACTTACATTTTACGTACTTGTATAATTTGCATATTTCTTGGCTCATTTATAACTTGTGTGCATTCATCAGTTTCATTTGCAAAAGGCAAATATCGTACGAAGAAGACACTCAATCTGCATTTTACATATTTACGACGACATGGCAAACATCAAGTTTGTTTTTCTTTTATTATTGGCGACTGACTTTGTAACTTGCACTCGGGCGTTCGGAGGTATGAAACTAAATTTTTACTAAAATGAGCAGTATTTTCAAGTTTTGGGGCAAGTTCAGGGCGGTTTTCGTAAATTCCTCCGAATCTCACCTACCCATGACTTGAAGTAAAATATTGTTCGCATTATCATTATTATTATTTTTCAAGCCTTTGGTACTGTAGACGCTTGGTGCTATATTTGCTCGACCGACGCGTTCGTCATTATGCCACAATTGTAATAATGCTCCTGTACTTAACAAAACAGGCGTTGTTTTTGCTAGAAAATATGTACAACATTGTATAGAATTAAAACTTGTAATTTTTTCATGGTTTTTAATTGTTGGATTTAATCAATATCAAAGTATATAATCCATTTTTGAACGTGGAATATTATCGCCAAAATATTGTACATTTGTTGTTATGAGAATTACGACGCTAAAGGATACTTTTAGTAGAATTTTTGTGTTTTATGTTTTTAGTGTTTTCCAAAATTCATCGTTTGCGATGTATGTTCAAACGTTGTCCACCAAACACGAGATGTATTTTAGTTAACAATACAGCCGCTTGCTCGTGTCCCAAGTCTTGTGATAGGCGATATTCTCCAGTTTGTGGCAACAACTGGAAAACTTACAATAACTACTGCCAACTAGTTGAACAGTCATGCAAGGACAAAAGCAGAAGACTCAGATTGTTATACTACGGAACTTGTAAGTCATGCTGTAACGACGATGCGAGTTTTTATATGTAAATTTTTTGTTTTGAATGAGACAGTGGCGATGTTTACAACGACGAAGCAAAGTTTTGGAGTGATCATAAAGTTTACCTTGTTTAAATTCACCTTATTTAATAGTTATTTTAACAGGGATAGGTTTGCCATAGCCTGGGTTTGGGTCATTTACTAAATACCAAGTTTTCTTTCTTTAGAAACCTTCTAAAAAAGAAAAACTGACTTTTGAACTGGACTATCATAAGTAAAAAAAACCAAATTTTAATCCAAACGTCGCTGTTCTCCGTTTTTTCATTCGCTTTAAAATATCATTATTTAAGAATAGCGCTTTCCGAGATTTGCCCATTGAACTAAAATGCGCGGAACGCTACCTGAATAAAATAATTGAAGCCAAATTTAACACCCAGACACGCGTGTTTAGTGTTTCGAGATTCTCTCGCGAGGTTCAAATAGCGTGAACTACACACACGCGTGTATGGGTGTAAGATTGGCTTAAAAAAATCATCACACTTTTGTTACTGTACTTAATGTTTTAGTTTTTGGCTGCCATTTTCATTCATTTTTTAGGTGCAGCCGGTAGTTGCAGGCGAACTCGTTGGAGTCATATGGTTTGCCCATATTACAGTGTTTGCCAATTAAATAACGGCCTGCCTCGCTGTGTGTGCCCTGCATATTGTACAGGCATGTATAAACCAGTTTGTGGCTCTGATAGAAGGACGTACAGGAATCTCTGTGAACTAAAAAGGATTGCTTGCCAGAAAAGAAGGATAGTTGTAGAGAAACACAAAGGAAATTGTCGTAAGTTTTCACAACGGTATCTCAAAAATCACATGAATACTTCCTAGTTGTATGTTGTTATCCTAATTTGTCTTGTCTTTATCTTCGCTCATCAACTTTATCTCATGTCCTTCCTATTCTTCTCAAATTTTTCAATTTGATCCAACAGGACCAGATCCTTGCGCTAAAAAAGAATGTTGCTGTGGTGGTGAATGTCGCTTGAACGAGAAAAATGAAGCCGTTTGTACCTGCAATATTTTCTGCAGAATGGTGCAGGAATTTCCAGTTTGTGGATCGGATGGGCGAACATACGGGAGTGCTTGTAGCCTGCGCAGTGCAGCCTGCGCACGACAAGACCCAACGCTCAGATCAGGAGTCGGATGTAAGATGTATTTTTGTTTTTATATTGTAAAAAGCACACTGATTTATCTGCGCAGCTGGGGGTTGTTTTGCGAATCCCGGCGCATAGGCCGAGTGCATAAAGCCTGGGAACTAGCCCTGTTTACTAGAGAAAATTTCCAAGCGTTTTAAATAGGTTGCAACATTTGCTTAGCCAAGAAGAAATTTTTTTACTGAGCGAAGATTTTTTGTCATCATTCTCGAGATAGTTAAATTTTCATGGTTGTTGTCAATAAAATTAGGATTTCTCACTTAACTAAGACAGACATAGGCGTACGGGAGCTATCGTTTCTGGGGGAGGGGGGTCCAGTAAATATATTCCCCAACTCACGATGAACGTTCTGCTATATTTTCGCCCAACTAACGTTCAAAAATTGCCCAACTTTTCAGTGTTCAAACTTTCTGGGGAGTGGACAGAAGTCTTGTGCAAAGAATACATTACTAATATACAAAAGGTCTTCTGCATGTGAGATTTTTTTACTTGGTTTGTGTTGATCATGCTACTTAGCACAAATTATTTATTTTTTATCGTATTTTGTTTTCTCGCATTCCTCGACACAAATTATGCTTCCACGACTAAACTATAGCTTAGTACGCACATGGTGTCTTTCCTAGGTTGGGCAACTAGAAATACAACGATCACTACCACGATCACTACCACACCGAGTCCATGTGAGAACAAAACGTGTGATTTCTTCGCAAAATGTGAGGTGATAAATGGTACAGCGACTTGTGTGTGTCCTTCTTCGTGTTCTTCAAACACTAGTGCTGTTTGTGGATCAAATGGTGTTACGTACAACAATCGTTGTGAGTTGCAACGGGACAGCTGCAACAAACGGCAAACGATTGGTGTGGTCAAGTTTGTACCATGTAAGTGTAGAGCAAAGTATTGACTATGGATCACTCTGGTGTCGCGAACATTTAAAAGTTGTGTTTTTTATGGCGTAAATTATTCATCGTGTCTTTTTTAGGTTCTTGCCCCATTCCCAGAATTTGTCTTATATATTGTGACGAGAAGGAGTGCGCGAAGAATGGAGAGATCTGTTGCTGTCGAGGATGTGGATTTGTTTGCACCAAGCCAATTAAACGCTTTGGTAAGTAGTCGAAGCTTTTCAAATTGACGTTTAATTGAGTTTTTTTATTGTTTCAACCAAAGACATCTCGAAAATCTTGATACCTATTGATACCTCTAGATGCCTTGTTATATCTTTTGGTCCTTCTCGATTCCTTTTGATGCTTTTCAATACCTCGATCACAAGTATTACTAAGTTCCATTTCTTCCATTATATACAGCCTCATGCTCAGGTTGGCTCCAATTTAGGGCCTTGTCATTTCAACTGTTAGCCCTACCCCCTGAATACTATCGCTGCAAAATTTTAAAATTTAGACTTCAGTAATTTCTTACATTTTAAATGATAAATTTGTTGTATTTTTCAGTATAAAATAATGAAGGATTTATGTCGTCATGAGCAACAATTTACGCAAAATACATTTCATAACAAGAATAGGTTTTCGAGATATTGCTAACTGAATAAGACAGTTTAGCGTTTTAAAAAAGAGAACTCGTTCCATTCACTTAAATGATGCTAGTCCTATATATCTGGGCCCCTTATCGATGCCTATTGGTTGGTCTGCTTTTAAACTTCTTTGAAAGGCAAAGTTTCGCCAAGACAGGGCTTGGTATGAAGTCAAACTATATACAAAGAGCATTATTGTCTACCTTGTTCTATATTTACATAAAAGTACATTGTTTGTAAATATTTTATTTTTTTGGATATTTAATATTTGTGTTTCTTAAGGTCGTTCTGTTTGTCCCCCAACCAACGATACTTGCTCACAAAACAGCGATTGTCCTAACGGAAAGGTGTGTTGTGTGGATGGATGCATAAAGCAATGTCTGACACCGATAGTCAGCGGTGATGAGGAAATGAAGAACAAGTAATTGATGTAACAAGAAACGAAAGTGGCTTTTATTCTGGTCTCATACGTTTACAATAGATTTATTTTTGCAAAAAATTGCTGTTTTCTAAAATTGTTGACATTCTGCTAGAGATTCACATCAAATAAAGTAGAAGTGTGTTTATCTATATGTCTATCGGTTTTTGTTCTATCTATTTATAATAATTTTACAAGTGGAAGACAGTTTCTTTATATATAGAAAATTCGGCAAACTGAAAATCTGTTGAGATTTATTTCATGAAAATTGTAAAAAGTTGAGGAATTTTAAACATCAGCCCAGACCAAAAACACAAACTGTTTCCAAAAATCCGTGAAATCAGTTCTTTGCATTTGATTTCTGTTTTTGTTTTGACTCAGGCATAGCAACGTAATTGTTCTTCGTGTTGTGTGAAAGCGAATATAAAAGCATTTTTCAAGAGTTATCTTCATCATGGAGACGGTTGAGTTTTTTAACTGTCTCCTCTGTGCTCACTGCATCCTGTTATTGTATACACTCTCCTACTCTGCCAGTGTATAATGATGAAAAAGTTAAACAGTCAAGTTTATCATACAAATTCTTGACTTTCCGTTCAGACATGTTGGGAGTCTTATTTGTAAATGAAAATTTCATGATTTTCATTAGTGTATTGTGAGCACTAATGTTGACGGGGGCGAGCAACATAAGGGTTTGCACCTTGTATATTCCATGTCTTTGTTTGAAGCACAAAAACTTTTAGTCCGCTTATAGTGCTCTTGGGATTTAAGTCATTGAACATAAAATTCTGATAGAAAAATCTGTACAATTCTTCACCTGTTGGCTTCGCATACTGATCAGGCATTGAAAAATCAACAAATGGTAAATTTGTAAAGGTCTTTTTCATACATTCTATATTTTATCTGATTTTTAACATTTTTGCTTGGAACATTTACATATTATGCACTTGTATCATTTGCATGTTTCTTTGTTCATGTATAACGTTCTTCATTCATCATTTGCACTTGTAAAAGGCAAATATCATTTAGCAAAGACATTCTATAAAATTTATAGTACAAATTCCCCGCGACATGGCAAACGTCAAGTTTGTTTTTCTTTTACTACTGGCGACTAAGTTTGTCATCAGCACTCAGGCATTTGCAGGTATGACTTTTATGTAACCAAATGTTTATTAAAATGGGCGGTGTTTTTAAGGTTTGAGACAAGCACAGGGCGGTATTCATATCATGAATTCCTCCGAATATTTCCATAGTTGTTTTTCACAATGTACAACTGTACAGAATTGTACAGAATCAGCAATTGTGATTTTGTCAAAGTATTTAATTGTTGGATTTACTTAAAGTCAAAATAGGTAATCCTTTCTCATGGAATATTATCCCCAAAATATTGTACAATTGTTGTTATCAGAAATACGACGCCTAAGGAAACTTTCAGTGGAATTTTTGTGTTTTATGTTTTTAGTGTTTTCCAAAATTCATCGTTTGCGATGTATGTTCAAACGTTGTCCACCAAACACAAGATGTATTTTAGTTAACAATACAGCCGCTTGCTCGTGTCCCAAGTCTTGTGATAGGCGATATTCTCCAGTTTGTGGCAACAACTGGAAAACTTACAATAACTACTGCCAACTAGTTGAACAGTCATGCAAGGACAAAAGCAGAAGACTCAGATTGTTATACTACGGAACTTGTAAGTCATGCTGTAACGACCATGCGAGTTTTTTATATGTAATTTTGTTGTTTTGAATGAGATAATGGATATATTTACAAGAAGCTAAGTTTTAAAGTGATCGTAAGATTTGCTTTGTTTTAATTCACTATATTTAAGAATTTATTTTCCATTTTTTTTATCCGCTTTAAAAATCGTTATTTAAAGTCAGCGCTTTCCTAGCTTTGTCCGATAAACATAGCAGTACTACTACCACATCTATGTTTTGTCCATTGATGATTTCGTCCAGCTGGTTAATGTGATGGTATTTCATGTGAAATGAAATGCTTTAAACTTTACTTAATTGCTGGTTGGCTTACTAAACTTTGATTGGCAGTTTTAGTTTTTGGATGTCATTTTGCCTTCATTTTTTAGGTGCAGCAGGCAGTTGCAGGCGAACTCGTTGGAGTCATATGGTTTGCCCATATTACAGTGTTTGCCAATTAAATAACGGCCTGCCTCGGTGTGTGTGCCCTGCATATTGTACAGGCAAATATAAACCAGTTTGTGGCTCTGATAGAAGGACCTACAGGAACCTCTGTGAACTAAAAAGGATTGCTTGCAGAAAAAGAAGGATAATTTTAGCAGAACACAAAGGAAATTGTCGTAAGTTTTCACAACGGCTTATAAAAAATCACACGATTATTTCCTAGTTGTATGTTGTTATCCTAATTTGTCTTGTCTTTATCTTCACTCATCAACTTTATCTCATGTCCTTCCTATTCTTCTCAAATTTTTTCAATTTGAACCAACAGGACCAGATCCTTGCGCTAAAAAAGAATGTTGCTGTGGTGGTGAATGTCGCTTGAACGAGAAAAATGAAGCTGTTTGTACCTGCAATTTTGGTTGCATCTTACTCTTTGATCCAGTTTGTGGATCAGATGGACGAACATACGGGAATGCTTGTGGCCTGCGCAGTGCAGCCTGCGCACGACAAGACCCAACGCTCAGGGTCGTTAGCAGAGGAGCATGTGAGATTTATTTTTGTTTTCGCGCTGTCATAAGAACGCTGATTTAGCTCTACACCTGAGGGTTGTCTTGTGGGGCATGTGGCTGAGTGCGTAAAGCCTGGGGACTAGCCTTGTCCACTGGAAAAAATTTCCCAGCGTATTAAAAAGGTTGCTACATTTACCTGAGAAAATTAAACTTTTGTTTCTATTGAGGGAAGGTTTATTTTATAAATGGCAAGATAAGATTTCTTACCTTATCAAGACAGTTTCAAAAATCGAAAAATTGTCGTCCATGAAGGTTTTTTGCAACTCGCTCCAGCCTCTTGCAGACACTTATTTTAAGATTAAAATGGCAATAGTTCAATGACTAGCTCTATAAATTGGCAGAAAACTTGTGCAAAGTATATGTATATATATATACAAAGTGTATAACAATGTGCCCTCCCCGCTATCACCATATTAAAATGGTGACTCCTGCACTTGGGACACAGGATGTACGGTTACACATTGTATGGATTGTTTTGTAGAGTCACTAGAGCGCTCAAACCTATAAAGGTGAGCTTTGCATAAAGCGAAAGCGGTGAACGTTCTCTGCACTGTCTCATGGCCGAAAAAAAGGCATATAAACCTTACATAAAAACGAATCACGATTTCCCTTTATACACACACATATATGTATATATATATATACATATATAGGTTTATATGCCTTTGCTTAGGCCGTGAGGCAGTGCAGAGAACTGAGGTAATTGCAAAACTGAGGAGCAAAGTAATGACGTAACCGCTTACGCAAAAATGAATGATGACGATCTTCTGTATGTAAGAGTTCTTTTGCCCTTTTTTGTGTTGATCATTTTACTTAACACAAATTCTATATTTTTTACTGTATTTTGTTTTCTTGCATTCCTCTAAATAAATTATGCTTCCACGACTAAACTATAGCTTAGTACGAGCATGGTGTCTTTCCTAGGTTTGGCAACTAGAAATACAACGATCACTACTACGATCACTACCACACCGAGTCCATGTGAGAACAAAACGTGTGATTTCTTCGCAAAATGTGAGGTGATAAATGGTACAGCGACTTGTGTGTGTCCTTCTTCGTGTTCTTCAAACACTAGTGCTGTTTGTGGATCAAATGGTGTTACCTACAACAATCTTTGTGAGTTGCAACGAGACAGTTGCAACAAACAGCAAACGATTAACGTTACCAAGTTTTTTTCATGTAAGTGATTAAGTATGGTGGCTTGTATAAACTATGTAGGTGGTGTGGTAAGCATATAGATTATCTAGGTGTGGTGGTAATCATATAGATTATGTAGGTGTGGTGAACATGTAAATATAGTTGCAAATATTGCAAATATTGACGATGTAAACGTGGTGGTAAGTATATACAATGGATTTGTGACTACAGAGGGCAGACAAGTTGCAAGCAAAAGAAAGAAATCAGAGTTTCCAATAACGAAACATGTGATGAACATTTTCAAAGTTACTTTTACTGTGTAAATATTTCATTGCTTTTTTTTAGGTTCTTGCCCCATTCCCAGAATGTGTTTGGTGTTCTGTGACAGGGAGGACTGTGCAAGAAGGGGACAGCTTTGTTGTTGTCAAGGATGTGGGCTAGTTTGCACAACACCGATTATCCGATTGGGTTAGTGTTTGAAGCTTTAGAAATGGATATTTCATCAAGATTGTTGGTGCTTTTAAAATGGAGGTTCAATCAAGTTTGTTGATTGATCAAACTAAGAATATGTTTTAATACCTCTCCATACCTTTTTACACCTCTTTATACCTATTGATGCCTCTCGCTATTTTTTCATACTTCTAGATCCCTATCCATACCTCTTGATACCTTTATACCTCTCAGTCCTTCTCTATACTTTTTGATGCCCTCGATGTCTCAAAAATACCTCTCTATCCCTTTTCTTCCAAAAATGTACAAGTCCTTAATTCGCATTTATTTTGTATGACGAAATGAAGGACAATCTCCCGTCAACACAGGATTTGTAGGAATTGTAATTCGTAAATAATTTTAAGTGAAAACATATTAACTTGTCTTATTCAATTTAATAATTATCACTACTTGTGTCTTTCTTAGGTCGTTCCGTTTGTCCTCCGGCCAACAATACTTGCTCACGAGACAGCGATTGTCCTAACGGAAAAGCTTGTTGCCTAACTGGATGCATAAGATCATGTTTCACGCCAATAGTCAGTGGTGATGAGGAAATAAATAATTACTAATTGATGTTACAATGAAACGATACTGACTTTTATTCTTGTTTCTTGTGTTTATCTTTACAAAACAATTTTTGTTAACTACAATTGTTGACATTCTCTTACAGATCTGCATTAAATAATGTATTAGACTACTAGTGCGTTGATCATTCTTTCTATAGGCTTCGTTCTATCTATTAGCGTAGCCCGGTGAGCGGAAATCTCGGTGGCAAGGGGGGAGAGTCGAGAGGACAATTACATTGCACATTTCTTGCAGAAATCTGATTATTTATGAGCTATTTTGTTGCTGTTGTCATAAATACTCTAGAACAGCCTTCATCTATCCCAGTTTTCAGTGAATCGATTTTTGAAAACAGGCAAATAAGATACACAGAATATTCATGGTTTGCAGTCATGATTTTACACAAAAAATGTAAAATCCATGATCAGAACTGACGAATGTCGTGGTCTGTTTGATGATTGGATGCAGTCAGCTTAGATCATTAAAGTACATAAATGACAATATGATTTTGTCATTCAGCCTCCCCTCCCGCTAGCTTAGCTTAGATCATTAAAGTACATAAATGATGGTATGATTCTGTCATTCAGCCTCCCCTCCCGCTAGCATAGCTTCTATCATTAAAGTACATAAATGATTATATGATTCTGTCATTTAGCCTCTAGCATAGCTTCGATCATTGAAGTACATAAATGATTATATGATTCTGTCATTTCATTCAGCCTCCTCTCCCGCGAGCTCGCTATACCAGTTGCTCTGCTTATTTCTGGGCGTTTGGGGTTGAAGTTAAGGACAGTGAGAAACTTTCCACCTGGTATCAACTAACTATCCTTGCTTCCATTGCTGGTATCAACTGTCATTTGTGCTATTAATTCTACGCAGTGCTATGAACTAATCATTTATGTAATTGTTGGACCTTGCACTATACTTGGACCTTGCTACGAAGCAAATTGTTTGAACCTGAGAGTATCGCTACATATTTGTAGATCGTTCAGTTAAGTGGAGTCCCGAGAAGGACTGCTGGAGTTTAAATCATTTTATTGACTGATGTTTCCGTTTGTTTCGACAACCTAGCGTCAAGCAATAAGTTTTGGCAACCACCACCAAAGTCTTTCTCGGAACTGCAAAGAAACTGGACGATCTTCATCTACAAACACGTATTTTTGTTAACGTTTCTCGTTCTAAAAATGATGTCAGATTCTTAGGGCATATATTTCTTCAAGTAAGTTTCTTTTGATTCACTTCGACCGTCGACAAACTAAAATCTGTTATGCCATGTACGAAACGCGTTCCTATTTTTTCAATATTTCCGTTAGCACATAACACTCCTCTGTGTACCTATTTTGTAGTTATTGTATCCGCATGTTCCTTCTACCCATAAGTGCTCAGCTCTCGTACATCTTTGTTTCGGACTCACATGTGGGAAAATTGGAAAGAAACTTGCATAAAACGAGTAAAATAAAGAATATTGCTGGTCAAAATGTACACACAAGCAGAGGAGTTTGTCGAAGGAGAGGTAAACTTGTCTCAGGCGGAAGACTTTGCGTTTATTTGGTGTGTAATGTATTTGAATGTGTTGTGTAGTTGGAGTCTGGTGGAATTGCAGCTAGTTATGGCTATACAGGAGCCGATTATGACATAAGTTATCAAGATGCAGGTACATCAGTGATTTTCACTTATCTTGCAGTAAGACTTAGATGAAAGAGTGTTCACTTTTCTTGACGGATTTCAAATCGGTCGTTCGATTAATAGATTTGAATTTTAAACAAGAAACTTTCATTTAGCCACATAAATAATACACTGGGTTGCTTAACTTTTCAGACGTGAGTAGAAGTAATCATGGCGAGGGATACTTTATCACAGTTGAAGTGCAAAAGTTCTTGAAATATTTTCAAAAGCAAATTCATGAACAGGTAAATACCCATTTTCAGGAAATGCAAAAAGTCATTTATTGAATGCAGGATGGTTGAAAATGTTCAATTTTTTACATTTTAGAATGTACGAGATTCACTCCATGTATGAAAGTGGGTATGATAAAGTGTTTGTTTTACTTTTTGGTATAAATTTATTTCAAAGACACCTCCGAAGCTCTTGGGCAACAGTGCTGCATGCTCAAAATTTGAAAAAAATTGGTGTTGCATTCAATTTCAACTAAAAACCTAGCTAGGTTTTTATTAAAATCCTATGTAAAGTGCACTGAGGCCAACTCTGATTCAAAGCTTGCGACTACATAAGACTACAATTCTATAGATTTTCAAAGTTAAGTGATGAAAAATTTCCTAAAGCACCGTGGCCTGAAGCCGAACATATTGCACCTATTGTTGGTGATGGTATGGCTCCACTTTACATGACATTTCCCTGGAATTATATTTGCTGATCCTTTTACCTTTTGATTGCTTTAGATCCCTTGTTTCTAACTCTGTACAAGGAGCTATGCTTTCGTCATATATACTCAAAACTGAAGGTAAATTTTACTTAATCATATCAAATACAGCCTGATTGCATCATATATACTCAAAACTCAGGGTAAATTTTACTTAATCATATCAAATACAGTCTGATTGCATCATATATACTCAAAACTGAGGGTAAATTTTACTTAATCATATCAAATACAGTCTGATTGCATCATATATACTCAAAACTGAGGGTAAATTTTACTTAATCATATCAAATACAGTCTGATTGCGAAGATTTGAATTTCTCTCTTTCTTTTAGCCAACTATAGAGCAGCGAATCGATTCGTATTACAACTACTGTGATCTTTTCAACTATATACTCAGTAAGACCCAATGATTGAAATAAACTTTTATTGCTTGCTTTAAAACTCGTTAAATTTATCGTTTGCCAGATACCGATGATCCTGTTCCCTTGGTATTACCCAACCAATGGCTCTGGGATATCATTGATGAATTCATATATCAGGTATTCATATGCAGGGGCGTGTGGGAAGGTTTGCACTCTGTTGCTAGCAGTGGCAGTCAATATTTGAGCGGGATAATATTTGTATATTCATATTTTAATCCCTGAGAAAAAATTGATTTCAAAAGAACTTAACATGGAAAATTATGCATTTGTGAATAAATCTGCCTCACTTATCGAGCTGCCGAGGCCACTAATTACCAGTGTTGTCATGTAATGTACATGACAGGCATGATGAAACACACAGAGCTCTGACTTAAGTGAAGTAAAAGTAAAGTTGCGGTCTGACCTGAAGTCGGTAACAGCTGAACAAAGTGGGAGTCTATTCCCTTTTTGTTTTAGCGCTAGACAAGGGAGATTTATGCTGAGATGGAGCATCACACCTACTCTCAGCTTCCTGCTACTTTACTGCACAGATCAGATTACCTGATTTGCGCTACTCATATGCTGAGTTGGCAAGGGCAGGCATCGAACCTGGGACCATGCTATCACCAGGCGAACGCTCTACTGACTGAGCTAAACATAACAGTAAATATAGCCTAATAACACCTCCCTGATTGTACTTGTTTCCATTGAGCAGCGGTAAAGCCACCCCAATCTTTTAATCCTACACTGCAGATTTCCATTGAGCAGCTGCAAAGCCACCCCAATCTTTTAATCCTACACTGCAGATTTCCATTGAGCAGCTGCAAAGCCACCCCAATCTTTTAATCCTACACTGCAGATTTCCATTGAGCAGCTGCAAAGCCACCCCAATAGTTTAATCCTACACTGCAGATTTCCATTGAGCAGCTGCAAAGCCACCCCAATAGTTTAATCCTACACTGCAGATTTCCATTGAGCAGCTGCAAAGCCACCCCAATCTTTTAATCCTACACTGCAGATTACCATTGAGCAGCTGCAAAGCCACCCCAATAGTTTAATCCTACACTGCAGATTTTTCCTCAAAATAATTATTCATTTCTTTAAAAGATTAATTCCAGTCATTGCTTTTCCAGCGAATGAACGCAAAAATGTTTGCATTGTAAGAGTAAGGAACGAGCTGGCTTTTCTGTTGCCATTGACTGCAAGTGATAGTATAAGTGATAGGTATTTCATTTCACTCCTTTATGTCAGTTCTACACCCAACCCCCCCTCCTTCAAAATCTTTTCAAAAAATATTTTAAACCCCCCAGATTCCGGGGGTTATGTAATGTGAGAATATTAACTGATATTACATCATTTACAGTTTCAGTCGTTCAGCCTTTTTCGATATAAGTTTGGCAAATTGAATACTGAGCAAATCTCTTTGCTTCGCGAAAATCCCAAGGTGATTTGTGAATGTTTCATCTTTAAAAGATCATTTTCGGAAAATTGCAAACTGTTTATGATGCTCACATTTTCATGCTGAAACTTTAGATTTACAATGTACACAGCGTATTGAATGTCCTCCATTCACTTGTGGATAAATCACAAATCTATGAACAGGTTTGGTAGTACTTCCTTTGTATGCATGATGCATCAAAAAAATGTTTCCTGTTCAGTTGGGAAAACGTCACTAAAATCGGTAGAGTAGCCAGCCCTTAAATTTGGTTTTGTTTTGTTAATTTTCTGTGATTAGAATTTTGAAATGCCTTGCGCCAAAAGATGACAAAAATGAAAAGCAATTATGTTAAAATATAGCACATGTTGTTCAGGATAATAAAGTTTCGGAAAATTTGGCCAACGTGTACGCAGATAATCGTACATTACTTTGCAGATTGTTTTGTGTTTTTCGTTTTTAAATGCAGTCTTTTGAAACAATCGTCAATTGTCCATGTTTGTGTTGATTTAAGCTTTTGCAAGCTCAAATTCAAAGGGTAGCAAGCTTGGATGGTAATTTTTCGCGCTAACAATTTCAAAATTGCCTAAACTCTCGCTCTAAAGATGCTTACTATTAACAACAAATTTACTGTCAGATAAATCATTAGAAGTCAAAAACGATACATATTTCCACCCAAACTTATTGCAAACCTTGTACGCTAATAAATTCAGCGACGTTTCCTCAATCCTAAATATTTTTTGTTGCATCTACTGTTGTTTTAGAGCAGGGGTCTCCAAACTTTACAGCTAGAGGGCCACATGAACTTTCATTCAGCATGTTGAGGGCCGCCGAACCGTATACCTCTGGTCAAAGAGCGAATGTTTTAATAAAAGTTGGCTTGCGTCATAACGTGAACTTTCTGCACAAAGTTTATTTTGTTTAATAATATTATTATTTTTTTTCTTAAGTGTCTCTGCTGGCCGGATTGAGAGGCCTAACGGGCCACATCTGGCCCGCGGGCCGTAGTTTGGAAACCCCTGTTTTAGAGCATTCAGCATTGTCGTATTTACGTGTTTGCTTTGTCATTCACAAACTTATTCATTATTGCGGTTATGGTGTATCACCATTAAAAGTGAGGATAATCAATCATATTTCTTCCAATGTAGAAGTTCTGAGATCTAAAGATGTAATGCAAAGTTGCGGTTAAAGTGTTCGAAAAATGAACTTAAGCACCAAAAATCGGCGTCGGAAAGTTTTTAGATAAATCGAGATTTATTTTCATAAGCTCCATATTGATTTAGAATACATCTAAAAGAAAATTTTTTGACCTCCCAGTTATTTTAAGAAGACTTACTGCCATTTTGCAATTGACCGTGCGGCGTGCGTAAATTAAAAGTTTGTTACAGTTTCAAAACTTGGCGTTACTAACGGCAAAATAATTGTTGCTAAGGCATACGTGTTAAGTTATGGAAAATGTTGTTTTTATTTAATAAACAACTGTGACATGTTGAAATTATGCAAGTATGGAAAGACGTTTGAAAACTTGACGTTACTAACGGCTAACTCATTGTTGCTAAGGCGTACGTGTTAAGTTATGGAAAATGTTGTTTTTATTTAATAAACAACTGTGACATGTTGAAATTATACAAGTATGGAAAGACGTTTCAAAACTTGACGTTACTAACGGCTAACTCATTGTTGCTAAGGCATACGTGTTATGTTATGGAAAATGTTGTTTTTATTTAATAAACAACTGTGACATGTTGAAATTATGCAAGTATGGAAAGACGTTTCAAAACTTGACGTTACTAACGGCTAACTCATTGTTGCTAAGGCATACGTGTTAAGTTATGGAAAATGTTGTTTTTATTTAATAAACAACCTTGACATGTTGAAATTATGCAAGTATGGAAAGACGTTTGAAAACTTGACGTTACTAACGGCTAACTCATTGTTGCTAAGGCATACGTGTTAAGTTATGGAAAATGTTGTTTTTATTTAATAAACAACTGTGACATGTTGAAATTATGCAAGTATGGAAAGACGTTTCAAAACTTGACGTTACTAACGGCTAACTCATTGTTGCTAAGGCATACGTGTTATGTTATGGAAAATGTTGTTTTTATTTAATAAACAACTGTGACATGTTGAAATTATGCAAGTATGGAAAGACGTTTCAAAACTTGACGTTACTAACGGCTAACTCATTGTTGCTAAGGCATACGTGTTAAGTTATGGAAAATGTTGTTTTTATTTAATAAACAACCTTGACATGTTGAAATTATGCAAGTATGGAAAGACGTTTGAAAACTTGACGTTACTAACGGCTAACTCATTGTTGCTAAGTCTTACGTGTTAAGTTATGGAAAATGTTGTTTTTATTTAATAAACAACCTTGACATGTTGAAATTATGCAAGTATGGAAAGACGTTTGAAAACTTGACGTTACTAACGTCTAACTCATTGTGGCTAAGGCGTACGTGTTAAGTTATGGAAAATGTTGTTTTTATTTAATAAACAACTGTGACATGTTGAAATTATGCAAGTATGGAAAGACGTTTGAAAACTTGACGTTACTAACGGCTAACTCATTGTTGCTAAGTCTTACGTGTTAAGTTATGGAAAATGTTGTTTTTATTTAATAAACAACTGTGACATATTGAAATTATGCAGGTATGGAAAGACGTTTGAAAACGTTAAACTGTATCGTTAGATATAAGACTTTAAATTGGTATTGGGAGACATAGCGACACTTAATTATTAACCAATGCTATCTCAGGGTTACGCCTTAGAAACAATCAGATAGCTGTATAGTAACGTCAAGATAGCCGTTAGCAACGTCAAGTTTTGAAAATATAACAAACGTTTCATTTATGCACGCCTCACGGTCAATTGCAAGTGTCTGTATTTTCTGCTAAATTTTCGTAGTCCTCATCTTCATCATTAAGCCTGTTCTCCACTTGCCACGTATCGTAATCTATCGTAGCAAAACGTAACATGGCGCATGCGTGCTTGTGCTTATTGACCGTCAAATTCGCAAGCACGCATGCGCCATGTTACGTTTTGCTACGATACGTTACGATACGGGCTAGTGAAAAACAGGCTTTATGACTATGTTACAGCTCGAGGAATATAGATCTGGTGGAGATCCGGACACCGTTGCTGGAGACTTTGGCATCAAACCTCTTTACAAAATGCTGGGTTATTTTAGCTTGATCGGTTTGTTACGACTGCATTCGTTGCTAGGCGACTATCTGATGGCGCTGAAAGTCTTGGGGAACATTGAACTAAATCGCAAGGTTATTTTTCTTGATATTTAACATGTGGAAAACTGTAGAGAATGAAGGCCGAATTTTTCATTTTTAGAGTATGTACTCCAGAGTGCCGGCTTGCCAGATAACCACATATTACTACGTTGGTTTTGCTTATCTTATGATGAGAAGATACCAGGTAGTGATCCATACTTGTACCATTATATCCATAACATGATGAGAAGATACCAGGTAGTGATCCATACTTGTACCATTATATCCATAACCGTACATGCTCTTATGCTGTTTATATTTGAAGCGGATTACTCAAATCCTGGAGCGATTAAAATGAGTCGTTAAATCGATTCAAAATTAAGTCTATCTGATAATCTCGTTCGTTCCAGTCCTTCAAAGTTGAATATTCACGCAGTTTTTGTTTATAAGTTTCATTCCCCTAAATGCAAACACTTTAACAGCCAGTATAAAATTGAAAACCATCGAGAAGAACAACGCTGTTAAAGTTGAACCATATGCAGAAGCGGATCAATATTTTGGAAAAAATACATTACCGCATTTAATTTCAAATTCGCGAACAAAAACACCATTTGTTTTGAATTCTCAAAGACTAAAATCCCAGCAATCAAAGGGATGTTGTTATATATTTTCCTAAATGCTGGGCGCACCTCTGACTGGACTGCATAGTACGGCTTATTTCGCCGACATTTCGGGGTAGAATCACAAAAAATTTTGGCCAATGGGCGGGATAGCACTCTAATTTCAATATACACTACATTTACTTCGTATTTGTCGATTTTAGGATGCCATCCGCATCTTCTGTAACATACTACTGTACATTCAAAGGGCGAAACCAATGATACAAAACAGAGCTTATCAAATCGATGCAGTAAGTTGGATTTTACGAATAAAATCGCCATGTTGAAAAGACTCAAAGCTTAGGTCGCTTTAATCTCAAACTGGGCCAAAAATAGAACGCTATTTAGGGGGGGGGGGAGACATACATACTTATTCAGCCGTGTCCGACTGATTTTTTTTAAAAGTACTATCGCTTATTCCCTCAATTAGCGTTCTAGTCTCGGCTCTGATATCAAAATGCATTCTGTTTTGATTATTTGACATGTCTTATTACAATAGTTTTAGATCATTTTTCTGCTCTTCCCTTGATATTACTTAATTTTTTCCTAAGTTTGAGATAACTCTAGTATTATTCATCTGTACAATGCCCATATACGACTACTATTGCACTTTTTAGATCAAAAAAATGAACGAAAAAATGTTTACGTTGCTGGCAATTTGTCTCTCATTTTCACCTCAGGTACGGCCGTAATTAAAGGCAAATGAGGATACATTTTCTTCAAAATATCTTTTAACCGGTTGCATGAAGGTTTGATACGCCTATTATTGCACAAATATAACTGGAATGCTACTTCCTGCCAGCAATTTATCTAGTCCCAGTCTTTCCACGTAGGGCCCAAAGAAAGTTCGTTTATGACAGTAAGCTAAAATGCGTGACTTTACTCACATACTCGCGCGTCTGAGGGTAAAATTTGGCTTCATGAAAGTACAAGCATTTTTATGTGAAGGTAGCATACCAGTTATATATTTAGTTCAATGGAGCGAACTAAAGCTTGTTATCACGTGATTACATTCTTACATTTAGCGTATTGATGAAAACGTCAACGCTCATTTGCGTGATAATTACAGTGAGAAAATTATAAAGCTTCAACGAGGGTAAGATATGTTACGAATGTACTACGGTTGATTTATGATAGTCTGTATGTAAACGCACTGTTTGTTGATGATTGAGTGAAGTGTAGAGAGCGAAAGTCTGTTCTGTTTACAGATGTTTTTACGGCGTTGCTTTGCAAAGTTTGTTCGAAAGTTCATATTTTCTGTTATGTATCATTAATCAAATTGCTTGTTCAAGATCCCCATTATGATTCGATGACAACAGTGACGTTGCCAGATGAGCCAGCCTCCTTATTCAGTACTGCTATTTAAATTTTCCATTTTCACTCAAAGCAAAAAAAAGATTGACAGACAAATGATTAATGCTCAGAAATTTACATAGCAGGACTTAAACTTGCGGGCTGGCTGCAGGACCAAAGCTTGCGGGCTGGCTGCAGGACCAAAGCTTGCGGGCTGGCTGCAGGACCAAAACTGCGGGCTGGCTGCAGGACCAAGACTTGCGGGCTGGCTGCAGGACTTAAACTTGCGGGCTGGCTGCAGGACTTAACTTGCGGGCTGGCTGCAGGACCAAACTTGCGGGCTGGCTGCAGGACTAAAACTTGCGGGCTGGCTGCAGGACTTAAACTTGCGGGCTGGCTGCAGGACTTAAACTTGCGGGCTGGCTGCAGGACTTAAACTTGCGGGCTGGCTGCAGGACTTAAACTTGCGGGCTGGCTGCAGGACCATAACTTGCGGGCTGGCTGCAGGACCATAACTTTCGGGCTGGCTGCAGGACATAAACTTGCGGGTTGGCAAATCTTGCCAGAAACAAGGACTTGTGTTTATTAAATTCTTTCTTAGTTTCATTCACATCCAGTTACCAAAACAACATTAATGTCGATTTAATATACCAACATTACTCATTGCATACTTGGAATTCCAGTAAAACACAATTTTGTTATTGTTTTCTTGTTGTTTTTCATTTTTTTTAGCGACCTAACTCTCTTAGAGGAAATGTTTTCATTCGCATGTCCGAAATTCGTCACTCCATCGCCTCCCAACTACGATGCCGTACCGGGAAAATATCACCGGGTATTTATTCGCGGCTTTTCCATAATCTGTTTCTCGTGACATTCAAATTATAACCGAGTGAATGCCTTTTCTTTTATGGTTGTATACCAATTTTCAAAGCTCGTTTTTTTAAGCTATTTCATTGGTCTATCAAAAAAGCGTGGAAATTTTTCCAAAGTGTTTTTTTACTATCTTATTGGGAAAGAAACTATTTCTTTTTTTCACGTCGTTGTTTCGTTTCTCATTGAAAATTGGTATATAACAAAACACCTATTAACTGAAATTTAGGGAAACGGTGTGTTTTTACCACCGACCAGCATTGTTTTAACAACGGCTGTCTCAGGTATACAAAACACACCATTTCCCTTGGTCTCAGTCAAAAAGAGATGTTTGCCTTTTGTAGGAAGCATTTGATATTCAACTTAAGAACTTCTTGCAAGAAATGAGGCAACAATCTCTCATACCTACTATTAGAAGGTTGAATATTTACCATAAGAAATGATTGTATTTTTCTCTTTTTGTAAGCGTATATGGACTTGAAACCTTTTTGTATAATGTTAAGTTATCTCAAGTTATACAAGACGATGCCACTCTCAAAACTTGCTGCGTTTCTTGACATGGTACGTATAGATACATCATATTCCTCAAAAAACTATTTTTTCTTCACATGGTATTTAAAAAATTAATTATTTTTATTGTGTTGGCGGAAGCTTATTCAAACCAAGGAGACGTTTTGAGAGAACTCGAGAGCAGATCAGTGTAACTCTGTTCATAAACTGAGCTCCAAGGGTCGCATAAGCCAGTGCAAACACGAAAAACATCTATAAAATAAGGATAATGCAAAAATGTTCAATTCAAAACATATGTTTAAATTTTTTCTCCGACATGTATTGATTATTGATTTGCAAATCAATTATTTAGCTTCTTTAGCTCAGATCCGTTTGTTCAGGCTAAATGAAGCTATAGACCAATCAACGCACGCGTTACATTGTTATTTTATAAATGTACATAATGTGCTTTTCAAAAGACTTCTTTTTTGCATGGTACATATATGTACATAATGGTACATCAAATGATTACGTTTTCTTGGTATTATACATATATGTACATAATGGTACATCAAATGATTACTTTTTCTTGGTATTGTACACATATGTACATAACGCTCGTCAAAAGACTACCTTTTCTTAATATAGTTCATAAGAAAATGCTTCTCAAAACTGGTTTTTTCTGATGCGAATTCATGAAAAATCCCTATTTTACTATTGACATTTCAATATTTTTGTGTAGGATGAAGAAACACTTCGAACTCAATTGCTTTGCTACAAAGTTTGTTTGTTATTCGAAATAAAAACACGATTTCTTATTATTTTATGTATTTATTTATCACGTCTTGGTCATTCCTTAGCATAAACAACGTCATTTTACGTGGACAAAAGGCCCGGATGCGCTGGAAGGCGAATTTCAATCCTCTTCAGACGTTGACTTTTACATTGAGAATGTGAGTTTTTCTGATTTTAAACCACGACTTGAACGGAACGGATTTTCCTCTCAGCAGCTGCTAAATAAGATTTGCTTTGTATTTGATCTGTGATAGTCATTTTTTACATCTCCGACTAGGATATGATTCACATTGCTGATACAAAGGTGGAGAGGGGTTATGGCAACTTCTTCATTCGACAAATTATGAAATTTGAGGAGGTAAATTTCCATTTAAGATAATTTTGTCTGCAACCACTCATGTGACCTGATATTTTCATTGGTGTTCTTGAGGGAGATAGAGTGTTGTAGCCGACCGACAAGGTTGTTGGTGCTTTGTAAATTCCAGATTTTCATTGGCATTAGCTATTGATATAAAAATCTATTATTCTCGCCATGTTGCTTGAAATTTGTTTTCTTGGTTTGCAAGTTTCGTCATGGCCGCCATGTTGGATGATTTTAACAAAGTATTTCCTTATTTACAATGAAAATGTCGTCCAAATGGCCATTGTTCTCTCACTCCCAGTCCCCTGTTGCACGTCACCGATTGTAAAAAAGAAAAATACTTTATAAATTTCAACCAAGATGGCGGCCGTGACGTAACATGTAAACCAGCTATAGTTATTTTTTAAACTTCACGGGCCGGTTGCACGAAGCCTGGATAGCGTTATCCATTGGATAACAAGTTTTTTAAACTATTATAAAACCTTTTAACAAGCAAGAAAGATAAGATTGAAACTGAACAATCACTGAACATCTTTTTTACAAGTTTGAAATTTTTTGCTATCCAATGGATAACGCTATCCAGGCTTCGTGCAACCGGCCCCTGTTGTAAAAATTTCTTTTCAAAACTCTTAAACTTTAAACTACGCTCTTTATGGCTTTCTTCTTAAACTTTAAACTACGCTCTTTATGGTTTTCTTCTTAAACTTTAAACTACGCTCTTTATGGTTTTCTTCTTAAACTTTAAACTACGCTCTTTATGGCTTTCTTCTTAAACTTTAAACTACGCTCTTTATGGTTTTCTTCTTAAACTTTAAACTACGCTCTTTATGGTTTCTTCTTAAACTTTAAACTACGCTCTTTCTTTCTTCTTAAACTTTAAACTACGCTCTTTATGGTTTTCTTCTTAAACTTTAAACTACGCTCTTTATGGTTTTCTTCTTAAACTTTAAACTACGCTCTTTATGGTTTCTTCTTAAACTTTAAACTACGCTCTTTATGGCTTTCTTCTTAAACTTTAAACTACGCTCTTTATGGTTTTCTTCTTAAACTTTAAACTACGCTCTTTATGGTTTTCTTCTTAAACTTTAAACTACGCTCTTTATGGTTTCTTCTTAAACTTTAAACTACGCTCTTTATGGCTTTCTTCTTAAACTTTAAACTACGCTCTTTATGGTTTCTTCTTAAACTTTAAACTACGCTCTTTATGGTTTTCTTCTTAAACTTTAAACTACGCTCTTTATGGCTTTCTTCTTAAACTTTAAACTACGCTCTTTATGGTTTTCTTCTTAAACTTTAAACTACGCTCTTTATGGTTTTCTTCTTAAACTTTAAACTACGCTCTTTATGGCTTTCTTCTTAAACTTTAAACTACGCTCTTTATGGCTTTCTTCTTAAACTTTAAACTACGCTCTTTATGGCTTTCTTCTTAAACTTTAAACTACGCTCTTTATGGCTTTCTTCTTAAACTTTAAACTACGCTCTTTATGGTTTTCTTCTTAAACTTTAAACTACGCTGTTTATGGCTTTCTTCTTAAACTTTAAACTACGCTCTTTATGGCTTTCTTCTTAAACTTTAAACTACGCTCTTTATGGCTTTCTTCTTAAACTTTAAACTACGCTCTTTATGGCTTTCTTTTCTACAGTTGGTCCACTTTGCCATGAATATTAAACTTTCGTCGTAATTTTATCACTGAATTATTCGTTTGCGACGGTCATGCTTGGACAGAAATATGTGGAACAATGCATTAATTACCTCTTAATTATTTTTTCTTCTTTCAGCTTGGTCAAACTATCAGTAATGATCGGTATTGATGATTCTCGCCCTCGAGTTGAAAAATGTTCGCCTCTTTGACGAACCTGAAATGCGTATTTAATCATAAAATAATTACCATCTGTTCAAATATAAATTGCCCTTTGATTTGCATCTGATTTTATTTGCGCATGCGTTTTGGGACGCGCGAAGGAGATCCAATGAGAAACGTCCGTTAGTCCGTTTTGTTGGCAGTGGACGTTGAGAAAAGCTGTAGAAGCTAAGTTGATGGTCTAGACACTCATAAATTTTGATAAATTTTATTAATCACTGTATCACAATCACATCTGTGTACATACGCACTTCGTAATTAATCGAGTATATTCTGTAAATCCTCTTTTTCCACGTGACTTTAAGTTTTTAACCAGCAAAGGGGAGGGTTTACAAACAGTAGATAACAGTAGATCACCGTAAGTGATTCTAAGTTACAGTGCAGTTGATGACTGTAGATGGGAATAGTTCACAGTTGGCGACTGAAGATGACGGTATCAGGTTAACCGGGAACAGGTTCAAAAACATAAAGATCGTTTTCATTTTCAATAACATAAAAGACATTTTAGATTGTTCATAGTTCTTTTATTTCTCTAAAGCGAACTAGCATAGAAAAGCGGACATTGTTTAGGTATGGGGGGTGCACGTGCACCTAGTGCACCCCGCCCCCCTGGTTACGGGACTGGCGCTAGGTGACATTAGGTTTCAGACTACAGAGGATGATAACAAGTGTCTGAAGATGACAGTGGATCAGGGAGAGGTTTGAAAAGTGAGGGGCAAAAGGTCGCGGAATCGGATTGTTGTTCCCAGTATAGCAAATTCGTTTTTAACAGTTTTATCAGCAATCATTCAATATACCATTATAATCATTAAACCAAAAAATGAAAGTGGAGTGAACGTGAGACAGGAAATACTGTTAAACGTCCATACTTATCAAATGTAAGTATTTGCCAAAGCGGATTTTATATTTTTGAACTTTACAAAGCAAGAGATATAGAAAAAGTACGGGGGAAATTGCCCCCTTGCCACCCTTCTTCGCAGCCCCTGTGGTTGGCGCTGGTTGACAGTAAGTTGCAGAGTGTGATGATGACAGTGTAATTTATATATGTCGTTTTCTCTCAGAGCTTCCTTCATAATAGGGTATGTAGAACCAGTTATTATGGTGGAAAGGTAGAAGTAGAACCATTGATAATTGATATGTGTGGTAAAACAAGGTCAAACCCAGTCAACCAACGAAGAACGGTGGAGCATGGAATTATTACCATTTTTAGTTTCATTTCCACTGACTGCTGTGTAACTGGATAGCGTATTACGTAAGAGTAAAACATAAGGTCAATTCAAAAAGGAAACTCAACATGGCAGACGTAACATCAACGAAAACGAAGCAGTTTGTCGACCTTCGTTCGAAATTAAACGGCATCTCCAACCAAAAGAAGCGTTCGCTTGACGAAGATAAAAACAAAGCTTGAGCCAAAGGAAAGCAGACGTAGCTCTAGGAAAAATTCCCGCGCTTCCGATGATGAAAACAGCAACGCAAGCGAATTGCAGAAGATCCATGAAGGTATACTACAACGCGTTTTGTTTGACGACGACGCATGCAGAAAGATCGAAAAGAAAATCGATGAAATAGTAGAAAACGGCGAGAAAGGTGTATATCGTGAAAAAACTGTCGATAGAGCCCCTTTGAGAATCAAGTATTTCTTTGGTGAAGGGTACACTTATGGTAAACAGATGAATGAAAGGGGACCCGGGAAGGAAAGGCTGTATGCACGAGGGGTTGTTGATGATATACCATCGTGGATCTTTAAAATGGTTGAGCGTAAAATTGTAGAAGCTGGTATTTTACCAAAAAACTTTATAAACAGTGCAGTAATTAACGATTACCAACCAGGTGGCTGTATCGTATCTCATATTGATCCAGGTCATATATTCGAGAGGCCCATAGTGTCTGCATCATTTTTCAGCTCAACCTCGTTGTGTTTTGGGTGTAAATTTACTTTCAAACCAATTCGTACGTCAGCACCAGTTCTTGCTCTGCCAATATCGAGAGGTTGCGTCACTGCACTTAGGTTGGTTGAAATATGTTTCATTTTTTGTTTACTAACAAAGCTTGGTATATAAACAGAGTGAGTGGTAGAGTTATTGAGAGAGCAATTTTAGTAACCTTTAAAATCTTCTAGTAAGTGGTGCTTCTTACTAACTTTTTTCTAAGAAGTCTAAAATTGTTGAATATTTGCTTGAAACTAGTTTTTGCCTAAACGTTACATGTCGGTTATTGACATTTTCAAGTAGTCGAAAATTTGACCTGAGGCAAGCTAATGAAATGAAGCAAAACTTAAGAATTTTGCCTGGCGTCTCCAAAAACATGGTCTGTTTTTGGTCATTGGAAGCTTTCTATTTTGAACCATGCCATTGCATTTTAAGAATACATAATCTGATATAGTAAATAATATTCAGACATATGGTCTCATGCAATATTATTTGGTAACTTAAAGTCTTTTACATTTAGTGGTTATGCTGCTGATGACATAACACATTGTGTTCGGCCTCAAGATGTAACCGCCAGACGAGCTGTTATTATTTTGAGAAGGTATGTCCAGAAATTCACTCCCCCCAATCTCCTTTCTTGAAATGTGATGATAATTTACGGTATATTTCTGTATTTCTAGAGTGTATGATGATGCTCCCCGTTTACCTCTTTCGTATAAACCTGGAAAAAATGACCACAACCGGAATTTAAAAGATCATGATCAAAGAGATGTTAGTCCGATAGGTCAACGCAGAAAGAGACATCGAAGTCCCGAATCTGACAGCGAAGATGAACCTTGGTATATGAAAAACCGCATGCGATCTGATCATTACAAAGAAAATATAAAGCATCGAAATTCTGCACGGGATTCTGAATGAAAGTGAGAGGATTTTCTTGCAATTTGAGATTTTGTTGTGAATTCCTAGAAAATTTAATATTGAAGACTAAGTAATACCTGAACTTATATTGTATATTAAATAGAGAGCATTATTCAATAAATCATAAATGTATCATTCTTGGAACTTTGTATGCAAGTTATGAAAAGATTGCTTTAACACTTATTTAGTATTTTAATGGTAAAATCTACACTTGTAAATAGCATAAGACTTTATTTTAGGGAAATGTTATTTCATGGTAATTATAATTGTATATATTTGTGTTTCTTTCAAAATTCAATGCGTATTTTTATGGGACTAGTGAGTGTATCATATAAGATCAAATGAATGTCTGGGACATTTAACGAATTCAAGTCGCTCTGGGTGAAGAGAGGCATGTAGAATTGACACAAGGGATTGCCATTTACAAAATTTCCATTATCTTTATTTTAACCAATGTTTTCAACAAGTAAAAAGAAAACTTTGATTGAATACACGTTTTCTGGGCCCAATCCACCTCTCTTCTATATCATTCATTATCAATTATGCATTGTGGTGGTAGGCGTCTATTAGAGATGTGGCGTTTATTAAAGAGAGGTAGCGCTCTTTGTAAGGAGACTGGGGCTGAGAGACGAATCGAAGATGGTGAGGATGGCATTTTCATTTCGTGAAAGTTTTGAACAATTTTACTTGTTATTTTTTATCGTTTTCTTACTAGAATGACAGATATAACATCCACAGTCAACTGGAGCATCGTAAGTTCAATGATAATTCAAAAGATGATTTTATTTGAAAAAAATTTCTCAATCTGAAGACATCGGTCGGAATGGCAACGTGTTGAGGAATATCTTTCCAAACTTCTCCGTTTTTATTACAGTTCAGTCGAAGTATGTTGGTACTGGCCATTCGGACACCTCAAAGTTGTACGTATAATTATAAAAAAGTTTCCCATCTTATTTCATTTCGATTCATCGTTCATTTATCACACACATGATACATTATCGTTTTTTAGCGAGTGGCTTGTGAATCAGCATCGTGATAGCGCGGCGTCTTACATCGGACACGAGAATCTACTGGATTACTTTGCATTGGTGGAGAATGAGTCAAAAGCTAGAGTTAAATTTAATTTGTTAGAGGTAAGATATATATGTATGTTAACTGTTACTTACTGGTCAAGAAAACGACCCCAGCTAAACTTTATGCTAACCTTAACCGTAACCCAGGCATGTTTTTACCAAAGAAAACGTGGAATATTCTGACCTGCTGACATCTTTATTCAACAGTAGGGAAGAGCCATTTGCTATAAAAAGCCGATTAGTCAATTTGATTAATCTGTTGAAAGGAAGCATTAATGGGTCAACTCATACCATGTAAAACATCTAGTCAATGTCGAAACAAGATTAAGTTAAAAGACATTTGAAACATCACACACATTTAATATTGATGAAAAAGTTTCGGAAATCAAAATCTCTTTTACTCACCGGTGTGTTGCAAGTTGTAGTTTAATGTATGCTGTATAAAAATCAAAAAGAAAGGAAAATACGAAGAAAATTCATATAGTATAATTAATATTTAAGTATGATTATTCAAAGTAAGAGAAATAGGTAGATTTTAGACTGACTGATCTTTAAAAATAAAAAATGAATGAATAATTGTTGAACTTCCCATTGCTGATTAATTAAAAACAGTTGATTATAGCCCGATGGGTAGGCCCCATAAATAGGCTCATCCCTACTAACAGGATGAGCCTATTTTTGATCGGATAAAACAAAATTAACTTTGGTGAGTTGATGTGTTTATCTTATGTAAGAAGACTTGATGGACCATTTGCATATCATCACACAAATCCAAGCCAACAGCTGATGAGAGAAGCGCAACGTGATTTGGCTACCTTGAATATGACATTTGAACAATTTTGTCACAAAAAATAATAAACATCAACGCCACATTTTGTTTTTACTTGGAAAAAATACTTAAGGTTTATCTTGCTTCAAGAGAAATCTTACAATCACACTTTATATATATTCACACCTAGAAAATGTTACAGCCCTGCGGACATCCCCCTCAAAGACCTGAAGAAACATGAAAATAAAGAATGTGGCAGACATTTTGAATATAACATCTGTATGTGTATTGTATCTTTTTTGCAAGCTACATAAAGCTGTCCATACCATTAAGTACTTTTGATTTAAAGATATTTTTGAGAAATTTTAAGTATATTATACATTACATTGTACAAATACATAAAATACATTGTAATGAAAAGCTCAGTACACTATATGTCTACATATAAATCCATTGTGGATCATAAAAATCCTTTGTGAATCATAAAAATCTATTGTGGATCACAAAAGTCCATCGTGGATCATAAAAATCCATTGTGGATCATAAAAATCCATTGTGGATCACAAAAATCCTTTGTGGATCATATAAATGTATTGTGGATCATAAAGATCTTCTGTGGATCATAAAAATCCAGCAAAGTCGGGTAAAATAAGGTGTATTTCCAAAGGTGTAATAAATTGGACGGCTGTCTCTATGCGATCAAAAGAATTTATTTGAATCCGAAAAGTGTTCAGTTAAATCGCAAAATTTCCCGAGAGGAGAAGTTCCTTTCTAGATTGAATCATGAAAATATTGTAAGGTAAAAAGAAATTTGTTGACGACGTTAAAAGCTCTAGCGAGAACAAGGTTCCAGTACGAAAACAATACACTAATAGCACCGAATCTTCTGAAGATACGTTCAAAAGAAATATCAATGAATCACACATACAGTTTGGAAACTCGTTGGCTCACGTGGTATATAATAGTGGGAACTGTTCATGATGTTGCTGAAGATATTTAAAAATAACTACCAGCGTCTTTCCTTTAGGACGAGGCATCTGATTTGAAAGTGAAGAGGAAGCAATCACCACAAGAGCTTTGCAAGAAGATTCAAAGTGTACTCTGCAAACCTTGGTATATGCAGATGGATTATTGTGAGAAGAGAACTCTAAGGAATGTTACTGACAAAGGGATAGTACAAGGACCAACAAAGAATGTGGCGGATTCTCCGCGAGATTGTAGAAGGATTAGTTCACGTTCATTCACAGGTAGAATAAAAAATGTGAACAATTTTCGTTTAGCTTAGTAAATATATATAAAGACTTATTATTTTCTGTTTTTCTCTAATTTTTCCCAATATGGTATGATTCAAGTAAACGCATTTCGACAATTTCGGTTTCTATTGTTACATATTTAGGTGTTTTCTTTCAAATGTCAACTAATGTCAAGGGAGAGAAGTTTGGTCTTTAGATGAATTGAAAAGCTCGTTTTGGACTTGTAAGTTCCTTTTCATTGAATCGCAGTGTCATATAGAAAGTTATTCTTGTTGGAATATGTATATGTCATTGTCAATTTAATGATAGGAAAATACAGCTACTGTCTTTTAAGTCACATTTGACAGACACAAAAAAGCAAAATATTGCGAAGAAAATTTGATGGAAGTTTCAGAATTTTTTGATTTTTTTTTGAAAATAAGAACAAAAAGGATATTTTACTTTTACACAATTAAAGACGCATATCGTGAGAGATGTCAATACCTGCAACAGGTGCGAAATAAATGTTAAAAAACACATTTCTCGTCATCATGTGATTTCACGTGAGCGTTGTTTAACAAACTTATCGCTAATTTATTTGCGTAGTTTGATTTCAAAATATCTCTAGTATCGATTGATTAGAAGTAGTTGAAACATCATGGCGTTTTCAAGACTTATGTTTTGTCTCGCGGCTATTTTTCTCGCACTTCTTTGTGGTAAGCAATTTAAGTAAAATACGAGTTTGAACGCTTTCTTCAAATATGTATATATTTTATCAAATTAGCATGTTCCCAAGCCGAGAGAAATGTTCATCATGTTGATAAAGACAGAGCTTGTCTCGAACTAAAGAAAACCGGTCCATGCCGAGCTGCATTTCAAAGATATTATTACAATTCGGAGGACAATGAATGTGAAAAGTTTATTTATGGAGGATGCCAAGAGAACGGAAACAATTTTAAAACCAAACGTGAATGCGAAGAATTGTGCGTTCGTGGAAATAGTCGCAAATCTGGTAAGGGCATCAAATAATTTGAATTTTCCCTTTATTTGTTGAAACGTAGGTGGCGTATGGGAAAGTATTTTCGTTTCAATTATAAGTGATGTGTTGAATTATTAGATCTCAGAATATTAACGATGTTTTTGGATAATATAAGAATTAGTATTTCTTGTTTAGAATCGAAATGAAGCAAAAATTGAGCTGCAAGATGTCAAGTTTATAATGTATGCGAAATAATTAAGTGCAAAATAGTAAAGAGAATAATAAAGCCAAAATATTATTAAATTCAATTGCAAAGATTTGCGTCTCCAACGTTTTTAATAATTATTTGTTTGCTTACAACAATTTCTCATTTATTCATGTTTTAAGTGAACATTTTTATAATTTCAACATTTTGATATATCTTTCCAGTCCCGTTCATCTGGAAGGTAAACGATTGCTATAATCTAGTTTCTCGTATAAAAGCTATTCCACGCAGGCGCGTAAGGCGTTTTATTTGAAAAAGAAGAGATTACACTTATAATTTTGAGATAAGATTGTCATTTCCAAATACATTCTTCGGATCTAACGTCTTCTTTATTCCATTCATCATTTCGTAGCCTGCGTTAGATACAGTAGAAGGTAGCCATTGCTTTCGTATTTTACCAACTCCGTGATGATGAGAAAGACTTCCCCCGTTGGCTATAACCTCATCCCGAGCACCGTCTTCGATCGCTTGGTAAACTGCAAGTGGGTCAGCTAGTCCATGATAATTGAATCCAAAGTAAAAGTACACGCATGCGCCAGTATCGTAGGTTTGTGTAACCCGGCAGGTCACTAATGGCTTATAATGCACCCCAAGGTCTTTACATTTTCTGTATATGGCCGCTTTGGTGTTCTTGCATAGGGTAATCACTCGATCCCAAGGAACACAGGTCTCAAAAGACTCCGCAAGAAAACTATACTCGAATCCTAAATCACGTAGATATGCAATGGCAAAGGTCAACATGTACCCCCGTCTGCCGTTTTCAGCACCAGCTGACAACCCCCCGTATTTTGCAGCTATAGAATAGACCATTTTTTCTTGGGTTTCAACGTTAGTTTTGCTCCCCTGAAAGAGTAAAGTTGCAACGCAAAGTTTGTTCGGTTCATAGCCTTTGAAACGCGTAACATAGATCGTTTTTATTCCCTCCATAAGAGAGCTAAAGAAAGAATGGGCTTGAGGCTTCAGCGTTTGACCAAATTTAAACTGTTCATTGTCGACAAGTCGTATAGATGCCGGAGCACAGCGAAGTTTAGCAATCTCACGAAGGCACTCGACACCTGATTCAAAATTTGGAAACACTATGGAACCGTATGTTTTGTGTTCAGGTAACGGCTGTATTCTTAGGATCACCTCTGTCACAACCCCTAAAGTACCTAAAGAAATGTAAGGATTTGTCATCGTTAAATAATCTTAAACTACACGATGTATGTATCAGCCATATGTATCCTAAATTGTACCTTCAGATCCCATGATAACATGATGAATGTCAGGTCCAGTTGACATGCGCGGTACCATACAATTTTTTTCCATCGTTCCTTTCGCGGTGACAAACTTCACATGTACCAATAAATCCTCAATGTTACCATAGATGTTCTTCTTCATCCCAGATGCTCTAGTTGCCACCCATCCACCAAGCGAACTGAATTCCATTGAGTCCGGCTCGTGACCAACACAAACTCCTTTCTCATGCAACTATAAAATAGCCAATTTAATGGTTGAAGATTCAGAGTTGAAAATAGTAATAGGCAATCAAAAATATTACTTGTTTTTCTAAATCCTGACCAATTATCCCTGCTTCAGCACACATTGTCATGTTCTCATGATCAATCCAAAGAATCTTATTCATCCTCGTCATATCCAAACTGACAATCATTCTAAGTTCATGAATAGGACATTCCAAGGCACTTGAAACACTTGTCCCTCCACCAAATGGTATAATACAAACATCATGTTTGTTGGCAAGGGAGACGACCTTTTCAACTTCATTATGATGACGAGGCCAAATGACGATATCGGGGAGTCTTGGAATCTTACCATGACGAAGGAGGTATATTTCATGACATGTGTGACCGTGACTCCGAAATAACCTTTAAAATATTTTGAAATCGATTAAAAATGTGTCATGAAGATGGGAGTTTCACAGTCTAATCTCCTACCTCTCATGGCCATGCATCGAATGGTCAAAACCCATATCCCGAACACTTTTAAGAAATAGCTCATTCACAATTGGTTTCGGCAACTCTTCCTCTTTGGGAATGTTTTGAGATGGCGACTTAAACTCAAGATCAGCACTACAGGAATTGACAAACCAATCCACTAACTTTGGAAAGACCTGTCCGCTTATTCCATATCGCTCCCCCGTAAACTGGGCAAGCCCTTCTGAATTGATGAGAAACTTGGAATCCTGGTACCCCCATCCATTCCATTTTTGATTATCTCGCGGCTGCTTGGCTTCTCCATCTTCCCTTTTCTCCATTGCTGTATTCAATGCAATAAAAAATAACAATATTACTTGATTGATATGACTACTACATTTGCCTTCTAGACAATCATATTATCCACAAATACTGCCTCTAGATCCATCAAGATCACAGCCCTATGAACAGGCAGTCACGATGAACTCTAGCACTAACATTTTTGCAACACCAATGCAATAAGGATTGTTTGCAGTGATCTTACTTGGGCAGGCATGGAAGAACAATGTTAGAGATTAGAGTTCAAAGTCTAGAGCACCCTACCCTAGCATGCTGCAAGCCACGCGTCACGTTGATGACCACAAGAAGGGTCACTGAAGAACACGACTCGTGACTGTTGGACGCACCACATTCCAGAAAAATTGAATATTCCATAAAATTATCAGTTTACAAACAGTAGAGTATGTCAAGCTTTCTGAAAGTGCGATATACTCATTTGTTGCAAGATTATCGACATTCGTACATAAATGATAATTTGCATCAATTGCTCATTTGAATGATCGCAAAAAATAAACGCATATTAAACCACCGAAAAAGCGATGCGTTAATTTCATTTTGGCGTTCAAAAAATTTGCATTAATGTTTACATTACCTGAATAATAGCCAGCCTATTTCATGAATTAAACAGCCCACAATGCAAAGTTTTTGATGTCCGTATCATACATCAGGTTTCTGTCATTACTGAGAGGCTTGTCACAACACACCACATTTCACAGTTGGAGGGAATTCGAGCCAACGAGGTGTTTTGTCATCTGATATTACGCATGAGTTTCGCAATCGATCGGAGGATCATGATATTATAAAATTAAATCATCATATTTTTAATTTTTACGACAACGCAATTCAGAGAACCATAGTTTACATTTATCTTTAAAAGTAAATTGCAAATTCTCATTTAATACATTTTGAAGAAAAACCCACTTAAAACTCTTAGAATTTTAATTTTGCGTTTATATGACGTCCGGTAAATGTCTGAATCGGGTGATAAAAACAACATGGCGGACAAAACGAAGAAATACGATGAGAAAAATGAAATTTTAGAAGCTAAGTTACAACAAAATGTGACCACTTTTCTTGATGAAAATCTTCTGGGTGATTTTTCTAACGCCAGGAAATGTCTAGAGCGTATGAAATTGCAACGAAGTGAATTGGAAAAGCAGGTTTGTTAAAAAAGTTTTGTCTTCACTCTTAAGGCTCTTCACTTTCCCCATTCACTAGTGTGCTCGCGAGTCGCTTGAAAAACGAGCTATGAGATTGAGGCTTGAGGTGAGAGAGTGAGAAGTGAGAGCCTTATAGCTCGTTGCCCAACAGATAATTTAACACAACTTTATTATATAATTTTCCTCATTTTCAGTTGACCACGAAAGAAACTGGAAGAGACAGTTTAGAAAAGGAGTCGTTTTGTGTTTCCCAGACTCTTGAAGAGGCGAAGATGGTTTTGAAGAATGTTGATAGGATCCAGTTAAGTCTTGATGAACTGAATGAAAATGTTGAAAAACACAACAATGAAGTTAAGGATATGACTGAGCAGTTAGATGACATGAATGGCAGTGTCTTGGAAATGGAGAATTTTATTTTATACCTTAATTGGATTCAAAAGTTGAAGACTTGAGGTAGGTAATAGAAGAGATTCAAACGAAAGGTTTAGTATCCACTGTTGAAGGTTTATGATTGGTTAGAAATACAATGTATCTTCTGTTGGAGGTTTATGATTGGTTAGAAATACAATGTATCTACTGTTGGAGGTTTATGATTGGTTAGAAACACAATGTATCTACTGATGAAGATTTATGATTGGTTAGAAATGCAACAAAGTACAAATACACCATAAATTTAAAAGCAAGTCACCAGTGTTCATTACTAATGTCTCATTTACCCAATCAGAAAACATGTTCTTTATATGTAGATACTTATTCAAACTAGATGTATGCTAATGACATTCCAGGCCAACTTTACTTAATGGTGATGAATCTTTGATTAAAAATGGTTGTTCACCTTGAACCAACTGTTGATTTAATCCCATTTTGATAATGTATTATCAAATGCTACATTGTGCTATGAGTTGTACACAGCAGTTGAAGGTTATGTAACATATTTCAATTTTGACCAATGACTAAAATATTAAGTTGAAAACTTGCAGTCTGTTGTTTACAGTCAATGGCTAAGATATTACTTGACAAAATGAAATGTAATGTGTTTTAATTCTTTGAAAAGTAACAGCATGCCTACGAGTGTGAAGTTTAAATGTTGGAGGGCATTTTGCCAAGGATGTTTGTAGTTGTAGTCACCTAATTTTGCTTTAGTTGTAAACAAAAGCTAGCTACTAAGAGTTTCATGAATTTTAGGAATCCTGCACTTTTTGTCGTTGACATTATTGAATATTGATCAATCATTGTTATTATATGGCAAGCTTCACTTCCGGCAAATCGGCGCGTTTTGATCGGCTCGGAAACATTTTTGCCGGTCCATTATTTTCCGTAATGGACCACGGTCCAATTTTACAGTCAAATATAAACAAACTTCTCAAAGCCAACAGCAAAACGCAAAAATAAACGAAACTAAAAACCATTTACGAATGTGAGTCGAAGGAAAAACACTTGGAAAACAGTTTAACTTTCCAGACGATACGAATTAGAACGATTTATTTTTTATGGACGAAAACTAGAAAAGTGAAAGTCAACCCGCACAAAACAGCAAAGACGAGAAACAAAGTAAGCTTCGTTTCAGGTCAAATAATGCCATATAATAAACCTTTTAATAACCTCGCTTTCTCGGTCTTTACTGAGAAATATCGAACCTTTGTCTTTTTGTACAAACCTCGTCCTACGGGCTCTGTCGATACAAAAGGCGTCTGTCCGATAGAGCTTAATAACAATTTTTCAAGAACATAAGGCTCTTTAGAGAGGGAAAACTTCTTCATTTTATTTGCATGTTAATTGTTTATGCATATGTAGTGTTTTACAATTTGTTTTTTGTTTATTCATGTAGACACATAAAAGTGTAAAAGTTTGTATTTTTGTTTTAAAAGTACACTTACGTTTGAAAAATGCGCAATATTTAAGACTAAGTAGTCGAAAGTATAATGTAAACTGTATTTAATTCCTTGCTTTTCAAGACAACCAGTTTATAACTTTTCTTTCTACTCTAACTGACGAGGCCTACGAGTTTATGACGTCACAACAAATTTTTCGCGCCAAAATAATGTACATTGTCATTATGCTCGTAATGGTAGTCGCACTCTTTGCTTATGTTCGCTAGTGCGGTTGCTACAGTTTTGCTTTTCATTGTTTTAGTGATAAAATTTACAAAGGCTTAGAGTCAGGATCGTTAAGCGAGGCAATAAAGGAACTGAATGTTATGAAATCGATGTTGACTGCAATTAATCAGACTTCTTGTCATCATTTTAAAACGTACGTGACGGATAATTTGAACCACTGGAATGGAATTATCGCAGAAAGGCTTACGAGGTAACGGAAGGACTTTAAAGAGAATGCATTTATGTAAATCGTACGTAGATTTTTTCTTCTTTTCTTTCAGAGAATTTGAAAGAGTTCTCAAGATACTAAAATGGCCATTTACCTCCGGATCAACAGCTCCACCTCTAGCAACAAACGCGGATGTCTTTCAAACATTTGAGAACATCTTTCTAATGCTGTTGCAAGTGTCCAAATTGTATCCATTTTATTTAACTAAGGCCCCGTTTACAATATACCGGATTGCTATCGTAGCAGGTTGAATATTCTTTATATTAAAAGGCAGTGAAATTTTTCAACGTCAGAAATACAATCAAATAGACTAAATCTATCAACTTAATAAGCTTTTACTCCGTACAGTAACCCTTTAAATCAAATTAAGATGTCGTGATGAGCGAATCCGGTATAGTATAAACGCAGCTTAAGTATTGACCAGGCGCCATCTTTGTTTTGTTGGTGTTGTTTCGCTTAACGTTTTTTAAGAAAGGAATTCGACGGCTGTAATGTTTATAAAGAAAGAGTCGCCCTCTCACTTCCAATGGAAATTTTAATACGACCCTTGAAGAGGCGATTTAACTATCATTTCTATGGTAAACGTCAGACAAATAATCTTCAAAAGGTTTTTTTTGCTAGTCTAGCTCGATTTGTGAAACAAAAGAGTATTTACTCATATTCAACTTCTAATTTATTTACAAAGCCCGAATGGTTTTATACTCAAATTCTGAACTGGCTTAGAGATCACGTGGATTTTATCAACGTAACTATCCAAGCATTTATTGATAAATCAGAGATGGTCTCCTTTCCATTGGTTGAGGTCTGTTCTGTTGATTATTTACTCTTGTTTGACTCCGTTTATCCTTTATTTACCTGTTACTCACCATCATTAACTCTCATTTTACTCCTCATATTTACCCCTATTCACCCTCATTAAACCTCATTTACCCTCATATTTACCCCTATTCATCCTCATTAAACCTTATTTACCCTCATATTTACCCCTATTCACCCTCATTAAACCTCATTTACCCTCAAATTCATTAAAATGGAGCGACATGGAGAAGTCCTCTCGACTTCGACCTTAGTGTTGATCGAAAGTAGCCTGCATTCAGGCCACATGTGGTCTATGAAGCTTGTATCTTCATAAAAAAAGACTCATTTGAAGTAGGAGTCTGGGAACAATATTTAAAAATTCAATATGGCGGCAAAAGTATTGAGAAGGGAGGGCTGAGTGAAACTGATATCAGTAAACGCCGCCATATTTGAAGTAGGAATCTGGAGACAAATTTTAGAAATTGAATATGGCGGCAAAATTATTGAGAAGGGAGGGCTGAGTGAAACTGATATCAGTAAACGCCGCCATATTTGAAGTAGGAATCTGGGACAAATTTTAAAATTGAATATGGCGGCAAAATTATTGAGTAGGGGGTGGGTGAGTGAAACTGATATCAGTAAACGCCGCCATATTTTCGTACGTTTTGCTCCTGTGGTTAGGATAACATTTTCATTACATTCATTTCCAGATCCAGTTCATAGAAGGTCTCCTACAGATTGTTGTTGAGAAGATGGACGATTGCCTTCCATCATTGGTTGACAACGAAACTCTATTCTCGCATTTCGTGGATGAAACGTTACTGTTTGACGAGGAGCTAAGAAATACATATGACTTATCTCAAGTGCAGTCGAGTTGTCTTGATGTTTTGATGAAGAAACAATATTTTGACAAATGGGTGATGCTAGAAAAAAAATGTATGTTGATATAACAGTTTGTTATGTTTGAATTTAGATAGTTTTTCGTCCTTCGCGTGTCAGGTTTTCCAAATAACAGCCTCACATTCTGGGACTGCGGAAGAGGCATAATTGAGGAGGGCACATATTCATATAAGCATTTTATATGTTTGTAAATGTAGATCGTCCAGGTTGGTAGAGTCCTGAGAAGGACTGTTTTTGTTGTTGTTGACTGACGTTTCGACAACCTTAGCGGTAGTCATCTTCAGAGTCAAATGGTGTCTCCCGCTAAGGTTGTCGAAACGTCAGTCAACAACAACAAAAACAGTCCTTCTCAGGACTATACCAACCTGGACGATCTACATTTACAAACATGTAACGATACTCTCGGGCTCAAACCATTTACTTTTAAGCATTTTATCTTAGAAAAGAATGGATTTCAGAAGAATATTAATAAGGTATATCATGCATGTATGAATATTAACCCCCACACACACCCCCTCACCACCCCCGACTTATCGATTTTCTGCGGTCCCGGATTTGCAGCAGTTTTACGAATAAACAGTAGACCACTTGTGGGACCTACCGCTGTGCAACTTGGTGCTATATTTTTCATTATATCAATGGTACAGTTAACCAACTCAGCGTTCCTATTGGTCAGAAATTTCAACTGACTTGCTGTCGCTATGTTAAACACAAGTGTAAGAAGATACGAGTAAGAAAAAAATTGAATGCAGTGGCCCTGCTGTTTGTTCCCTTCACTGTGATTTTGCTTCATTCCCTTTCCAGTTTTAAGGGGCTTAGATGTTTCTTGTAAACGGACGGCCCTAAGACTATTTTTGATTGGTGGAGAAAGCTAAATTCATTTCCGGTGAACGTCACGCTGATAAGAAGTTTCAAACGCCATTGTTTTTGTATAAAAGCAATTTCACGATTTTGTTTCTGGTTTCAAAACAAGAAACTTCCTGAATATTCCATTAGAGGAGGCTGAGGTTTTAGGCTAGGGATTGAAGAAGATTTAAGATTTCACAGGTTTTTGGCAAGGGATTAAAGATTTATGATTTCACTTCTTTTATTTCAGATGCAATGGAAAATATCCACTCGTTGCTTTCATCGGAGAAAGCTTGGAGCCCGCGATACGAGGATGCTGCGGATGTTGACGAACTAAAGGTTCCCGAGTGCGTCGAAACGTTTGTCTCGCTTTTAGTTGGTATAACAGGTATGTGAGGGGTATGTGAGGGTAAATGTTTGTTGTAGTATCATGTGAAATAGATGAAGTGAACGCTTGGAAAGTAGTTGTACAGCTCTGGTTAAACGATGAAATTCACTGCCTTGTTCATGACAAACCACGCTCAAAGTGAGGCATTCGCCCCCGATTCAATTCAAATGATATTAATTCCGGGAGGTAGTCATTTCTCAGCTCTGGAGAAAAAGGATAGGTGTATAGGTGGTTTGCATGTTGCGACACGGCCGTCATTTTGGTTGAAATTAAGAAAGGATCTTTCTTGTTTACAATTCCAATTTCAACCATAATGGCGAATATTTCCTTCTCCTTCGACGTTGTCCTTTGGTGGAAATGATTGCAATCCATCTATTATTGAGAAATGAGAATCAAAAATTGATAACGATTTGATTGCAAAACTTAGAGTTTTCCTTTCAGTGTTATGAAATATGCATTCAAAAAAATAATGGCGTTTGATCGAATCTTATGTAGATCGTTACAGAAATCTTAAATCTGAAGAGAATCAGTTGTCGTTTTTGGACGTTCAGTTAGACTTGCTGTATTATGTTACTGCTAGCTTGGGCGAAATAAAGAACGAATCTGGTGGACCTTTGACTTCATGTTTCATTTTCATTTTAAACAGCACCAACTATCTCTCGACCATATTACAGGATTGGTCTGAGCAAACTGTGAGTTGTCATCTTTTTCATACCAATATGGCAGACAATCTGAAGTTTCGCCTTTACAAAGCTGTATTTTATTGCTCAAACCAGCGTTTCAGGTCTTTGCTATGAAATTTTGAGTTATTTTTTGCTAAAAGCATCATCCCACGTTACAGTTGAATGATAGGATTTTCCGTGGGGATTTTAGAGAATTTCACCATCCCACTACCCACCCCCCGACTTTTTGAAAAGTTGATACAATACCATAAGATGTTAAGGTAACCTTGTCAACTTGTTTACAAATGTAAATAGTTTGAACCCGGGAGTATCGTTATATGTTTGTAAATGTAGATCGTCCATGTTAGTATAGTCCAGAGAAGGACTGTTGGTGTTGTTGTTGACTGACGTTTCGACAACTTTAGCGTTAGTCATCTTCAGTTTGACCAACACCAACAGTCCTTCCGAGGACTGCACTTACTACCTGTACCATCTACATTTAAAAACATGTAAATTGTGTATTTGTCTGTTCTTTTCTTATTGGTTGTTTGCTTTATAAAGCTAATTTTTGAGCTCTCAAGTAAAATGCTCATTTTATGTAAACTGTTTTGTTTTAGATATTCCTAAAGCTGTACTTGACAAAGATGGAGTCGTCTAATAAAAAGAACGAGCAATTAGAAAATGGCATCGATTTTACCGATGGGAGCAACTTAGCTTCAAGCATGGATGAGTTTGGTTCCGGTACATTATTTGAAGGAACATTGAATCGATTAAAAATACTTCAAGAAGACATGATGTCAGCGTTAGTTCGACATGTTTTGTCTGGTTTTATCAGCAGAAGTCATTCGTATCAGAAGGAAAGGTCAGTTGTAGAAGTGTTTTGCTTCATTACTATTTACAAGAGATGTTTACGGTATTTGCACTGGCTTATGCAAACTGAGGGTACTTTCGGAGAACTCGAGTCCTTGGATAAACTGGTGTAAACACGAAAAATATCTTTTATTTCTTTTATAAAATAACAATAATGCGACACAGATAAATTTAAAACAAACAACTTAATTGATTTGTGATCTATGTTGATAAGGCAAACTATGTGAAACGAGTCTATGCTCGTCATGAAGTATTAAATACTGAAGTATTGAATGCAACACGCATGAGCAGATTGATATGTTTTACTCAGTATTAAGTACTGAAGTATTGAATGCAATACGCATGAGCAGATTGATATGTTTTACTCAGTATTAAGTACTGAAGTATTGAATGCAATACGCATGAGCAGATTGATATATTTTACTCAGTATTAAGTACTGAAGTATTGAATGCAATACGCATGAGTAGATTGATATTTTTTACTCAGTATTAAATACTGAAGTATTGAATGCAACACGCATGAGCAGATTGATATGTTTTACTCAGTATTAAATACTGAAGTATTGAATGCAATACGCATGAGCAGATTGATATGTTACTCAGTATTAAGTACTGAAGTATTGAATGCAATACGCATGAGCAGATTGATATGTTTTACTCAGTATTAAGTACTGAAGTATTGAATGCAATACGCATGAGCAGATTGATATTTTTTACTCAGTATTAAGTACTGAAGTATTGAATGCAATACGCATGAGCAGATTGATTTTTTTACTCAGTTTTAAGTACTGAAGTATTAAATGCAACACGCATGAGCAGATTGATATGTTTTACTCAGTATTAAGTACTGAAGTATTGAATGCAACACGCATGAGCAGATTGATATGTTTTACTCAGTATTAAGTACTGAAGTATTGAATGCAATACGCATGAGCAGATTGATATGTTTTACTCAGTATTAAATACTGAAGTATTGAATGCAATACGCATGAGCAGATTGATTTTTACTCAGTATTAAGTACTGAAGTATTGAATGCAATACGCATGAGCAGATTGATATGTTTTACTCAGTATTAAGTACTGAAGTATTGAATGCAATACGCATGAGCAGATTGATATGTTTTACTCAGTATTAAGTACTGAAGTATTGAATGCAATACGCATGAGCAGACGTATTTGAAGGAGGGCACATATAAGTATATTGTACGGATTGAAAATTGCATGAGCATTGCGACACAACTAGTAAGCAGATTGTTGCGTAATGAGGAAAGAATGGAGTACTTGGATAAACTGGTGTATATCTTTTATTTCTTTTATAAAATAACAATAATGCGACACAGATAAATTTACTTAATTGATTTGTGATCTGCAAACGATGTTGAAGGCAAACACGATCGATGCTCGTCATGAAGTATTAAATACTGAAGTATTGAATGCAACACGCATGAGCAGATTGATATGTTTTACTCAGTATTAAGTACTGAAGTATTGAATGCAACACGCATGAGCAGATTAATATGTTTTATTTAGTATTAAGTAGTGAAGTATTGAATGCAACACGCATGAGCAGATTGATATGTTTTACTCAGTATTAAATACTGAAGTATTGAATGCAATACGCATGAGCAGATTGATATGTTACTCAGTATTAAGTACTGAAGTATTGAATGCAACACGCATGAGCAGATTGATATGTTTTACTCAGTATTAAATACTGAAGTATTGAATGCAATACGCATGAGCAGATTGATATGTTACTCAGTATTAAGTACTGAAGTATTGAATGCAATACGCATGAGCAGATTGATATGTTTTACTCAGTATTAAATACTGAAGTATTGAATGCAATACGCATGAGCAGATTGATATGTTACTCAGTATTAAGTACTGAAGTATTGAATGCAATACGCATGAGCAGATTGATATGTTTTACTCAGTATTAAGTACTGAAGTATTGAATGCAATACGCATGAGCAGATTGATATTTTTACTCAGTATTAAGTACTGAAGTATTGAATGCAATACGCATGAGCAGATTGATATTTTTACTCAGTATTAAGTACTGAAGTATTGAATGCAATACGCATGAGCAGATTGATATTTTTTACTCAGTATTAAATACTGAAGTATTGAATGCAATACGCATGAGCAGATTGATATGTTTTACTCAGTATTAAATACTGAAGTATTGAATGCAATACGCATGAGCAGATTGATATGTTACTCAGTATTAAGTACTGAAGTATTGAATGCAATACGCATGAGCAGATTGATATGTTTTACTCAGTATTTAGTACTGAAGTATTGAATGCAATACGCATGAGCAGATTGATATATTTTACTCAGTATTAAGTACTGAAGTATTGAATGCAATACGCATGAGCAGATTGATATTTTTTACTCAGTATTAAATACTGAAGTATTGAATGCAATACGCATGAACAGATTGATATTTTTTATTTAGTATTAAGTACTGAAGTATTGAATGCAATACGCATGAGCAGATTGATATGTTACTCAGTATTAAGTACTGAAGTATTGAATGCAATACGCATGAGCAGATTGATATGTTTTACTCAGTATTAAGTACTGAAGTATTGAATGCAATACGCATGAGCAGATTGATATGTTTTACTCAGTATTAAGTACTGAAGTATTGAATGCAACACGCATGAGCATATTGATATGTTTTACTCAGTATTAAGTACTGAAGTATTGAATGCAATACGCATGAGCAGATTGATGTATTTTACTCAGTATTAAGTACTGAAGTATTGAATGCAATACGCATGAGCAGATTGATATTTTTACTCAGTATTAAGTACTGAAGTATTGAATGCAATACGCATGAGCAGATTGATATGTTTTACTCAGTATTAAGTACTGAAGTATTGAATGCAATACGCATGAGCAGATTGATATATTTTACTCAGTATTAAGTACTGAAGTATACACTAGATTACGTCCGAGAATGGAGCACCACAAAGAAGAGTTGTTTGTGCTATCGATTTGTTAATTTGAGCCTTTTTCTTTGTCTACTAGTTGGCATAATTTACCGTCGCAGAAAGAACTTGCTATTAATAGTCTTTCCTCCTCACTCTGTGATATGATCGTTTATCTTCGACACATGCTGAGTAAAATGAAGGAGGAATTAGTCGATTGTCTTTTCGCTGTCTTTTGGAAAAAACTTGCACAAGATTTGTCCGATTTTTTCTTCAACGAGGTGCGTTTTCTTCCGTGGAATGATTGCAAAATAACGTCGTTTGATCAATAATATCATTTGTCAATTAAACGATGACTCGACCTATCAATCAATCAATCAATCAATTAATAAATCAATAAATAAATCAATCAGTAAATCAATCAATCAATAAATCAATCAATGTTTGTAGGTGATTTTAAAAAACCATTTTAACGAAGGAGGAGCCGCTCAACTAAAATTCGACGTGCATAAAAACCTGTTTGTCCTGTTTGGTCAGTTTACTGCAAAGCCGCGGAACTATTTTCGAAAGTGAGTATGTTTGATAGAAGATAAGACATTTTAAAAAAAAGAATTTTAAGTAATTTTTTTGAATTATTGAATTATACCTTCATTCATATTATGTTCGTATGTTTAGATTTTAGCTAGGTACGACTTCAGTTTATGGGAACTTCTTTCTTTTGTTGCAGGTTAAAGGACGCGATTGTCTTATTGAATCTGATGCCAGGCTCGGCTGTTCTGTTAAAACATACTGTGGACGAAAGTAGACGCGAGCAAATGGAGAATAAGTTGCGTGAGGCCTTGGACGAGATAGGTGTTTATACGTTGTCATTAGATGAAGTACTGAATGTCCTTAGTTCAAGAATAAACTGGAGCAAATAAGTGCACAAATGTGCAAATTTGGATCTTTTATCGTACGCTTAGGTAGAGAGAATTGGAAGTTTGTGTGATTGGTCAATGTTTGAGAACACAACACGCTAGTCGACCAATTACAGTGAAGCATACGTCCGGTTCAGGTGAGGTGAATGGCGAGATGAATCCATCCAATGAAATTAGTTTGCGATAAAATTTGCTGAAGAACTTTGAAGTTAACAAAATTTATTTTGGTGTTCGAAGTGAAAACTACTCGAAGAACAATTTTAACTATTTGACGAGGTCTTCAATGCATTTACTGACAACTGGACATTCCTGAAGACTTTTCAAAGCAGATTGTACATTAAAACCTTTTGCAATCAGTATAGCCAACGGAATGACATTTGTCAGTCCAGTTGCTCTAGTCACGTGATCAGAAACTTTCCTTGATATTGGTTGTTCTAGCGGAAGTACGTCATCTCTGTAGATGGACTTCAATAAACATTTTTCAGCTTCATCTCTGCTCATGTTGAAAAACTGTTGGAGAATTCTGATGCCTCTATCAAAGAGCTTTCTGTTTGTGAGTTTCAAGTCGATCATGCAGTTCCTATAAACCTTTCCCTTACAAATATGCGCTCCAGTTGAGACCGCGTTCAGTATCCACTTCATAGCTAGCTCCGTATGACACTCGCGAAGCAATCGTGACAAATCGTTACCCACTTCATGATCATTAATTGTTGGAAAATCAATAATAATTGTTAGCAAATTGCCCAAGGTTTCTCGTATGCGTTTAAGGAAACTAGCGTGGTTCTTTGTAGTGATAATGGTAATGTTAGCTTGACGCGATTTTACTAACTTTAAGGCTTGTATTACTTCTGGTAATTCGTCAGATTTTACCCTTTGTAGTATAAATATCACCATATCACTACTGCGCAGTTTAGAACACTCATTCTTCATAAAGTGGTCTATACTCAGTTCAAATCCCATGCCTTTAGTTGATAAGTCTCCTTCAAAATTTCCAAGATATTCATAACCACCTTTTAGAAAACACCTTACATCTTTAGGATTAGCGCCAAAAGTTGCTACACACTCGGCTGCATCTATCATTCCCACAATTCCCGCTGCACCCCAGCACACATATGAAATGCTACCATTATGCAGAAGAGAACTTCCTGCCATACTTAATAACATGGAAATTTGGTCATGGTTTTCATGAACAGCATTCAGCATTTCCTCAAATGTTTTCAAAATAGCCGCATAACCAAAGAGTTTATGTCTGCCACAAAATAATTGATACGCTACAAGAAACATAGCTTCCATTATTATCATTGTTGCCGTCCTTTCATTCTTGAGGAGCCGGTGATGGGCTCCGGACCAACTATAGGATTAAGAAGATTTCCCTTCCCTGGAAAAATAAAAAAGAATTTGCTTATGGAAAACACAGCAATGCATTCGACATCCTACAAACCTTCCATTTCTATGACTATGTCTTGCATTACTTTTTCAGTCCCACTAATGGGACATATTCGTGCTTGAGTGGATGGGTTGAAGCCCAAAAGATAAGGAGTAAATTTATTCAGGTTTTGCAGGCAATATTCCACCTGGGCTCCAACAAAAGGAGCTGACAAACCACATGTTATACCAATAAAGAGCACCCTGTCAAATTCTTCGGTCGCCCTCATCAAAGCATTCTTCCCAGCATTCCAATTGTCCTCAATCGACTCAAAAGATGTAACAAGAGCATGGTCGCCACCAGATATAAGGTATTTGTAGCACTGTTTCAGGTTGTGCTCTTTTAAAAACTTGTTGAATGTACGCGTGAGCAAAAACGCAAGTCTGCCTGAGCTACCACATCCGCTGATGACAACGCACGAGTTTTCCGCGCCTTCGACATTTACATATTCTGCGCAAATGTGGCATATTTCGTGGACTTTTGACACGAATGTTGTAGAGAGTATGCTTTCATTTCGGTAATTTCCCCAACCATTAAAAATTTCAAGATCACATTTCTTCAAAAGTCTAACAATCTCATCGACGCTTGCTTTGTCAATATCTTCGGTTAACTCATTACTTCTTTCAGTAATGGGAATTTCGTTGTTCATGTTCGGCTGGGGAAGCAGATAATGCTGCCTCGATAATGCGTGATGATGACATTGGATAATGACGATAGCCCGCGCGTTGATACTCACGGGTGTTCTTTTGAATGCGGGCTACTCGTCAACAGTCTTCTTGGACTTCAACCTCAGCTCGGTTAACCGGCCATATTGGAATTAAAGTTATAAAGATTTTCCAGCAAAAACTTGTGTGAAAAGTGAAAATGAGCTCGAGACAGGTTGGAAAACACGTTGTGGATTGGGTAAAGATTGCAACTAAAATCCCTCAAGCAGCTAGAGGCGAGTTTTCTGGCTTTCGCTCTCGACATGAAGCTATTAAATCAAGGTATTATGATTTAACAATTGTATTATATTATACAATTGTTTGTACATAGTACAACATATGCAACGGAAAATTTACTGTCTAAATACATTTATTTAAATGAAAAATGCGTTTTTATTTTGTGCATTACTATTGAATTTTTTGATTTCTTGCAATCTTTTTGTGATATGTAAAATTGTAAATTGTAGATGTGTTATTTTGTAGCAACTAATTTGTGCTTGCTAAGTGTTCAAAGTTGATTTAAAAGCCATGTGAATGGTTCAATAAGAAAGAAACACCTGAAAAAAGCATTTCAATCTTTGCTCTTCAACCTTTTTGATATCTTACGAGGAAAATACTCTCTCATTCCTGACGTCCAATTTTGTAAAATTTTATGCAAAGGTAAATTGAATGCCTGATGCCAACTAATGAATTTGATATGATTATACTTAGACTTGAAACATTTACTGAAAAGCCTGAACCAATTGACTGGGAATTTTACAAGCAACATGTCGCTAAACCTGGCTTTGTCGAAGCTTTTGAAAAGGCAGTAAGTTATATGAGTTCTTTATTAGTTTCTTTGATCAGGATTATTTTTATTGATGTGAAGAGCTTCTTTGATTTGGAGAAAGAGAAAGTTTATTGATGGCATTTTGTTAATGTCAAAACATGTTTGCTCTTAAAAAAATCATCGTTTTTCATTAAATGTTTTTGAAATATTTCTGTACTGTGTTTTATTCACTTATCACTCGGTATTTTCTTTAGTTTTCTGCTGTTAAAGTACCATATCCTCAAGACACAAAGTCTGCAGCCATCAAAAAAGATGAGATTGGATATGTGAGTATCATTTTAGTGTTATTTGTCTTATTAATGGCCATTGTTTGAGTGAACATGAAATGTTGAACAATTTAGTACAATACAGAACAATGTGGAACAATGTAGAACAATACAGAACAATGTAGAACAATACAGAACAATGTTGAACAGTTTAGAACAATACAGAACAATGTTGAACAATTTAGAACAATTTAGAACAAAACAGAACAATGTAGAACAATGTTGAACAATTTAGTACAATACAGAATAATGTGGAACAATGTAGAAAAATACAGAACAATGTAGAACAATACAGAACAATGTTGAACAATATAGTACAATACAGAACAATGTGGAACACTGTAGAACAATACAGAACAATGTTGAACAGTTTAGAACAATACAGAACAATGTTGAACAATTTAGAACAATTTAGAACAAAACAGAACAATGTAGAACAATGTTGAACAATTTAGTACAATACAGAATAATGTGGAACAATGTAGAAAAATACAGAACAATGTAGAACAATACAGAACAATGTTGAACAATATAGTACAATACAGAACAATGTGGAACAATGTAGAACAATACAGAACAATGGAACAATGAACAAATAGAACAAAGAACAATAAGAACAATGGAACAAGAACAATGAACAATAAACAATAGAACAATGGAACAATATATACAGAACAATATAGAACAATGAACAATGTAGAACAATACAGAACAATGTAGAACAATACAGAACAATGTAGAACAATACAGAACAATGTTGAACAGTTTAGAACAATACAGAACAATGTTGAACAGTTTAGAACAATACAGAACAATGCTGAACAATTTAGAACAGTACAGAACAATGTAGAACAATACAGAACAATGTAGAACAGTTTAGAACAATGTTGAACAATTTAGAACAAAACAGAACAATGTAGAACTATTACATAACAATGTAGAGCAATACACATAGAACAATTTAGAAGAACATTAAACATCATTGAGCAATGTAAAACAATGTACGTCCAACAAATCAATGTAAAACAAGATCTACCTACACAAAAACAATTTCAAACATGCATAAATTATAATTTTGCGTACTTGAAATTAGCACTACTTGTTATGAAATGGCCCACTTTATTTAACCTACTGAGAAACATATTTAGTGCTCTATAAATTTATCCTTACACGCTCAATCCTCCCAAAAAGACATGGGTCTTGTTTATCTCTGATAATCCTTACACGCTCAATCCTCCCAAAAAGACATGGGTCTTGTTTATCTCTGATAAGAATTCATGCTTTTGTATGAGGAAAACAGGAAATAACTATGAAAGTCTAAATTATTTTATTGCATGACTCCATGTGAAGCTCCATTTGCTGTTTGTACATATTAATTTTTTATTTTGGTTTTGGTTTTGTAGGAGAATTCCTGTATTGAAGTGATGAAAGAAACAAATAAGAATATTGCAAATCTGAAAGAAGAGGTTTGTTGATGTATGTCATATTAGGGGAAGCTTTTCTTCTTTGATTCTCCCAGAGGAAGACTTACCTAGCTTTAATTAAACAACACTTATATTATTGAATTATTATGACGAAGTGAAATTTTTAATGATTTTGAGTGTTCAACTTTAAAAATCTTCATTCTATGTTTCCATTTTTCAAGTTGCTGTTCAGATTGTGATGTATGGATTTTCTGTTTTTAGCTCGCTCAGTTGAAAGCTTTAAAACCATTTGAAGAAATGACGGTAAGCAAAAATCAGCATTAAAGGGAAAATGCACTCTGCCACAATATCTTTAATACTGCTGTTAAATAATTGCATCTAAAAACAGCTAAAATGCAATTATTTTGTCGATATTAAAAGGTTTTAAGTTACATGAGTTGTAAGTCAAAGAACTGGTCCTGAGCTTTACTAAACTTGTTGCTTTACAAATCTCTGGGGTGCCTTAGCCCTTCTGTGCCTGCTGTCTTGCTTTAAATTGTATTCATCTTTTTCCTTGCTAAAATTGCATCCCATTTTTCACAAGAAGACAACACCATCTTGTTTGTTCTTAAAGTTCTCTCTGTTCCTTCGCACTCTTTACCTTACATATGGATGTAACAAGTCCAAATAAGATAGTGGTTTTCTGCTCAGAAGCATTTCCATTGGCAAATTTTTTGGGTTAAGTGTGACATGATACTGTATTTAAACAGAAACCACAAAAATCAAGTGTTTATTACATTATTACTTCTTAGTTAAATTTTATAAGTAAAGAGGGGGGGGGGTCCGCATGAGCAGGGTTACCTGTGCTATATGAACAAGTTGGAGGAACTCACAAGGATTGAAATTATCTTAAGATGTTGAACAAACAACTTTCTTTGTTAGTTTTGTTTTTCTTCATTTAAAAATCTTTGTTTTACGCATTTCTAGTCAGACGAGTATCTTGCTGATAAACCTGACCTCAAGAAGCAACTGGATGAAGACTTCAAGAACTTCATTTACAAATAAATCATGGTTTGTGACTTGTCAAGTAGGTTGATGTATAGCTTAATGTTTGGAAATTCCTTGGTACGCGATGGTTAACAGCTCGCAGGCGTTCTCTTGAAATATTCACATGTTTCATGAATTTATTTACATATTTTATAAGTACACATAAAAAGTTTCAAACCCTTTTGACTGCGTTCATTATTTGGTAAAAGCAGTATTCGCATATTTTGTCGGAAAAAATCCGCCATTTGTTGCCAACCTCAAATTTTGGCAACTTCAAGGGCTGCTACTATTACATTGAAAATTTGATTTACCATTTGTATCGCATGGTGAAACCTTTAATTTAATTATATTGAGTAATATTTACTAAGGCTGCCGGGATAGTTTTGTTGATTTTCTTTTATTCTGATCAGTGTACAGAGGGAAAACTGTTGCGTAGTGGTGAATCAATGAATTTTATTCAAGCCGTGCTTTCAGGCCAAAAAACATTGTATATCGCAAAATATTTTTGTGGGCAGTACAGCTTTAGTAAATATGTGAAATTATCTTTGAGTCAGTAGTTCTTGGATCTACAAAATGTAAGAAAGCAGGCGTCATTAACATCGCCGTAGTTACAGAAAGATAAATCTTTACATCACAAACATCTACCTGGGCTTTGTACATTGACTTGATATCTTGTAAGTCCAACTTCAGTTCTTCTGTTTCCTCCTGTTTCTCGCCGTACATTTGCAGCAATGCATTGTATTTACCTTGCAGTTCCTACAAAGTTTTGGCTAAAATATTATCTGTGCTTCTTTATAATTACAGCAGATGAGTTCTTAAGTACGATTCTGGATGATTACGATCTTCAATACCTGAAAGGTTTTGCTAAGATTACGGAGCTGTTTATTTTCCTTAGCAAGGTTTTCGTTTCTGTTCATAAGTGCTGTCAGCTCTTTGGTGAGCGATTCTCGACCTGTTTCCAATGTTTCGATAGATGACTGAAATATGAAAGATTTTGGGTTGTGTTAGCAAGGCGAAATGCTCTGCTCAAATATCTATGTATAATCCTACCTGCATCGACATCAGTTCACCTTCCTTATGACGTATCGTGGCTCTTAGTTCTTCTAATACCGCTGTACTACCGGATGGCAGGCTCCTGGTCATGGTATCCGAGAAAGATACAACAGACGAAGAACTTGAATTTCGTCGTTTATGTTGACTTGATGTTGACATCCTTTCGTCATCCTTTATCAAAACGAATGAAAATATTTTTTCTCCACTATCCTCAATTATCCTTTATTATCCTCGCGATGCTATCAACGTTTACCTCGTTATCTCCCGAGGATTTCCTCTCGCCTTTCCAAGATTCTTCTTTCTGCGGTGAGAAATTACATGTCAAAGTTTTGTCGTCGCCATGATAAATCTCACAATCCAAAGTTATCATGTATTTTCCATACCATTTGTTCTTCAAGTTTACTTATTCTTTTTCGCTCAGTTTCCAATTTTGTCTTCTCGACCGCGAGCTGTTGTTCCAGCAAACTCTACATGTGCATAAGATCACCATACACAAACATCAAACTTGTATTGAAGTCAACGATATAAAGTCACTCTTTACCTTCTCTATTGTTAATGTATCCATTTCCTTCTTATGTTTCATTTTGAAAGCTTCCAGTTTCCCAGATTCCCTGCAAGGAAACATAAGTAATCCTAAACACTCCACTTGTACATAACACAAACTCCAACTAACACACTTGCTCTTAAAGTCTTCCAGCTCTTCCAACTTCGTCCTTTCCACTTCCAGCTCTGCCTCGATGCGAGATTTCTCTTGTCGATAGTTCGACACTTGAGACTCAAGTGCGGCAAGTTTAGACGACAGTTCAAGCGATCTCTCGGTAGCCGCTCGCTCTTTCTCCTGCGCTGTTGCTAGTTGAGTTTGTGCGTCGGCTATAAGACGGCAAACGTTAGGAGTTATTGCAATTTGCTTATTGTTGTGTTTCTCAAGCAATGGCTGGGGTAACTTGAAATGGTAGACCGGTGGGAACCTTACTTAATCTTTCTGTTAGATTCCTTTCTAATTTTTCCCAAGACATTTGTTGACTTCCATGAGAGTGTTGAAGGTTTTCAATCTGACGAAGAAGTGGTCTGGTGGCTGTATAAAGACATAGACAAGTTGAAATATGAATCGCTTGTTGCTAAAAAACACGCAGCTCTCCTCACCTACTGAAACATTTTGCGACAATTCTTGATTTCGGCCTTCTTCTTCTTGAAGTCGCTAACGAAAGAAAGTTAAGATCAGTGGTCTGGAAGTCGTATACATTCGCGACTTGTGGGAAAACAGTTCGTGCTTTCCAAGTTTTACGAAAGTTTAATGTAATTGAAGAGCAGGAGTCTGTTATGTTAGGAACATCACGATGATGTTGTGTGGTGCTCAAAGAACTTTTCAGAAGTCGGGCATTGAATGGACTTTTGATGTAAGAGTCACCTCTCATCAACTGAAAGGAAAAGTTGCCGTGGAAAGATTTTGCTTCACATTTTCTCGACAAAGCATTTTTTGTGGAAATGTTGATGCCCCCCCCCCGTCTTCTTTACCCAAATTAATGCTCCAAGACTCTTACTCTTGGATAACACATGGATGATGTTTCAAGGTTAGAGAGAGAATAAGAAAGGAATATAGAAAACATGTCGAATATTTTAGAGACCAGGCTAAGATGGTTTTGAACGAACATGTTCAATGAGTATATAAATATAAAGATGCTGAATTCAGATCTGCAAAGATCAAAGAGATAATTCATGGATGTATTGTAACAAGACATGCGGTCAGGGGCAAAGTATAAAGCTGATTGAGTTGGGGGGGGGGGGTGAATATTCATACATACAGCTCTGCCCGATATATTTGTTTTGAAATTGCAATCGGTTTCAAAACAAATTAGTCTGGCAGAGCTGACTACATGAATATTCACCCCCTTCCAGCCCAATTAGCGTTCTAGTTTCCTCCCTGCATGCAGTTTGATGATTTGAAACAAAGGGACACAAGACATAGAAAGAAATGGAGACAGTTGGAGATTTGCGGTGGGGATTCTTGATTAGAAAATCGTGGATATTCCATTACGTTTTACCATTTGTATATCGAGTATTTCTTGCTTTAACTTGTCTTCTCGTCTTGCTGCTTGCTGTTCGCTTCGACTTAATTGACCCTGAAGATCGCTCACCTCAAAGGAAAACATAAATTTCTTTGAAACTTGATGAAACTTCAGCTGCTCGATATCGCAGCATTTCCGGGGCGAGATTGAAGATCTTTTGAACGGAAACGGAAGTAAAATGGGCATGTCACGTGGCTCACCTCCATTGCTAGCATATCACATTCTTTTTGTGATTCTTTTTTTAACTTTTCTAAAGCAATCCTCAATTCTTCCTTGGCTGTCATTTCAACACTTAACGTGGCTTCCTGAGGAGGGAAAAATTCAGCTTTTGGTTTTATACTTGAGGAGCATAAACTGAAGCGTCTTCGACGTACAGTACACCCACCTGAACTTCGGTTGATTTTGCCGCATTCAATTTATGAAGCTCGGTGATTTCCCTGTGCGATGATATAAATGAATTATTTTTGTCTATGACATTTATGAATCTGTAAGAAAAGTTGAAGATCTTACTTGTAAGCATTATCCAAGGCTGTTTTCAAACTTGGCAACTTCGAAGAAGATTCCTCCAATTCCGTCTAAAAAGATAACAGGTTATCAAGACTGTGTTACATCCACTACATGGCGTGTTGTTTTTTGGAGGAAAACCTTTTGTGCGGCTATAATTTCCTCCTGCTTTTGCGTGTACGCATTCAGCTTTTTGATCGCTTCTAAAAACAAGAAGATGTTATATTAACACTAACACAATCCACAAATTTTATTTTGAATTTCTTTGGGCCATTGTGGTTTTAAATTGATGTATTTTTGGGATCAAGCAATTTAACCTTCTCTCTCTTTCTCATGATGATCGCGATCTTTTAGTATTCCAGTGAGTCTCTCGAGCTCTGCTTCGGCAGAATCAAGTCTTGAGCTATTGAAATGAATCATGTTGTCAGGTGTAGTTCTGGCTTCATGATTATACACAGCAATACCGCAAATGCCATAACGCAAGTTCACAAAATACTGCCGTAGATTTTCATTGGAAGAACTCTAGTTCACAATATACTACCGTAGATTTTAATTGGAAGAAGTCTAGTTCACAAAATATTACCGTAGATTTTCATTGGAGGAATTCAAGTTCACAAATTACTACCGTAGATTTTCATCGAAGGAATTCAAATTGACGGTACTCTTACGTGGACTTTCATTGGAGGAATTCAAGTTGACAAAACACTACTATAAATCTTCAATGGAGGAATTACAGTTGACTATACACTACCGTAGATTTTCATTGGAGGAATTCAATTCCTTCTCTTTTTCTCTTAGTTTCTTGATGTTGTTATTTCTTTGTAAGATTTGCTTTGACAACTTTTCTCCTGCAGTACAGAAAGTTACTAGAGAAACGTGCCGAGAGCGCATCGTCTACTGCATAAAATGGTGTAGACGCATATATATGGTCATATCACGCCAATTTTATGCCAATTTAACGACATTTTTGACGGTTGGTTCATTTGCCCGAATTTCTCTAGTTGCTTCAAAGAGCCACGTCTAACGAGCTCAAGGTTCACTTGTTTAAAACTGTGTCGGCGTTATCCATTAGATAGGGACTTTTTAAGCGTTATAAAAAGGTCATAAAAGGAACTAGCATTTTATTTTATCAATTGTCCAGTTAAAGCAAATGGTTTGAACGCGGGATTATCGTTACATGTTTGTAAATTGTGTCAGCCAACATGAACACCAACAGTCCCACTAAGGATTCCACTAAAATTAACGATCCACATCTACAAACATGTAACGATGTTCAAACTCTTAGGAAAAGTTGCTATCCAATAGATAACGCCATTGGAGCATAATTGAACCTACCTCTGATCAATACAGACAATAATTGATTTGATTTTTTGTACCTTCCTCCATCAACTGAGCAATCTGTTGATCTTTTTCCTTAGACAATGCCTGGAAATCTTTCATTTGTCTCTCGGTGCTGACAAAAAATATTTTGAAAACAGTTTTGTGAAAAACGATGCTTTATATTTACGTAATAGCTTTGTAGTGAGTGAAATTAGCCATTTGCAGGTATGTTTGTGTAAGTTTAATCACAGTATAGATATCTTAACAGAAGGTCCACTCGTGTCGGAACCTTTGATGTTCGTGTCCCCTACTTTTCTGAAGCAAATTCTGAAGCAGACACACCGTCCAGCAAGATACTTTCGCTAGATCGCAATAGAAAATATACATGTTTTTACAAATATATCGTTTTGCACTACAAAAGCTTGGAACCTTATCTTCTTCGCAAGATGATAACTCTTTGTAAAAATTTCGGCAAGCGTTTGCTTTAAACGTGAATGATTAGTAAAATAGCATTCTCGTGCAATACTATTCCATATTGATTTTGCGAAAGTATCTTGATGGGAAGTCACGCATGCGTAGTGAAAAAACATGCCACGATTTTAGCCGAATGGACCTTCTGTTAAGGCTGATTTCCATTCAGTGCAAATTGTAGCGCGATCGACTTTTTGCGATCACTTTCTTTTTAATTGTGTGCAGCATTGTGAAACTGAGAGCTTACAATTGAAAAGAAATTGATCGGGAAAAGTCGATCGCGTGACAATTTGCACTGAATGGAAATCTGCATTTAGATGTCTATTCTGTGCTTTAATATTTCCAGGGTAAGGGCGTTGGAAATACATTTATTTCTACATTTGCTATCAAACCGATAACTTGATTTTGCATTCCACATTCGTTTATATTGTCAGGGTTCGTGCAGAAGTCGGGTGAATAAATTTCAGGACGTTTTGAGGACTTTCTCAGGACAACAATCAAAAGTAAAGGACAATCCAAAGTTTAAAATTATGGCAAAGTCTTTTTGAAAATTTCCGTGTGAGTCGTATTTTAGAGGCCGTTCTTATATCAAAACAATCCTTGTCATTTCTGTTTCTATTTTTTGCCTTCAAAATTATAAAGTCGCGTGGAAATAGTTTTACAAGTCAAGCATCTCGTAGCATAGCTATATCCTTTTCAGTTTTTTTGTCTGAACATTTTGGACATTTAAATTTTCAATGATTATTAAGCAATTTTCAAGCATTTTCTTTGGTTTTGTATTTTCGAAGACTTTTCAAGTGGCCTTGAAATGATTTTTCGATTTTAAGCACTTTTCGAGGAATTTAAGCGCCGATGCACGAACCCTGCTTTTCTTTCAAAATCTTACTCCGTATTCAAACATTGCTCCGTCTCTTCCAACTTTTTCTTCAACGCATCTCGTTCCTGTTATTGAATAAGTATCTTCAATTATCGAAACTTACGACAAAGGATGGCTATTTCATTTAAATTATTAATTTCACAGTACAATCACTCATAATCCTTTTTAACGCAAATTAGGAAAGCTCAACCTTCGCATAAGCGTGCATTTTTGACTCCGAATCTCCAATTCGTTTTGTGAACTCAATTTTCATCTCTTCTAACTCCGCATCTTCGCTACGATGTATTTCTTCCAACTGATTTATTTGACTAAAATGTATCAAAGCTGTTACGGGTATTTAGGTCTACAATCAGAGCCATCCTTGAAATTTCTAAGTTCGTAGGTGGGGGGGGGGAGTAAGTTCTTACAACAAACCGAAATACTATTAAAATGTGACGTTCCGCTAATGTTTTGAATGAGTAGAGCCCCCGAGGTTTATGTGGGCCAGGAGGGGGGGGACAAAATTTTGTCCAAGAGCCCTTGTGACGTCATGATTCGTATCTTGAAATTCGAAATAACTTTTCTCAAATCAGGGGGCCCTTCATAGGTTTGGGACCCGGATGTGTAAAAAAGCATAAATTAAGCAAGCATTACCTTCGTAAAATGGCATTGGTTTCTTGAAGATTTAAGTTCTGCTTGCTGAGCTCGAGTAGTTTCGACTCTCTTACATGGATGACTTGAAGGAGTCTTTTATTCTCCTAAAATAAAATACTGACTGTGAAAATATTATTTTTCATGTGGAAACGTCTATGGTTGCGTCATTAGCAAACAAGCATTTTCAATGCGGTTGTGTCTACACTTACCTGATTTAAATCTAATTCATTTGCAAACAAGCATTTTCAATGTGGTTGTGTCTACACTTACCTGATTTAAATCTAATTCATTTGCAAACAAGCATTTTCAATGCGGTTGTGTCTACACTTACCTGATTTAAATCTAATTCATCATTACTGACAGTTGTTGTTAAAACATCGTTTTCCAAAATTGCTTTATTGCTTTCTTCAGAATCCCCAAACTGTTCCTTTCCATCGTTATCGATGTGAACAGTGCATTGCTGTTGTTTGTCTTCAATTGCTTCATCTATGCCCTGAATTAAGGTTTCTTGGTTGTCATAGTTACTGATAGTGAGGGATACATTCTTCGTTTGACCGCATTTGTCATCATCTACTAGACATTGTGATCCTACTATTCTTTCAAGTGTTGATACATCATCTGGCAAAGCTGAAAATGATGATTCAGAACTCTGAACATTGCTAACAACAGTTTCTTCCTGTTTCCTATCAGGCAATTGCTCATTATTAGTTCGAAGCAACTTATTCTCTGCTGTGTTTATTTTGTTCTCATTTTCTGCCAGCATCCCTTCTATTGATTCTTCATGTTCATAATCAGTAATCTGTTGAGTTTCTGTATTTTTTCCCTTTTCATTGTTAATACCTGAGCTATTATCATTTGCCTCAAGCTCTTGAAATCCCACCTCTTCTTGTCCCTTACTTTCAATAACGTTCTTTCTAACATTTCCTGTTTTTCGATCAATCTCTACAACATTTGTAGGTATAACAACATCTTGGAGCACATCTCTATTTTGTTTTGCCTCATTGTTAGGAATGTCAATATCGTCAATGCTATTCATTTGTAAGTCACTTTTGACATTCAATTGGCTATCTTCTTTATTCATTTCATATTTATCAACAGTTCTGATGATTTTGTCATCTGTTGAACTTCCGTCAACTTGACATGATTCCTCTGCTTTCTTTTTATTCACCTTTCTTTTACTGTTGCGTTTTGAGTTCAACTGCTTGCTTGATGACAATTTTGACTCCTTGAGAGGAGCATTTGTTGACTTTCCTGAAGTTTTATTTATCTTCGTTTCTTGTGATATGTCTTCCTTGTCTGCATTTGTGGAACTGTTGCCAGCAGTTTGAGCAAATGAACCCCAAAAGGAATCAGCAACAGTTTGCCAATTACCAGAAGATTTTTTATCATTTTTTCTCTTTTTTTGTGGTGATTTTGAGTTGGAATTGGCTGCAAGATATAAACTGATTTGAAGTACTGTGAAAAAAATGCCAAAAATATTTCTACAAATCCCTCTTATGCTTTCCAACATTGACTGCTATCAAAAGTTTTCATCTTTATACTAAGCTTCACATCTCTCTTCACGTCTATTTTTGATTTCATGTGATAAGATGCAATGAGATTGAAAAATATGAAACAGTTTTAAAATGAATGTGCATTTGACCATATCTAAAAATGTCCTAGATAACCGGAGTGTAAACAATCTACAAACTCATTCGATGGCAAAAAATCAAACATGAATTTCGGTATAGTATTTTATGGAATATAACAGCATTAGTGCTCCACAATCGTACTAAAGAATTACCAAAGAGACAAAAGTCATCAAGCTGAAGAGCTAAGCATTTTAAAGATGAAACATACTCTGACAATCGAACAAACAAAGATCGTCTTGTAAACCTCAAGATTTGAGTTACATGACAGTTCAATCCTGGCTTAGTTTATAAAATATTACTCTCTTTACGATGAACGGAGGCTTTTTTTTTACTTACAAACACTCGTCTCCTCTTTCACGGATTGTTTCTTTGCTGTAGAGTCATCATCTCCAGGTATGTCTAACACTTTATCAATGGATTTTTGTGCTTGACTCAGAAAACCAGAAAACGAAGATGAATCCAGCCAGTTCATTGTATTCTTATGCTATAAAGCTATTTCAGCATTACTTTTCCCTGAGCTTGAATTTTTACACGAAATAAATTTTGCCTTTCGATAAAAAATACCTTTCATACGTCTATTTTGAAGGAATTTAATTTGCCACATAGTAGCAATTCCCTTCGTAATTTGCCATCGCTCAAAATAACATAGTTGCAAAATCATAAAAATCCGACCAATTTTCTTAATGTTGATTTTGTTCGCGTCTTTTGTACTTTTTGTCAATTGAAAAGCAGTAAGAAGATTTTCTTGTCCTTATGTCTTAATTACCAAATGAGTAAGGTCATCCTTCGAATATAAGGGGCAGTCGGGAGAACCACCGCTTTGCCCAGGGGTGGAGACTGAAGAGGAAGGTAGTAGATGTACTTTTTAGTATCTTCCGAAGCGAAAGGATTGTAGAAGCCATTAAAGGAGACATTAACACATCAGTAGAGATGGAGAGGTGAGTGAAGAGAAAGATGAATAGAGAAGTTGGGATGAAGCGGTCTCGCTCCAAGTAAAAGTTCAACACAAGTGTCCTCAAATTGTGCATTGACGCATTCTGTTCACGATGATGACGAAGTCGTCATTGCTTCTCACGATTTTTGTAACTTAGATTGTGAAGTGTTGGCTCCAGGAGAGGAGTCATTTGACTCACCAAAATAATTTGGACATTAATCAGTATACGAACAAAACGAGATTTGATAATTGATTTAAGACTAATTTCGAAAAAATATTCCCGCTTTTTGTCATAAAATCATTGTGTTGGGTTCGTCTTTTGCGTGTCGGACAAGAGATTAAACCGCTGATTTCACCTTCGCATATATTAAGAAAAAACGATTAATGACTTTTAAAAGGGCTATTAGCAGTGCTATTAGGGCCACTTCGTAGTCATTTTAGACATTTAATTGCTTTTATGTGTGGAATAGTCGATCAATTTTATGGCTACACATGCCTCATACGTGTACAATATGCACTAATTAATTTTGTTATGTAAATTATTCTTTATGAATTTGATTCATTTAGGTAACAGAACAATGAATGAAAAACCGCTCAGTGTTTAAATTGCTATCTCTCGATTGCTGGCAGCGTGGCAGAACCGTCCCAAGTACGTTAAGGATGACTTCCGTTCAGTGCAAACTGTTGCGCGATTGACTTTTTCCGGTCACTTTTCTATTGTAAGCTCTCAGTTTCACAATGCTGCACACAATTCAAAAAGAAACAAATTTCACTGAATGGAAATCAGCCTTTAATTGAGGGGGGGGGGGATTGAGCAATTCACTTTTAACAGAAATCAACCGGGCACAACTCAATGTATGCCTGCCCCCCTCCCCTCCAGTCAACGTCACAGGGACGGCTCTGCTTGTTAATGCCACTTCAAATCATCACATTGTATTTATAGTTCAGTTATGCCAAGCGACTGCTTAATGCGGATGTAACTCACTTCCGAAGACGTTTTATGACGTCACAAGCATAGATTTTTGAATATTTAAGCGGTGTTTGCTGTCACGAAGAGCGAAAGACGTGTTCGCAATCATACATAATGAATGAAGATTTGCGATAAAATTATTCATAGTTTAATTGGTGTTATGCATATATTCATCTAGTAAACAGATTACAGAAAGTGCGTTTCCTGTTAATGCCCCATTGTCCAAGGTGTTTTTGTTGAAGTGCTGTTCGTTGTGATGGCCTCCATCTTACTCGCCGTAATTCTTGCGCTATCTTTGGTGTCATGCGTCCATTCAACAGCGCCAAAATACGATTATTGTGTAGTTGGTGCTGGTCCGGGAGGTAATAACAGACTAGTTTTTCGTACTTTGTAGTCATGGCTTTACAGTATTTACTATATCAGAAAGCTACGCTGTATTTAAGGTTTGCAAATCGCGTATTATCTGGAAAGAGCGAATCGCAATTACATCGTGTTTGAACGTGGGCCATCAGCAGGTAGAGCACATCTTATAAATTTGACACGCGTTTTAATTTTATATAAAGTTGAGATATTATATTCTTATGATGATTCATTTGATTGACTTTAATCGTTCTTTTATTTTAATACGCAGGTACGTTTTACAGGAAGTATCCGCGACATCGAAAGCTGATTTCTATCAATAAGAGATTCACAGGTATTAATATTCTCAACTCTAAACTTGAAATAGAGTAAATATACTGTGTACAGCTGGATTCGTCTCCACATGGGCTCATTGAAAACATTGTACGCAACACGAAATTTTGTCTTGTTTTGATAAATTCAATACTGACGTGGCAAGATAAAGACTTCCTACACATCATTTAGAAAGTCTTTCAAATCTTGAACAATTGAGAGTCTTCATTTTATGCAGTTTCAAAATTAAAACGGAGTTGCTCTCTCGTTATATAATATTTGGGCAGTTGATTTGTCGGATGAAGTTCGTTTTAGAATTCACGCTTTACTGAATCCGGCAGCCAATATCGACAAAAACAGTATATTTTAGTACATTTTATTTTTGGCGAAATAAAAGGCTTTGTCAAGTGGTTGTGTGTATCTATAAATTTTCTTTAAAGTCCTACGTTCATTACGTTACTTGAATACTTTCTATGTAATTTCTCTAAATAGCTCATAGCTGTGTTCAATAGCTCTTAGCTCATGGCTGGTGTTTTAATTAAAGTGTATCTTCTAATGAGCTTCTTTTCGACATAAAAATGATGCTGGTTTGTTATATGTTGCATCTATTTTTTTTAAGAGAAATGTCAGTTGAGTAACTGCATCTGCATTCCTGTAAGAAAGGATCAAAATGCCAAACAATGTTTTATTTTGATTTCAAAAATTACACAAATCTGTTCTGCCCCTTTGACCTTTTGGTTTCCTTTTCAGCTCTGCTTTGAAACTTTCATTGTGTCGATTTTCTTAGGGCAAACTAATAAAGAGTTTAATCTCAGACACGACTGGAACTCTCTCATTAGCGACGATGAAAGTCTACGAATGACGCTTTACTCGAAAGAATTCTTCCCCGAAGCAGATATTTTGGTTTGTTCCAATCTCAATTTTTGTACCGTAACGATTTCAACTGTAGGGAATAAGATAAATATCTGGTTAACTTCTTATATTTATCTTGGCTTCTCCATTAACAACACTTCTCATGCTCAAATGATTATTGATTGTCTGAGATGCAAATTGAGATGATCAAAATCTTATTTATGCTTTCTTACACAGATTTACTGCAACTCTTCAAGAAGTGTATGAGATAATTCAAATATTTTTCAAGTGTTCTGTCATTGCAATCATCCGCAGTAAAAAAGTTTCAATAATTTCAACTACTCATGCCGAGAAGTGTAATTTAGCTCAATGCTTCCGTCGTCTGCCACGTTGCCCAGTTGTATTTAATACCGTTTCAGAAATCTTGTTTTTTTTTTGTCTAAACGAGTTTATCTAAAAAAATGTTTAAGTAAGCAGCATTGCCAGAGGAGTATTTTTGTTTATTGTCAAGACCACCATGATTTCAACTTGAGATGAGATTTGAGTGCGAAGACACGTGCAAGCGATCAGTCTGCGTTTCCGATAGAGATAGATTTTGAACGTTCGTCTCTCTTGGGGCAATGTCCGATTGTTTTTTTAGTAGAGCCTTCATGCTTTAAAGCTTTGTTATTTGTGATTAATCTTGTCAGCTTATAATGAGCGATATTGATGACTTAAGAACGATTAAAGACCAATCATTTACACAAAACCGACTTAGCCGCTCACGAAATTGCAGTTTAGCGTTAAGGAGCCCTGTAAGAAAGATGTTTATACCATTCTGACAGAGTTGAAACTGCCTTTCATGTCATTGCAATTGTAGAAATCGACCCAGACCCTCGAGGCAGTGAAATTGAACGCCTTCCATAGCATTCCACTTAGAGTTTAAGTAGCCGATTTTGAGGGTAAAAATATTTCTTTGTGTTTAGTTAGCTGAGTGTTTTGACAAAACTCCTCTTTGCCTTAAGAGTTCTTGTTCTCAAAAGCATGCACGTAATTTTTTGTCGCGAGTCTAGTTAATTTTATTCATTGTCCAAAAAAAACGTACATTCTGGCATATGTTCAAAGTTGACATGAGATAACTAATGATTTTTTTCATTAACAATTTCTATTGATAATCAACGATTGCAATAGAAAGCGCCTTGCATTCCACAAATTGTCTTCTTGTTATCTTAAGTCTCGAATTTCAATGCCTTTGCTCTTGCGTTCACCATTGTAGAGGCGTAAGATGCGTTTCAAGATTGGGGTGTGAGGATTTAAATTTGCTCGGCAAAAGGTCTTGGTGTAGTTTTGCATGTTATAAATAAAAAATCACTTTTGATTTGCAGCAAAGTTCGTAAAGCAATTTCATAAAATACCGAGTGTCGATTTCTTGACACTGTCATCATGAATTGACAGAAAGGGAGGAAAATATTACACTAGTATAATGGTATATGGTACATGGTGTATGGTGGTATATAATATGTGGCTAGTTAACTGTGTTAATATATGGTACCTAGTATAATTAAGGTATATCATACTGATAGAAAAAATTGTAAAATACTTTCTTGCCCAAAGAGTTAAGTTTTGACCGACAAAGCCGCAACCTCCCTCTCTTCACCCTCCTCTCCATAATATACGCCTCTGTTTTACACGTGAACATTTTCAATTTAAAAATGAGCAATGACATTCACCCCCGCTAGCAGACGACATCGCGGGCAAATTAGTTTGTTTTTTATTAAAAACACCTACACATATTTATTTAATCGATACGTGTTTTTTCTTGTCTGGTTTTTGTATGCTAAAATTTATTTGATTTTATCAGGCGGCAGCTGGTTTGATTCATTTGAATAGTCCAATATATTATATGAAGAGTGCCTTAATTAAAGCACTTTCAGGCGTTCATTTGTTAACATAATTACGAAGTAAAATCTCTCAAAAACGGAGTGATTTCGTTCAGTATGTTTTATCAGTTGAGTTCATCTACATTTACCTGTGAAAAACTTTTAAAATTTTGCTCCGACCCTAGTGTTTTTCAAACTCTTAATGTTTGTCAAGCCCTTTAAAAATTCAAGTGAATATTTCATTTTCAACATCTGTCAACTTTTACCCCACGCAAAAAAACGGTGTTATATTTACGTTTTCTTTCCTTACTCGTTACTGTACGCTGCGTGTATAGTTGCACTATATATTTTTACTTATATAAAAATCTTTCTTCTTGTAAGGACTTGGAGGCGTATTTCCGCAATTTTCAATAAGTGCTAACCCGTGAAGGCGTCCTACGGGGGCGGCTTCTTTGGAGACTGTACATTGTCTTCATTCTGATACGTTTATCTCGATGTTGCTCATGAAACATTTGTATATACCGTATTTGCCTGTGTATAAGTCGACTCGTTGTATAAGTCGACAGCCTAAAGTTCGACGGAAATTTACGATTTTATGATATATCCTTTGTATAAGTCGAGCTCAATTGTTTCATTATCTTAAACTTATTACACGTAATAATTAATGATAAGATGTATAAATACTACGCCTGAAAGGAACTGTCCTTTCGGTAGAGTTTTTCTCTTAAAAACGACCAAGGGCTTCAGCTTTGTACCATTAGCTAAGCAGGAAAGTACAACGGTGAATCTAGACTTTTCATGGCCTGTTGTTCTCACGAGAACAGTTTTTTCACCTTTGGCAGATACAGTTTTCGATGTAGGCATATCAAACCATACCAGGGCATTTACCGACTGATTTCCGACACAATATTGAAAGTTAAAGTAATTACCATCACGTTTGAAGCGATGAATACGAAGTTGAATTTCATGACTCGGTGTATAAGTCGAGGTCGATTTTTTTAGGTCGATTTTTGATCGAAAAACGTCGACTTATACACCGGCAAATACGGTAGTTAAAACAAGAACTTCTTTAATTTTCCCAGGTTCAATATCTGGAAGATTTCGCAACAAAACTTAACCTGAGCGTCTCCTACAATACAAACATTGTGAACGTGTCTAAAGATGTCTTTAATGACATATTCATTGTCAAAGATCAGAATTCCAACACCTATATTTGCTCCGATTTGATTATGAGGTAGCATAAAAAAGACATTCTTTGCATATATTACGTGTCTCCATGTTGTAGTCTGATCTCTATTTTCGTTTTCAGCACTGGAATGTCGACAGAAATTATACCTACGTTCAAAGGTTCAGAATTTGCTGAGGTAATTTATGCTGATGACGAGATTTAGTCGGAAAAATTTTTTATGAAATTGTTTCACTTAAAAAGTGCATCGTTTGAATTTGAATGTTAGTATGGATCCCTTGAGTTGCCTTTGAGAAGCATCTAATATTGTCTAATGTTATCTTTTCGTAGTCATACGGAGCGATGGACATAGATCCAGACAACTACGAAGGTCAAAGCGTACTTATTCTTGGTCGTGGTAAGTTATGCCGACGTCATTAGTCCCAGTCCTCTTTACATCTTACGCATTTCGCAATCTGAATTATTTTTAGGCAATTCCGCGTTTGAAACTGCTGATAACATTATGCGATCGACCAATTTGATTCATATGATAGGAAGATCACGTGTTCGCTTGGCCTGGGCTACACATTATGTTGGTGATTTACGGTAGGTTGTTGGTGCGCGAAACGTCATGTAAGCTATACTGATGTATTCTTTGCTATGTATCACTAATTTTTGATGTTTAGAGCGGTTAACAATGGCTTGCTTGATACTTATCAACTGAAATCATTGGATGGATTAATAGGTATTGTTATAGATGTTGAATTTTTGTGGGTTGCCATCGCGCATGCGTGGCTAACCATTGTGTTACATTACTGAGCTTTCCATCCAATGCAAAACTCAAAAAGTTTTTGGGAGCAAAATTACCGAATAGCCGTTAAGCTTTTTAGTCACGTGGTATGAAGTAGGAATATAATTGGTCAAATTTTTTGATTACACTAAATATCATCCATACAATTGATTTGTCTGATATAAGTGTACGCGGTGAGTACCTATTTTTAATAAGGTTTGTAAAAACTTTAACAAAATGAACAATTCAAGATTTTGCAAATCCTTGAGTTAAAAATTCAAAGTGCTCTTGATAGCCTTGAATAATTGAATTTTATTTCTTTGGGGGATGAAATTGTAATCTTAATGCCAGAATCGGTTGCATGGAAATAACATGGCTGCCTACCAACGCGATTTCACTTCACACTGTTTGTTTTCGATTCGTTAGTAAATTTCTCTGGTTGTAATTTCGATGATATGTTGAATTTGTGCAATTCGAGGTCTTACTCGTCCATAAAGTATATGCACTGTACTGTTTAAGTGAAATAATTTCATAAAAATTTCTGACTCGAAATCTCGTCATCAGCATAAATTATAATACGTCATTGAAAGTCCATGAAAATTGCTTGAATTTCATTACTCCTGCATAGTACAAAATGTGGCTAGTCGTTCTCATAAAGGAACGAGGTTCAGAAAAGAATCGTAACTATCATCTTGCTTCTTTCAAAATAGAGGCATCCATAAACGAAGACCTTGCTCTTGTCAAACACGATGGCAAGTACTACGTTGATGTGCATGGTGGAAGTGGCAAAGTCATAAACACAACAGGAGTAGGAGGTTAGTATGACAGATAGCAATGAAGTGTTTTTACTTGACGCCATGTTAGTGGAAAGTAAAACCATACGGAAAGAGTTTATGTGGATTTTATGCTCTACTAAACGACAGAACACATTAAAACACACAATTGGTTGAGAATGCCCTGCCTGGATAAGATATACCGTGGTAGTATAAGAGGTTGCGCACATCCCACTGGCCTTGGTTAGTGGGGTGCATAAGAGGTGGCAATTTTCTTATGAAGCATTAAATCACAAGCAATTAAGCGAAAGCGAGTGCGGTTTGTGTTTTATTGAGCTCACTGCCAATAATTGTTTATAATTTTAGTATGTGAGAATGATAACTTAAAGAACATAGCACAGCAATGCTCTGTCTCCGAAATCTAATCCAAACTTGAGCACACACAATCTACAAAATCATCCGTGATATTTTTGTCATTTTTTAGCTGATAACTTTGCTATTCGTGATCCGTACGATCGAATACTGTCATGTCTTGGTTTCAAAGTTAGTAGAATTTAACGTGTGGAAATTAACGTTTCGTTTTATGCGTGCTAGTTTCGTGTTTAAAATCTTACAAGAGTTAACCTTTTTTTTCATAGTTTGATTTCTCGATATTTGATGACAGTGCACAACCTGGTGCTTGTGGAGGCAAGAAGAAAAAGTTCCCTTCAATTCAAGGAAACTTTGAAAGTACAAGGGTACCAAGAATGTGGTTTGGTAAGTGGTTTTTGTTTCATGTGTATTCCAGTCCTTTGGTGCATTTTACGTCATGTTTGGTTAACACGTATGTGAGATGTTGAACTATGTCGTGCTATCTACAGCCAATGATTTAGAACCTAGTCCCCTAGATGCACTCACATAGTCCCACGAGCGTGTCGAAGCGAAGCAAGGACGCCATCTTGAAAGGTGGCTAAAATCAAAACTCATGATCAACAATGTGTTCAATAAAGTTGAAAAAGGCAATCCTATCAAACATTTTAAAAACAAAACCTAAACTATAAACTCTACATCAATGCAGAAGATATTCATTTTTGTTGTAAGTCGTAAATATCGTCGGTTCTGCCACCTTTCAAGATGGTCACCAATGCAAACCTCGGAGATGTTTGAGAGAAGTGCAAACCTTGGGCTTGCACTGATCTGCACTTGAGTTTTCCCAAAGGTCTACTCGGTCTGCATAAGCCTGTGCAAACACAGTAAACATCTTTTATTTCTTAGTTCGTCCGTGCAGGAAGCATTTTTTGCAAGCTGGAAAACCTTTCAAATTTTTGCACGCTTGTCACAATGAAAACGGGATGAGCACAACTTCATTTTGTTCACTAGCACCGAAAAACACGGGCTCTAGTTCTCAAGATTCATTATGCGCAGAAACGATGCTCACGGCACAACTTCATTTTGTTCACTAGCACCGGAAAAACACGGGCTCTAGTTCTCAAGATTCATTATGCGCAGAAACGATGCGCACGCCGTGTCATATTTACTTGATTATTCATAACATTTATCATGTGATTACTTAATGATCGTTTTTGCAATTTTCAGCTGGTGTCGCCTCACATTCGTTGGATTGGCGGAAATCCGCCGGTGGATTTATTCATGGTTATCGATATACTGGTATGTAACGAATCATTTATCTTTAATGATCTGAGAATATGAAAAAAGCAGCTCGATAATTTTGGGAGGAGGAAACTTATATATGAAATCCATTATTTTTGCGCATTATAACTTGCTTATATCAATACCTGCATTCCCACTCTCCCCTCCCTTACCCTCCCGTTTTTTCTCCTCGCATTGAGGCTGGCTACGTCCTATAGTGTTGTGTCTCTACCATGAATTGCTGCTCGTGAGGATTGTATTTTATAAAACTACGACTATAAAACAGCGTATTTGAGATGGTTTTAACGTCACCTCCCGTTTGAGAGGGATTTCATTCTTCCTTGTCTTCATTATAAATATTTTTGATAGTAAATTTTGATTTTCATCAAAGCAGACGTTGCACCTGATGAAAAGTCTGCAGAAATGCATCGTCGTTTAATTTTATTGCTATCTTTGTTGTTGTTTTCAATGGTTGCTTTATTAACTAATCAATTGTCATTCACCCTGACAAAAACGCTGTTCAGAGCAATATTTAAGTTTGTGTTTAACGTGTAGTCATGTCGTTTCTAGGGCGAGCTCTGCATCGCATACTGGAGTGGAAAAATCACGGTGTAAAATGGCGCCATCACATTCTAAAAGTTCCCGATATTCTCAATATGATTGTAAAGAGAATCAACGAAGCATCGGTAAGTGTGTTTGTAGCAGTTTGTCGCTATTTGGAGTGGTCTTGTGCGAAGTGTAGCTATTTGAAGTCGTCTTATAGATTGTGTCCCTTTACTAGGCGACTTATCAAATGTTTGGCGTTCTTGTTGATATGATCATTTATCGTAAGTGAAACACAGTAATGTAATATAGTTGATGTGATATTTTAGTATTAGAAAACGTTTTCCGAGTTTCTTTAGAGTTATATAAACACGCGGGAAAGTTTGCGAGAAACGAGAAATTGCGTGGTAAGCACGAGCACAAAGTGCGAGTGTTTTCAACCAACTTCGAGTTTCTAGTTTAAATTGCACGAGCACAAAGTGCGAGTGTTTTCAACCAACTTCGAGTTTCTCTCAAGCTTTCGCAAGTGCTTTTATAACTCAATAGAAACACGTAAATGTGTTTACTCTTTTGTTTGTAAAATAGACTTTTAGAAACAATACTTAAAAGATAAATTTATCGATTTTAATGGCATCATTTTTACTTTTTTGACATTAAAATTTCCTGCTCAAAGCACGCAACTTGTGAGCGAGCGTTCGACCAATCAGCGACCGTAAAGGCTATTCTAAAAAATTCCTATATGATCACAAAGTATATCTAGTTGATAGTGGTCAAAGACTTGACGCATCTGTTTGCTTTAGAGCAAGATGGAAATGCTATCTATGTTGAAGAGTTTCCTCTGCAATTGATTCCACAAATAGAACGTAAGTTGAAGAAAAAACAATCGCTTCTGTAGGTCTGTTTACATCATTGACTCGTTATTACTTAAATCAACCAATAGAATACACTGGTTTGCCTGAAGGACCAATCATAGTCATCAATCTGGAGTATGGAAAAAAATTCTCTGGCGCAGGGTAAGCTTTGTACACACCACTCTATACTCCTCTTTATCCTATTATCGTCCCTCGATACATATTTAAGAAATGAAAGGTGTTTAATGTGTTTTCACGGGCTTATGAAAACCGAGGAGACCTTTGGGAGAACTTGAGAAGTGATCAGTTTCCGCCTACTGGAGAGTTCTCACAAACGTCTCCGAGGTTTGCATATACCAGTGCAAACAGAGTAAACATCTTTTATTTCTTTTATGAAATAACAAAAATACGAAACAGGCAAATTTAAAACAAACGTTTTAATATGCCCTCTCGCATGTATGGATCATTGATTTGCAAATTGTCTTCGATTCCTTTAATTGATCAAGCTCAGATCAGTTTGTACAGGTTAATGCAAACTTGGATTTAATTGATCAAGCTCAGATCAATTTGTACAGGTTAATGCAAAATCGGATTTAATTGATCAAGCTCAGATCAATTTGTACAGGTTAATGCAAAATCGGATTTAATTGATCAAGCTCAGATCCTTTTGCACAGGTTAATGCAAACTCGGCTATAGACTAACCAGCGCATGCGTGGTATTGTTTTTATTTTATAATTTTTCTTGAACTATGGTACTATCGTCTTCTCCTTTTTCTCAGGAAAGATCCGTTTCACGAGGAGCGTGCTACAGGCGATCCAGCCGATGCGCACAATTCAAATTTTCTACATCCAGTTATATATTTCTACCACACTCCTCCTTCCAAATTGCCTGGGAACACGAAACTACCAAAACCTGATCGTATACACCATATTGTTGAAGATTTTCTTACAAACTGGTGAGAAAGGGTTTAATTGATTGTGCGATTGTTCGTACAATGCTTTTATGCAAAGTGCTTATCGATTTGGATTTCTTAATAATCGAAACTTCTTTCATTACAAAGTCATTTGAAGATTGTTCGTCTCTAATACGATATGTTTCAATAGTCTTTTGATCGTCTTTGAAAAACTCCATGTTTTTTTTCTTCCCGGAAGTGCTCTTCAATATATTGTTACCTATACAAATGCACTCAACCAATGACAATCGAGATAATATCTCAAAGTATATTATTTAGAGATGCATATATTTTCATAATTATACTAAACTATGTCGAAGTCACATGCGGACATCGAACCCGTAAATTATTTTCTAAAAACTTGTTAGGATTGCGTTCGTTGTGCTCTTGATGCGAAAATTATGCTAAATAACTGAAATTACTTATTGACCTTTTCAGGATGGCTCCCAATTCTCATATCGTTCCTTTGAGACGGTTCCTGGAAACCGTGAGCCGTGCAGATTTAAGAAATTTTTTGCACAAAGCTGCTTTAAAGTATGTACATTCTAGACTTGAATAGTTCAACCATAAAAATGATGTGGCTTTATTGAAATAGTCTCTTCTGCAACTACGATTCCAATATTGTTTTCGATATCTGCCCATATGATAAGGTCTTGTTATTGTTTCCTAATACAACGAAGTACGAACTACAATTCATCATAGAAATTATCAGTATTAAGAGTTAATCATTAAAATTACTTGCATTAAGAGTTAACTATTAAATTTATGAGTATAATAATAAGAGTTGAGTACTAAAATTATATTTATTTAGAAGTAATTATTTCAATTATAAGTATTAAAACTTAATCATTTGTATTCGTTTAAAATTATCAGATTGACCCATTACGAAAATCCATTCATATTGTGCAGAAATTTGCTGAGAATTTTTTGTATGTTGGTTTTAACTTGAATTCATCGTGTTTGCTTTCTTTTAGCTCGCGATGACCCACACAACGTTGCCTTTACTTGTAAAGAGCAATATCTTAAAGGTAATTTTGTATTTGTGATGAATGTAAATCAGGTAAAGGACGATGACAATAAAAAATATCTTAAATTCAAATAAAAGGATTCAAAATCTGAAATAGCCGAGCCGAGATATTTACAAGTCAACAAATAAGTCTAGTAAACGCTAGCACTTGTCTGCTCTGCTTAATTGCACTCAATAACGTTTAGCTTAAAGTCTGATTTCCATGCAATATTGAGATACAGCCGTTTAAAGTAATATAGTTTTTTTGAGTGAAGCAATTTGCAACCGGAAGTGGTCGTGAACTTCCGGTTGCACGGCTTGACTTTGTATGAACGAGAGAACAACAATTTCCATATGAACACATTGTCTGAAAAAACTGGAAAATTGTCGTTCGCGTAATGTTGTGGCTAAATACTTTACTTGTAATTATTGAAAAATTAATACCAATTTTATCCGATAGCTCGTATGTTGTTATTTAACACATTTTTTCGGGTGCTCGATTGTTTCGTTCAAAACAATATTACATAAATCAAGAAAGATATAAAATTTTTGAAAAAATTTCGGATTCGGAAGTAAATAAAATAAATTTTTGTTGCCATTGTTCTTTATGTGAAAACCTCGTGTAACAACTTTTCATTTTGTTCAATGTGATGATAATGATATTAATGTGATATCTTCTGTGTCGAATTGCTTGCCTTTATTGTCCCGTAATCTCTTGTTTTTCATTATCTAGGATCAACTATTCCTGGTGTTGACGACTTAATAACAATTGCTCGGTCTAAAGAAGTGCTAATTTAAACAAAATGAAGATGTCCACGTTTCTATTTATTTCAATTCAAATACCGTTCATGATCTTGGAGTCTATGTGTTTGCGCACTAGATTTATTAATTGAAATGAACAATTTGTTTAGTTGTACAAAAATTCGCTTTTTTTCTAGTCGTGCAGTAGATGCCATTAAAGTTTGTAAATAAGCTTATTTCTTGCGCTCTTTTGCTTCAAAAGGACTATTCAAAATCTATCTGATGTTGCAGGCTGTGTGTGGCGACTTGTTTTGAAAAAAGTTAAATAGCAAATTTTTTACGTCTAGTGGTCTAGGTTTACTGTACATAAATTACTAAAATTAGCATAACCGGCGGCTTAAGCTGGGATTTCATTGGTTAACGTCTTGTCCCCGCTAATTATAAAATCAAAAAATCTGACTGAAAGAAGATGGCCGTGCGAGAGTTGGACCTTTGACGAAGACTATAAATGTCGAAGAAATTGGGTAAATTTCTCAATGAAAATACGTTTTAATGCATGCTAAGGATTTCAAAATTATTATTTCTATATGTCGAATAAGATTAATGGTAAAAAATGCTTTTGGAAGGTGTGGAGAGATTTGACAATGGCAAATGTGCTGTGCCGAAGATTGTCATAGATTTTATTTCTCAATATAAATATATTTACTGTGGAAGAGAGAAATTACTTTAATACGAGAACCCACATCACCGAATGCCGAACGAAATGGATTTCACGAATAAATAAAGTAAGGAAGGAACTGTTTGGTGTTATATTTTGGTTCCATACTTATAAAATTACGATAACAACAATGAAATGGGAATAGTTAAATATCCAGTCTCCCTGAATGGTATTTTAGGTCCATACTAGTACGTTATGCATTCACTGTATTTTTAACAATTTAATATTTTCTTAATATTTTCACTTTCACATTCTCTATTGTTTAAGGACAAAACAAGCTCAACAAATTTAGCGTACGTTGATACTGACTCTGAATGTTTAAAGGCAGAATTTCATCTTCAGCATGTACGTTCATAAGGGGGTCAAAATTTGGTTGGCACATTGCATCATGGGAGTTGTTTGTTTTGAGCTGAAGATGTAAGTGAGTGAGCACTAACTATTTAAAAATATGTGCATATTAAAACGGTGTTAGGATTAATAAATTATATATATTCTCTGATGATGGCTTTGGAATAAAGTCGAAACAAGGTGCCATCCAGTAAACTGCTATAGTGGCGAGAATCTCTCGTCCATACGCAGTTTAAAAGAGATTTGACTCGTCTCCAATCCCTGTGGGCTTGGAAGCTCAACAGGTAGAGTGGCGGACTAGTAGCAAGGTGCAAGTTCAAATCTCGTCCAAGTCACATGTTTTTCATGTGCATATTAAAACCGTGTTAGGATTAATATATCATATATAATCTCTAACCATATATGTAGGCTACATTTTGTGCTCCAAGCTCATGCTTTGTGTGATGAAGGCAGAAACCTTTTGTATTTACATTGGAGCCTTGCTTGATGACAAATTGCTTTAGGAAACAATTTTCATGTGATGTGTTTATTTTAAAAAATCATTTATTAGAATTTTGTTTCGGGGAGGGGAGGATTGAGGCAACATTGGGCACTGCGGAAATGCTCCATGAATCAGGGGCGGTGCCTCAAAATTGTACCTGGAGACTGATTAAGATTTATATTTACTGAATTTACTACTGTCTTTGCCTCAAGTTAGGATAAAATTTATGAATGTTAGCAGAAACTTTATCTTGAGGAAAAAGTTGGGGTGGGGGAGGCTCAAGCATCTCTCAGCCAGTTAACTTGCTTCATTCTCAATTTATCTTCAAAACACATGCATTTTTGATGTGTATTGATGTGGAAAGATTCAGAACCCCCCTGCTCTGCATTGCCTGAGAATGGGGGGAGTATAATTACCTAATATTGTTTGTAATGTTACATTCACTTGACAGGAAGCATGCTCAACCCTCCGGAAATGGTAGAAATTTGAATCAAATCAGGAGGGAGGATGAGCTCAATTGTATGTCGGTACGTTATTATATTTATTCAATAAGAAATGCTATTGCTAATCAGTGCGGAGTACAATCTGGATTTTTGATTAAGTTTTAAAAACTTGACCAACATTGACTTTTTTTCTAATTTGTTACAATGACATGGAAATTGTTCTTAATAAACATAAATCTTCGCAGGTCTGTTTTCAAAACCACTGCATATTGAGACTTTTTTTTTCTAATTTGTTACAATGACCTGGAAGTTGTTCGTAATAAACATAAATCTTCGCAGGTCTGTTTTTAAAAACCACTGCATATCGAGACTTTTTTCTAATTTGTTACAATGACCTGGAAATTGTTCTTAATAAACATAAATCTTCGCAGGTCTGTTTTTAAAAACCACTGCATATCGAGACTTTTTTCTAATTTGTTACAATGACCTGGAAATTGTTCTTAATAAACATAAATCTTCGCAGGTCTGTTTTTAAAAACCACTGCATATTGAGACTTTTTTTTCTAATTTGTTACAATGACCTGGAAATTGTTCTTAATAAACATAAATTTTCGCAGTTGTGTTTTTAAAAACCACTGCATATTGAGACTTCATATCTCAAAGATTTTATTGAAGGTCGTTCACCTTCTGTGCTCTGGACTCATCAGTTTTATTAGTAATTTATGACGAAGTGCCTTGTCAGCATTTAAAACATCATTTTAATTATTGAAAACATGTTGGGCTTTTTAACTGATTGATTTTCTAATGAGTTCTGACAATTTAAATTTTTATAGTTCATATGAATATATTTGTAAAATAAATGCAATAAAACGCATGCGCTGTGCTGGTCAATATCTGTGTTTGCATTAGCCTGTGCATCCATTATCATACCGATCTCAGTTCAAGAAATTAAATCAATAAATTGTTCAATCAACAAGAATTTGCAAATCAATCATAAAATTTGTCTACTAACTGACGCTATGTTCACCAACCATCAGTTATTATGGTTACTATCTGACGCTATGTTCACCAACCATCAGTTATTATGGTTACTATCTGACGCTATGTTCACCAACCATCAGTTATTATGGTTACTATCTGACGCTATGTTCACCAACCATCAGTTGTTATGGTTACTATCTGACGCTATGTTCACCAACCATCAGTTGTTATGGTTACTATCTGACGCTATGTTCACTAACCATCAGTTGTTATGGTTACTATCTGACGCTATGTTCACCAACCATCAGTTATTATGGTTACTAACTGACGCTATGTTCACCAACCATCAGTTGCTATGGTTACTATCTGACGCTATGTTCACCACCCATCAGTTGTTATGGTTACTATCTGACGCTATGTTCACCACCCATCAGTTGTTATGGTTACTATCTGACGCTATGTTCACCACCCATCAGTTGTTATGGTTACTATCTGACGCTATGTTCACCACCCATCAGTTGTTATGGTTACTATCTGACGCTATGTTCACCACCCATCAGTTGGCATGGTTACTATCTGACGCTATGTTCACCACCCATCAGTTGGTATGTTTATTATCTGACTATATGTTCACCAACCATCAGTTGCTATGGCTGCTATCTGACTTTAAGTTCACCAACCATTAGTTGCTATGGTAACCGACAGCCTTTTTAAGTCCCTCTTTATTCCTCACTTCACATCAACTAAGTGAAGTTTTCCTTGCCATGTTTAATTTCACTGTGTCGTTACGTGTGATATTTGCTTTTTAATTACCTGTGCCATGACATACGGTTGCTTTGATTACCCATGCACCTGTTCCCCCGTATCCCACGTTATTCAGTTACGCGTTGTTCGTGTTGCGCATGCGTGGTTTTGTGGCTATGCTCTCAGTGGTTCTCCATTGCTATTCGTTGAAAAACAAAAAATATGAGGTTCGGTTCAGGCCGCAGGTTTTAGTCCAGCCATGGTTATTTAGTATACTATCTTAAATAATTTGCATAGAAAGAGAAAAAAGTCGGGCCATTCTTCAGATAATTGTTTAAGAAATTAATTTCACGATTTAAACATTCGCGGCGTCTCTTGCAATCAGTGCTCTCACTTTTAAGGAATTATCCTTAAAATCAGGATTTTCTAAAGGTTTTAAGGATATTTTAAAGGATGTTTTTAAACTTTAAATTAATATACACTTAATAATATTTAATGTTTCTTTACAAATACAACGTTGAAAAACTTGAAAACAGCAAAAAACGAGGAAAAACCATGAAAAAAAACACTTTTTGAGCTTATTTAATCACGCCTTGTAGTAATTTATACAAATTTAAGGAATTTGATGGAAATGTGAGGAATTTTTAAGCATTTTCTAAGGAACTAGGAAATTTGATTGTGAGAGCACTGCTTGCAATATACTTTATTTCTGTTTCAAGTTTATGTCGGAACTTTTGTTCGTATGACCAGCCGAACATTACAAAATCTCCATTTGAAACAAGATTGATTAAATGTAGCTCTTTGGAAATCCATTTTTGAGCATGGTTTGGTTTAAGGTACAACACAAGAGTCATCATGTTTAACAAACGTGGATCTTTTTTGTCAACGTGAAAATCACGTCATTTATCTTTAAAAAATATTTGCTTTTTTATACTGCCTGATCCATATTCCATCGTGATCGACTTTTATGTCATTGTACAACGCAACCTCGCGCTAAAAAGTTTAAATAAAACGAGTAGTTCCAGTCTCCTGGCATAATTATGAGCTTTTTAGTGACGTTATCGTTTTGGACGCTCGTTACCAAGGAAACGTCGTAGTCTACTCGAAGTGTGCATCTTCTATCGGTTGCGTTCATTAATTATTAATATTGTCGTATCATGCAGTTTATAGTTCAACTGTTAGTTGGGCTGAATTACGGGGATAATTTTGAGAATTTGTTCCTTATTTCTTTCTTTGTCTTGTGATAAGTTACGAAGAATGATGTGGTAAGGCTTGTTGATTTGCCCAATTGAAAATCTTTCTCTACGCTCTTCTATGCTGACGATTCGACACCGCAAACAGAACATGATGCAGTAAGTTTATTTAAATGTCAGCTGCTAAATTTCATCGAGCTTTAAATTGCTAATCTTGCCATAATTTTTGAGGAAATTTCTATTTAACGTCTTTAAATGCGTTGTTTTTATGACATTTTATTGAATCACAGAAGACCGTACCCCCAAACTCACTGTACCTCTGTGTCGACCGTTGTTTGAATTACATGTTGAATTTAAAAATCCACCGGTTCTTATTCTAAAAATCCTGTCATGTATTCGTAGAGCACTCTTTTTAACATGTCTTTCGCTTCCCTTTGACATTTTTTCATTTAATTGTCAATGTGGGATTTTCAAACAATATCTTTGAATTATACCGAACATAATTGTGTAATGGAGGAATTGCATCTACGGGTTTCATTATCAATAAAATGTAATTCACTTTTCTTCAACAAAAACATAATATAGCGTTCAGAACTTCTGATGCAGTATTTATAGTTGGGTCAATAATACAATTAAATGGATCAAATGGATTTCGCATTTGTTCATTTGTAACATCCATATGGCGTCTGTGTACAGCATTGGCGTTCTCTTTTTATGACATAGAATTTTATTGTTACCTTGTATTCCATCTTCAATTGAAAGTGTTTACAAAGTGTATTACATTAAAATTTCTAATTTCTATTGACATTTAAAATCGTGAGTTTCTGTTGTCGATGAACGTCCTATATGACAAAAAATTCCATCAACCAAACCTATGGCGACTCATGCATGTGCGTTAACATATTTGAGAAAAATGAAACACTTTTTCTGTAAATACGTTTTCAAACATCTCATTTGTTTATAAACGACTTCATCTCCATGCAGTTTTAAACATGTTTCGCTCGTATTAAACTCATAAATCATGTTCTCGCACTGTCCGAACTTGTTCTCGTGTGGAAAGTTCGAAAAGCTGTACAAAGAAGACATTTGATAATTGTCTTGAATGAAACTAAAAAAATAGTTATTTTTTACGATTCAATTCCTCTCCCAAGTGCCCCCCACCCCCCACTTCTACAGCACTGGATTTCGAGCGCAACGTATAAATTCGAGATTTTGCTTGTCAAGGTTTTGATTACAATATTGTTCTTGACATCATGTAGCCGATTATCTTCTCGTTTAATTGGGGTCAATCTTTCATATATTTTACATTTAAATTTTTTAAAGAAAAATCTAAATGGATTGTAGTTTGGTAAGAACCACTTTGTAGTTATTTTATTATAAGGAGAATCTTCCTTTGGTATGTAAAGGCTTTGGTTCGGACCGTTCGGCATATGTAGGTAGAACGATAAAATTATCTCTCAAAATTTTTATTTAATTTCGCTGCGAAAAGAAGGTTCAACGCTCAATGGTTTACAATGCGTTTTATGTTCAGAAATATACGCAAGCATTTTCGTAAAATAAGCTCTAAATTCTTTTGTTTTTTTTTCTGTCGATAAACAGCTGTCCTCTTAGCTGCTACTCTCGCATTAACTAACGTCAAAATTTATCGCCCAGTCTATTCTTCAATTTCCAACACAGATTAGCAACATGCGTTTTAATTATTCTGCTAATTACAATGCAATAATCACAATTGCCAAAATAAATTGTACAGTACGTGACTCAAATAGATGACTACTTAAAGTATATTGATAAGTATCTGGATGTATAGGTATTCTCTTTAGCTCATACAAATTGCTCGCTTTTGCGCTGAAGTAATTTTCTCAAACATTATTTGATTGATCTGAGTAAAAGAAAGTTGGTACTTTATGCATGAGAAATACAAACAAGCGCTTCTGGACATTTCAAGTTGCCCGTAATTTTTAACAGGTGAACTTCTTTTAGCGAAACAAACGAGTTCATGAGATCTTCGGATTTCTTTGAAGTTTCATTTGTGTAGAGCAAAACATACACAGACATAGAATTACGATGGAAAGAGAAACGTCAATACCGAACAATTATTTTTGCTTCGTTCTGTTTGCCCACCCACTATTTGTCTATCACAAATGCCGCATTGCGATTGGCTATTCCACTGTTGTCAATTTGTGATAAACAACGTTTAGGGAAGCGCATGGCGTTTTGAAGAATTTTTGAAAAATTGATTGGAAAACACTTCGAGTTAAAGGCATCGGGTGAAAATCCAAAGCAACTTGTTTTCGTTGTCCGTAAGCTTAAAAACAACGCTGTCTTTTCACGTTTATAACTGGACTCAATCGTTGTCTTTTTGTTCGTTTCTGTATTGACAACGACATTGTGCTATGTCTGTCTTTTTACAGGTGCGGGAAGGACTGTCTTTGTTAAACAAACGTGGGGGTGATAAAAAAGTTAAAGTTGATGTATTCGATATGTCAGCATCATGCATACTGCTGTTGATCAAATTATCATCAAGCACTCCGCGGAACCAGAAGGGATGGCGAAGAAAGAGCAGGCGATAAAAGCGGAAATTGATCCAGATTTCGAGGAAAAATCCTGTTGCTGTTTGAAAAGAACTTTCATTGTGAGAAAATGGTTTATCCATTTAGTACATTGGCCATATCCTTTAGAAATATAGACTTCCATGAAATCAACTATTGTAAGTTCTTTGAATTTTATTTGTTTGTAGCACTATAAATAAACTTTCTATAACTAATAAAGACGAGGAAGAATGGCGCCAGTTTTCAACAGTTTTTTTGAAGAACTACCCAATTGTCATTCCTCATGACAAACACCCTTTCAGCGCCATATTTAAATTTGTAGCCAACGCCAAGATATGCCATGTTTTACAGTACAAATAATGCCCAACCTCAGAAATTTGAGGAATAGGCAGGACAAGCAGGCAACTTTTGATGGTACAAAATAAAAGTACAAAATAAAACGGATTCCGAGAATAGACATCTCGGTTTCTTGATATTAAAGATAAAGCGTCAAAATGGCGTCTTGTTGTCGTCAAAATGTCGTCTTGTTGTCGTCAAATGTCGTCAAAATGTCGTCTTGTTGTCGTCTTGTTGTCGTCTTGTTGTCGTCAAATGTCAAAATGTCGTCTTGTTGTCGTCAAATGTCGTCAAAATATCGAGTTTGAAAAAAGACTATGGGCAATAATTCGTCTCTATTGATCGTCTTTAACGAAAAAGCGTCCATATGTCGCCTTCTGAGTATTTGCAGTTTAATGCACGATCCGAAACCATTTTTTCAGTTAGAATAGAAATTGTTTGTCATCTTTTGACGTCAGGTGTTGACGTCTTTCATGTAATTGTCAACCACAATGAATAGAGGGCCTTCATTGTATTATAAATTATTTGTTGAAAACCGCAGTAGGACAGCTGAAAACTCGTCACGGTATCATGTTTACAAAAAAAAAGAGTTTCAAAAATTTCATTAATTAAAAGCCGGCAAAAAATACAGGATTTATTTCCTTCTTCAACGATGTTGAAGTAAAATTTTAAAATGAAAGATTGGAAGATCATATCTTCGTTCAATTTTAAAATTTTTAAAAGTTGATCATTTCAAAAGTCTGTATTTGTTATTCTTAACTCAACCTTAAATGGTTCGAACGACTCAGTATGGTAGTAATCCTCGTCAATTGCGTTTGTCTTGCTTTGACGGATCCGCTGGACAGGGATTGTGTGAAGGCTCAATGTCAACACCTAACAAAAATCAACTCGTTTGTTCTGTATTTCTTCGTCGCCGAGATGGCCGTTAAGATGGTTGCTATGGGCGTGATTGGAAAGAAAAGTTATTTCGCGGAGGGCTGGAACCGACTTGATTTTCTCATTGTTGTCGCTGGGTATGTTTGTCACGTCAGCTTTTTTGGTGAAGTGAATTTAGAAAGATGGAGAAGAGTCAGTATCAACCATCATGCATTGCGCGCGTTTGGTTATTTTCACGTGCAAAGATATTTTAGGGATTTTACACTGGGAGGGCATTAACTTCAAAAGGGCCTGTGAAGCGTGAGGCGGAGGTTTCGAAAATACTTTCTACAGCGAAGTTTTAAAAATTGCAATTTCGCAAATGCTATTTTATGCGTTTGTAGATGAAATTAATCACAGCGTAACAGACATGTTATGAAATGAACATTCTTACTTCAAGCGGGAAAAATGTTATCTGCACTAAAATATTCGAAGTACCATGAAATTAATCACAGCGTAACAGACATGTTATGAAATAAACATTATTACTTCAAGCGGGAAAAATGTTATATATACTAAAATATCTTGAATATACCATGAAATTAATCACAGCGTAACAGACATGTTATGAAATAAATATTTAATAATTGGGAAAAATGTTATCTTCACTAAAATATTCAAGAATTGCTGCGATTACGAAATTAATGACGAATAGCTTGCCTGACATGCTTCGAAATGGCCGATTACGTCTACTTCAAGGCGGGAAAAATGTTATTAAACGAAAAATATTCGAAGTACCATGAAATTAATCACAGCGTAACAGACATGTTATGAAATAAACATTCTTACTTCAAGCGGGAAAAATGTTATCTGCACTAAAATATTCGAAGTAATAATTACAAAAAACGGGCCCTAGAAGTGGCGGGAGGGAGGGAATTTTCATTTCAGTGGTGTCAACAGGAGGGTGTGGGCGGACAAATGGTCCTTCAGTATATATGTTAAAATATACCTTGTTTATATATAAATCTCACACTATTCAAGCTGACTTGGATAATTTCCGGACATTTGTCCTTCTTCAACAAAAAGAAATATTTGAATAATTGTAGAATCGTATACATCAATTATTTTTCCCTAAAAGAGGAATAGATCTACAAGAATTGCTGCGATTACGAAGGATTAAATGACGAATACGCTTGCCTGTTTATTTCGTGCTTCGAAAAATGGCCGATTACGTCATTACGCGCTCAAGGCATGATGGTTGGAGCTTACTCTTTAATTAAACGAAACAATGATTTATCAGAATTCCGCTTCCTATTGTTTTCAGGAAGAAAATAACCGAAATTTTCTTGTAAACAATTTTTAATTGAATTTACTTATTAATCAGTTTCTCTTTCCGTCCCAGCAGGACTCTCAGCAGTAGATTCAGCGCGTCCTGTCAGTTTGAAAAGCCGAGAAATATTGAGTTGAATATTTCTACATTTTGCGAGGATTAGTAGGATTAATTTTGATGTTACTTCGCCTTCTTGGTGACGATCAGACATTAACCGAGTACTTAGACCTAATGACGATGTTACATTAACCGAGTACTAGTAGGATTAATAAGTATACGATGTTACATTAACCGAGTACTTAGTAGGATTAATAAGTATACGATGTTACATTAACCGAGTACTTAGTAGGATTAATAAGTATACGATGTTACATTAACCGAGTACTTAGTAGGATTAATAAGTATACGATGTTACATTAACCGAGTACCTAGTAGGATTAATAAGTATACGATGTTACATTAACCGAGTACCTAGTAGGATTAATAAGTATACGATGTTACATTAACCGAGTACTTAGTAGGATTAATAAGTATACGATGTTACATTAACCGAGTACTTAGTAGGATTAATAAGTATACGATGTTACATTAACCGAGTACTTAGTAGGATTAATAAGTATACGATGTTACATTAACCGAGTACCTTAGGATTAAGAAGTATACGATGTTACATTAACCGAGTACTTAGTAGGATTAAGAAGTATACGATGTTACATTAACCGAGTACTTAGTAGGATTAAGAAGTATACGATGTTACATTAACCGAGTACTTAGCAGGATTAATAAGTATACGATGTTACATTAACCGAGTACTTAGTAGGATTAAGAAGTATACGATGTTACATTAACCGAGTACTTAGTAGGATTAAGAAGTATACGATGTTACATTAACCGAGTACTTAGTAGGATTAATAAGTATACGATGTTACATTAACCGAGTACTTAGTAGGATTAATAAGTATACGATGTTACATTAACCGAGTACCTAGTAGGATTAATAAGTATACGATGTTACATTAACCGAGTACCTAGTAGGATTAATAAGGATACGATGTAGCAAACGACTCCCTTCCTTGATAGAACATCATTTAAGCAATAAAAGATGTTAACTGTGTTTGCACGGGTATATGAAAGGAGAAGTCCTTTGGCAGAACTCGAGAGCATATCAGTCATCAGTGCAAGTCGAATGTCGATGGATGCACCTGCTCGAGAGCTCTCGTTTCAATTTTTCTTATAACAAATGCACGATTGACTTGCAGATCCTCTTTAATTGATTTCATTTGTTAAGCTCAGATTGGTTTGCACTGGGTAATGCATAATCAGCTATAGACCAATCAGCGCACGAGTTTTTATGTTTTTATTTTATGATTTCTGATTTTGAATGGTTTCTTTAGGTATCCGTATTCTTGTTACATTACTTCTTGAAGCGCTACCCATGTTGGGAAATGTTTTTGCATTGGCATTTCTTGTGTTCTTCATATTTTCAATTGTTGGCGTGCAACTTTGGCAAGGAGTTCTTAGAAACAGATGTTTTCCAAACATAACCTTAATCAATGACTCAAGCAAAAGGTAACTGTGGTCTGCACTCACTTAGAACTGGTGTTTACTTTTAGTATTTGAGTATATTTTTACTTGTTTCAAGTGTTGTATAGCCAAAATTTTATCAAAAGAAGACACTCCGATAATTATGACATAAAACTTTGACATAAAACTAGAAAAGGAAGGTAGAGCTTTATCAGGATGCCACATAAATTTTTCTTACAAGACCTACGTAACGATTGTCTGAACAGAATTTGTGCTTGACAAAAAGTACAATTGATGCGATCTTGTGAAGAAGGGCTACACCCCTCCCCTCAACCTGACATAGAATTGAAACAAGAGGAGTTCAACCTCACCGACCCCCCCCCCCTTGTTACAACACACTATTGATTACTTTTCTTTTCCATTTGTGCCTCGTTCTTTGTATAGATGTTTCTATCGGCGATCATTTGAAGAACAAGATTTCTTATGTTCACTGCCGTCCGACTCTGGTACACAACACTGCACCGGAATTCTGCATCCGATACAATGTGTTACAGCAAACGGGATGACCAGCGGTAATCACTGTGAGTTTGAGTTAGCTAATTTCTCCAGAAGCGTCGAGTTCCAGTGTTTGCAAGAGGGACCAAATCCATTTCATTCAACCGTCTCATTTGATAACATCGGTCATGCTTTGATTGCAATTTTCCAGGTCAGCGGCCTAGTGAAACGCAATAATATAATACAAATGAGCTACATATGTAACTGGAATGCTACCTTTAGTTAAACATGCCTGTACTTTAAGCAAATTTTACCCCAAGACACGCGCGTCTGCGGGTAAAGTCGCGCATTCTAGCTTACTGTCTTAAATGAACTTTCTTTTTGTCTTGCGTGGAAAGACTGGGACTAGTTAAATTTTTGTTATCAATATTTGGCGGGAAGTAGCATTCCTGTTCAATGTATATTTAGTTCAATGTATAATACACGCAAAGAAAGTTTGCAGTTTGCATTGTAAAGATTGCATTTCTGATGTAATATTCTGTCTTTTTATATAGATAGTAACTTTAGAAGGATGGTCAGAAATAATGTACAGAATACAGGAAGCTCATGGTTATTGGAACTGGTTATATTTTATTCTTTTGATACTTGTATGTTTTTTGTTCTTTAGTACTTGACAAAAAGACGTCACGGTAAGAAATTGGCGCTGCAAGTGACATTTCTAAATAAAATCTCATTTGTCGCGACATTTTTTCCGTTGCTTGCACAAAAGAATGTTTGATGTTAATGGCGATGAACAGGGGACGTAAATTGTCGCTCTTCCTAAGTCCATACGATGGGGGGAGGCTATATTTTTACGGTCTACTCGGTCTATTTTTCTTTGTGCATTTTGTTTGCTTATCGTTTTCTCAATTTTCAGCTCGGTCCGTTGATAATGGTTAATCTTTGCTTGGTTGTACTTGCGATGCAATTTCAAGAGACTAAAAGTCGCGAACTACAGCTATTGGAAGAAGATCGTCGAAAGAAACAAGAAGCCGAGAACGTTTTCAAGCGTACAAGATGGGGAAGAGTGTTGAGTGTCGTTAAATCGAACCTCAGTGAAACGTTACAGGGGGGAAAGAATCAACACATTCATCATCATCATCACATTCATCACTACTATCATCATGAACATGTTGTGCAACCCCCTTCGGAAAATCCAGTGAATGTCACCCCCCGTAAACCGACAGTCGTTGTCTCTCATCATAGCTCGCTCAGTCATGAATTGCCCGTTATTCGTGTTAAGAAACCACGTGATTTACCTACCCTTGTTATCTCGGAGGAAAGTTCTGCCTCCCATCCCCTTCTAAAAAAACTGACCGCTCCACCCAGGAACCAAATGATGCTATCATTTCATTGGAAATGACCTCTAACTGTAAAATATCACACAATTTTCTAATCCCCAGTCCTTCTTCTGAACGGCGTTCTCCCACCTCGTCAACAGAGTCCGTGTCCTCTGAGCATGCGCCTTTCTCGCCTGACACGGCATCTTTGAGTTCTGGTGAAGATTCTTCTAGAACTTCAGAATTTTTCGGTAGGTGATTCGGTAGGGAATTTTTCTGAGTGGAGAAAGTTGTGAAGGGAACATTGACGTCAATCCTGTCTTAATTCAGGGGGGGCATATTCATATATTCTGATATGTCAGGCTAATTTCTCTTTAAAACAATTTCATTTTCAAAAGAAATCAGCCTGGCATAACAGAAAACATGAATATGGTCCCGCAATTATCGCAGGATTGACGCCAATGGAAGGGAAAAGAATTTGTGTTTATTTCATGCACTCTATTGCATCGGCCCTACATACCAACATGGTTGATATGACGTCACATGACGTCACATAAAACATACCAATAATACGCAACTGTGTTATAAATTGGTAGGCGAACATCGTAACCATATTTGACGTCAAAGTTGAAGTTGGTTTTTCTCATTTTTCGAGGCTTCAACATGATATCATTTTAAAAAATTAATGACGATATACATGAAATACTTCTATCGTTTCGTAGCATCAACATTTGCTAGTGCCAAAGTTAAATTAAAAGTGACCAAATGTCAGGTTCACAATGAGCCATATCACTTAAAGAAGAACATACAAACAGAAATGTCTACAGTCTCCAGCACGTCGCATACGACATTTAACGATCATTCGGAAGGAAAATGCGATTGGAACTCATGCGTATTCGAAAACTCGAAACCCGATCAAGAGGATAAATCCAAGAACTGTGACGCACATTCTGAGAAATCTCGTTGTGACGTAAATGAAAACGAGAATGGTGCTCATAATGACATGAATAATTTGTCTTCAAAACAATTACCTGAAGAACAAGGACCAAATTCAAATTTCTCAAGAGTTTCCAAACAACAAAGTATCCGAACGAATAGTTGTAAAACAAAAGAAATGTCTCCGAAGAAATTTGAATTAGCGAGAAGTGAACAATCGCGTGGAGTATCTTCGACAGAAAACAATATGCGAACGTTGTCTGCGCCCCTGATGGATTCGTTGAATCAAACTTCATTGAATTTGGCAAATGAATCTTGTGCTTCCACATATCATGAAAAGTTCATACAGAGGACAACTTCATTTGAGAAAAGTGATTGCCTAGAGGTAAGAATCGTTGCAGAAGTTATCTTTGGGCTTGTATAATATGCCTATTATAACTGTTGCCAAGCAGTACAACAATTTCGCTGTAATTCAATTTTACATGTGGCTGATGTGATACAGTGATGGACACTATGAAATATTGAGGGAGGGGAGGTCTCGTCTTCAAGGCATGAGATTTCTAGGGATATCCTGGATTCCTACATACATAGACAATGCGTCTGCTGGTACGAGTACAGTGTTGACGTCTATCAAATCGTTATTATTTAACATCACAGTTATGTTATGTAGGTGTGATTTGAGTGATTTGGCGCAAGATTTTTAATCTTTCAAATTATTGGGGGAGGGGGCTTGAACTACCCCTTGTGTCCGCCATTGTTGTGACAATTTATTATGTAAGCAAATCATGTTTCATTGAACGTTTCATGAGTGAAATTAACGCGTGAAACGATCAAAGAATGATTTTGATGCTTCAAAGTAAAGGAAAATCCAAACTCCAGCTTGCGTTTGGTAGCCTGAGTAAAACGAGTTTGGTGTTGCTTATTTTGCGAATGGTCTTTTATAAAGAATCTGAGCATCTTTTATCTTTCAAAGATTTCGATGTTCCTGTTCTTTTTCAATTTTGAACGGAAAATCGCTCTAACTTTTTCATATTTTTGCTTTAGGCACCAGTGGAGCCTGGAAGGAAAATAAGCTTCGGTGAAGCTTTTGATAGTATTTTTGATGTACAGCGTTACGGATTTTATAACATTTCACAAGACAGAACACTGTATGAAAGATTTCTTGAGATCTGTGCAAAATGTCAAACAGCGCTTTGTTCATCAATTTTATCATGATTGTAATCCTTGTGAATACCATCACTATGGCAACTGAACATTACCAACAGGTCAGTGAAGTACTTTAGAACTGAACATTACCAAAAGGTTTGTGAAACACTGTAGAACTTTAGGCATTACATTTAATGATTAAAGTAGATCAATGCCTAAAGTTTGCTTGGGGAGATATGAGCGCGTTCATTTTTCAATAAAATAGATGCAGTGAGTTAACGCAAACAATCAAAAACCTGAAATCTCAATATGACATAACTGTTCGTCAATAACAGCAATATTTACCGACATATGTCGAAGATTTTATGTTTAATAAATACCCCTTGCACGTCAAAATTTTGCAGTGAAAATAGAATATTTCGCCACGTAAAGTCGGTACAGTGGATGTGTCACACCTTTGATGTTCCTCTCACACCTTTGATGTTCCTCTCACACCTTTGATGTTCCTCTCACACCTTTGATGTTCCTCTCACACCTTTGATGCTCTTCTCACACCTTTGATGCTCCTCTCACACCTTTGATGTTCCTCTCACACCTTTGATGTTCCTCTCACACCTTTGATGTTCCTCTCACACCTTTGATGTTCCTCACACACCTTTGATGTTCCTCTCACACCTTTGATGTTCCTCTTACACCTTTGATGTTCCTCTCACACCTTTGACGTCCCTCTCTTGCGAAGCCCTTTATTTTCATCGATTTTTTTAAGCTACACTCAAAAGTTAAAAATTCAGTCTGGAAGTTGGTGCACAGACTGCCTCGTTTGATTCTAACTTATTTTTTAATTAGGATTTTCCAACTATCATAAAGCCTGGTTTCCACTATTGGTTTAACGCGACAAACGCGACAACGATTAACTTCAATCACGATAATCCCATATGAGAACGTGGTAATAATCGCAATAAACGGCGACTAACAATCGCCGATTTTTGATATTTATTCGCGTTAATCGCCAAAATGACGTCATCTTGAATAAACATTTAGGAATTCAAGATGGCGAATCCAAAAACATTGTTTTCTTTTCTACGATGCCTTTCTACGGCGTCTCTGTCGCCTCCATAAAACATATGCTACTGCAATTACTACCAGATCGTGTTTTTTTTACAGACGCTATTTCACAAAATAATCGCCATCCGACATAATGTAAACAACACGTCGAGTCGGGCAACCATTGCGAATAAAAGTTATCGCTGTCGCTTTTATCGCGATAAACCAATAGTGGAAAACAGGCTTAACTGACCTATACTTGGCGACTAACATAGTTTAGTTATTAGCCAATCACAATCCAGTACTCAGATATAAGGAGCTCGTATATCTTTTAGCCCAAATCTTTGGACGATTTTCTCGAAGCGTCAAATCTCGTCTTCATCGCTATATTTATCTTGGAAATGATCGTTAAAATCGCAGGAGGCGGAATACGCTCTTACATCAGCAAATGGTTTAACATCTTCGATGGATTCATCGTCCTTTCAAGGTTTTGAAACTTTTGATAAATACTTACCACTGAACTGAATATAGCTGGACTACTACCTTCCGCCAAAATTTGAAGACAGCAATCCAACTAGTCCAAGTCTTTCCACGCGCGGCCAAAAAGTTGTTTTACGACAATAAGCTGAAATGCGGGATTTTACCACCAGACACGCGTGTCTGGTGGTTAAAGTTTGGCTTCATACAATACAATGTTTTCCTAAAGGTAGCATTCCAGTTATACATTTAGTTCAACGATACTTAATTATCATTGAAAATAATTGACTTTTTATTGGCCTACAACGAGTAATGTCTTACCAAGCTTTGATATTTCACTAAAAAGATCAAGCAAATGTGAGGTTGATATAAGTTTTTTTGTGTGACATTAGACCCTCAGATGTACAACATTTCATGCGCTGAGTGGATTACAAACGATATACAATATGGAACATAAAGTTATGATCTTTCATCTTTAATGAATTTGGCACATGAAATGTTTGGCTTTTTAAAGTGTCCGCACGTCTACCAAAACCACTAAACTATGTAGTAACGGGATGTTAAAAGTTTATGTGAGTGTGTGTGTTTGTGGGGGGAGGGGGTGGGGGATGAGAGCCAAAGCATCATTGGGTCTGACCTGTGGCGTAACTAAAATCTACAATTGTCTCAAGTTTAAAAGAAGATTCGATGATAAGCAATTTGATCGCTAACCGTAGGTAAATGTATTTTCTAATTTCAAAGACTTTCTTGGGTAGGCAAAACGTACAGTTTCTCTTGGTCTCCGGCATTAAGTGTCAATTATGTCATGCTAAAATTGATTTTCATTAATTATTTTAGCTTTATTGAGGTGGTTTTGCAAAAGGGTAGTGGTGGCCTGTCCGTGTTGCGTAGCGTGAGACTACTGCGCATATTCCGTCTCATTCGACCAATCAGGCATCAGCTTATTGTGATGGTACATACGATGACGAGTGTCATGACATTCACCGCATTGTTGTTCTTATTCATGTTCACGTTCGCCGTCTTGGGAATGAAACTTTTTGGCGGGAAGCTCTTGTTGCCGCGCTCAGATTGTGGAGACTGGGAAACAGTTCGAAGTAATTTCGATACATTTCCTTCTGCTCTGGTGACGATATTTCAGGTATTCGTGATTATTGTTTAGTTGCAGTTTCAACAAGTTTTATTTCATCCCTTCCATTCTATGTTAAGGCCCGTCTACACGGTCCGATTTTTTCGGATCCAAAAAATAGAATCATGTGAACACATATAAAGCGAGCCCCCGAACTTGCTCTATTTTCATCCAATAAGATCAGAGGAAGCCAACTAGCCCCAGACTTCTCACTCTCCATACTTCCCAAATTAATTTCGGCGCGAAAAATTAGATTTGAAAAAGACTTCAAATCAGAACCGAAAATATCGAATCCGACAAATCGGATCGTGTGAACGGACCTTTAAAACTATAAGAAGTGTTCTGTGTTGATATTTGCGACATAAATATTGTTTTTATTGTGCATTCACGCTGTGTTGGGTTCATGGTAAGTTAAAAAAGAATAGACTACGGCTGCTCAATTTAATAATGAAAATGCAATGACATAAAACTGTTCGTTAAAGAATAAAATTTAACCAATCCAGTTGCTTCTAAGGTATTTGACAATGTAAATACATCCAAAAATGAGCTCAGGTAAGTTTTTTTACCTACCCTAGATCCGCGCCTGTTCACTTCTAGTCTAGGGGTTAGCTCCGTGGGGGGAGGGGGTAGGGGCATCTGACCACGGTTGGTAAACAGTGTGACATAAGTTGTTTGATGCGGTGTTGCCGGTAAACATCAAGTTACCATAGATATTGCAATTTTATCAAGAGACTGTACTACAGTCATGTGTTTGTCGGTAAAAGTACACATTCCCCCTCACTCAAAAATGTGAAGCTACGTCGCTGCCTCTGTTATCAGTAATGAGAATGACTGTGAGCAACTTTTCACCCATGTTTGCATGCTTAAACTGACCATTTTTAATGTTAAGTTGACCTTTAATTCGATTCAAAGACTTTATTTTGTGATTCAAGTTTTCTCAAAGCGATCTGCTCCTTCTCACTTCACCAAACCATATTAGCAAACCGGCCATTGACTTCATACAGGTGCTGACTTTGGAAGACTGGAATATCGTCATGCAGAATGCAATGCGTTCAACCAATCACTGGGCGGCAATCTATTTCATATTTTTAACGGTTATCGGCTATTACGTTCTCTTCAACCTCCTTGTTGCTATATTAGTAGAAGGATTTACGAATCCTTTGGTAAGGATGAAATATTTCATGGAAATTATTCTTTGTGTTGTATGATATTTTTGTGCACTTTATACTTTATCAGTCAATGCTTTTGCACAATTTTGCTCCGAGTCTTATCTGTCAATTCACATTCTTTAATTCAAGCGTGCAGAACAAGAAAAATATCTTTAGCGGTTTTTTTTAGCTTCGAGAGTGGAACACAAAAAAACCCGAAGAAGATGAAAAGGTCAACGAGGCTAAAACAACCAGAGATTGGCTTACTTTGATAAAGCAAGCTAAAGAAAGGTCTAATGACCTTTCTGAAGACAAAACCAACGATTCAAATAAGGTTTCGGATTTTGAGAATGAAAATATGTCAAAGACGAGAAGCGTCACTGAAACGCCATCAAAATTGTGTTCTTCGTCTGTAGAGAAAACCAAATGGAAAAGTGCAGATGGATGTAATTGTTTTGACGCAAAACTGAAGGCAGCTTCTGTCAAGTTAAGAAATGCGAAAAATAGTATGAAAGAATGGTGGACGAACAATCAAGGAAGCTCCTATACCGGGAGAAAGGACTCCTATACCGGGAAAAAGGATCCGTACAGTTTCAACAACATGTCATTTTGTCCAACAATTTCAGGTGAAGTTAAATCATCTTCAAAAGATGAAGAGGGCGAACTTGATAACATGATGAAGAGCAAACATGATGTGCAAGACGGCCGTGTATCATGTGTTGATAAAGGTTTTTTACACGGGGTTAAACGAAGCTCTCCTCAGGTGAATCCAAAAATTGTTGTTATCGATGAAGATAGCGTCATTCATAGGACTGGTGACGAACGAAGCTCTCCTCAAGTGAATCCAAAAATTGCTGCTATCGATGAAGATGGCGTCATTCATAGGACTGGTGACGAACGAAGCTACCAATCACAAAACGAAGAGGTATTATAAAATATAATGTAAAATCATAAATTTATGTAGATTTAGCATTGTCATTGCTATTATGAATAAAATTTGTCACCATATTTTCGTCGGACGCTAGATTGGCTATTTTATGTCATTCATGTCAAACTTGATTATAATTAGGTCTAAACAACATGTAAAACTCGTTTTATTTCAGAAAGATCGTTGTCTCTCCATGTCCAAATCTCTTTTCATTTTCGATGTAAATAGTAAATTACGTCGCGTGATCACATCCATCACAAGTAGCAAAGTTTTCGATGGTTTGATTCTCTTCCTCATCGTGTTAAGTTGTGCTTTTATGGTTTTTGATCACCCACCTGACGCTGAACCCAAGGTATCATATTTTATAAGTATACTTTATATGTCAATTGTTGTAAGTCTAAAGTAAATGGTTTGAACCCGGGAGTATCGTTACATGTTTGTGAATGTAGATCGTCCAGGTTGGTATAGTCCTGAAAAGGACTGTTTTTGTTGTTGTTGACTGACTTTTCGACAACCTTAGCGGTAGTCATCGAAACGTCAGTCAACAACAACAAAAACAGTCCTTCTCAGGACTATACCAACCTGGACGATCTACATTTACAAACATGTTGTAATTCTGTAAATGTCTAACATTTAAAAGTCATCGGGGTGCCTTTCTTTTATATACCTCACCTCCTTCCCCCTAAACAAAAAATGTGCTCTGGAGTTTAATAATCATTGAACTAAACTACATGGAACGCTACCTGAAGTAAATAATTGAAGGCGAATCTTACACCAAGACACGCGTGTTTACACCCAGACACGCGTGTTTAGTGTTTCGAGGTTCTCTCGCGTGGTGAAAATTGATTGAAGTACACACGCGTGTCTGAGTGTAAAATTTTGCTTCAAAACTATTAGACTTTTGTATTACAGGTAGCGTTCCATGTATTTTAGTTCAATGTTAACAAGTGACCATTCCGCAATTTTACGTTATTTTGTCATCTTTTGTGTTATTTTCCGACATCAGCTATTCAAGGCTGCATAAAATATTTAATTTTCTCGGACTGAAAGCGGCCAGCGAAAATGTTTTCTGCAAAAAGAACGCGCGCCCAGCGAAAATATTTTCTGCAAAAAAAACGCCGCCCAGCGAAAATATTTTCTGCAAAAAACGCCGCCCAGCGAAAATATTTTCTAAAAAAAAACGCCGCCCAGCGAAAATATTTTCTGCAAAAACGCCGCCCAGCGAAAATATTTTCTGAAACGCCGCCTCGTGAAAATTTTTACTCAACAAGTACGAATAGAATCATTTGCATCAATCACTTCTATTAAATGTAATAGATGAACAAAAAGATGGCAAAGATGATTTTTTCTTACTATCGTCTGACTTTCCGAGGGCTGAAACCTGTTGTCTGGCAGACAGTTTGTCTGTATATACACGAAGCTTATTATTTCTTTCTATTTTCACTTTTTATTTCAATCCAGTTTTTCCTTTGAGAGTTCTAACTTTTTGCACTTTTAACAAAAATTTTCCTGGCATCAATGGTCCTACTGTCCGTTGGATTGTTCCCCTCCCCCCCCTGCAGTCATTCTTCACTTTTGTTATTTTGTCATCTCGTGTTATTTTACCATTTTGACCCATTTTCCCACTTCGCACTATTTTGCCATCTTGTATGTTATTTTTCCACCTCAGTTATTATTTACTTGTGTTATTTTGTCATCTCGTGTTGATTTGCCTTCGTGTTGATTTGTGTGTTTTTGCCCTCGTTGATTTGCCTTCTTGTTGATTTGCCTTCTCTTTGCCTTCTTGTGTTGATTTGCCTTCTCGTTATGTTGATGTTGATTTGCCTTCTTGTGTTGATTTGCCTTCTCGTGTTGATTTGCCTTCTCGTGTTATTTAGCATGAGCGTGTTATATTTACCGCCAACTTGGTCTTCACAATTCTTTTTACAATCGAAGTTATTATCAAGGTGAGAGAATATTTTTGTTTTTCCTTCTTTTCATATATTTTTATCCTTTGATTTTGAACTTTATTCCCTGCAACAACTCCTACATTAACTATGTATTTCATCTTGTCAGGTGATCGCTAACGGCTTGGTCCTAGGCCCCAACACGTATTTACGTAATGGATGGAACATTCTGGACTTCATCATTATCGTCGTTTCTTGGTTGCATGTGATTACATCATCGTTTAATTCGACCAGTCCAGGAATATTGGGTTCAGTGAAAGTACTTCGAGCTCTAAGGACTTTGAGACCATTAAGGTGAGTATTAAAGAAGGTGGAACACTTACCTAGAACTCATTGTACTAAATATCTGACTCCGCCAAATTTATATAAATACAAGCGAGGCAAGCCACCATCTTGAAAAGTGCGTGCAAAAACTGACTATATTTATGATTTATATATGCTTTTCTGAGTTGATATACAGTTTCAAAGTTGATAGTGTAGGTTCAATTTTTAAAATGTTTAATAGGATTCGTTTTTTAAACCTTCTTTTAGCTTATTTTTGATTTTGAGTTTTACTTTTTTTTACTTTTCAAGATGGCGTCCTTGCCTCGCCTTGACAATGCCTTCACACAGTAGTAGACTTCTAGAAGACTGGGTTCTAAATCACTGAGGTGGGATGGATGTAATGGAAGACTACGAAATGTTTTTTTTTGGTTTTCTGTAACTCTCGTCCTTATTCTTCTTATATAATGGCGTCATACTTTAGTTAGATGCTTGTAAATGTCGATCGCCCAGGTTGGTATAGTCCTGAGAAGGACTGTTTTTGTTGTTGTTGACTGACGTTTCGATAACCTTAGCGGTAGCCATCTTCAGAGTGTGAAGGGACTACCGCTATGTCGGAACGTCAGTCAACAACAACAAAAACAGTCCTTCTCAGGACTATACCAACCTGGACGATCGACATTAACAAACATGTAACGATACTCCCTGGTTCAAACCATTTACTTTAATACTTTAGTTAGTTCATCATTAAATAATGATTAGGTTGTATGAATACAGACAAAGACATTTAAGGGATCTATAAGTGTTGTATAGAATAGACAAGGGAAAAGTATTATGAATTATGATAAATTATCAATAATCATAAACATTACCTGTTAATTTTTTTATTATTATAACTTAAAACTATAATAAAATTGTTAAAAGGAAAGAAAAGAATATCACATATTGTAATTTTATTTGTTTTTAGCTTTAGAGTTTTTAAACGAGGTCCTTCTTGAAAATCATATGTCATTAGTGCGAAGTTTTCCTCGATAAGGATTGCTACTTATTATTATTATTGTTGTTGTTATTGTTAGTATTATATATTGCTATTACATATTATTATTATTAATTGTTGTATTTAACAAGTATTTAATCTTATTTACATGAAGATATGAAGTATTTAATCTTAATTATATGAAGATATGAAGATGAAGTATTTAATTTTAATTATATGAAGATATGAAGTATTTAATCTTAATTATATGAAGATATGAAGTATTTAATTTTAATTATATGAAGATATGAAGTATTTAATTTTAATTAAATGAAGATATGAAGTATTTAATTTTAATTAAATGAAGATATGAAGTATTTAATTTTAATTATATGAAGATATGAAGTATTTAATTTTAATTTTATGAAGATATGAAGTATTTAATTTTAATTAAATGAAGATATGAAGTATTTAATTTTAATTAAATGAAGATATGAAGTATTTAATTTTAATTGTATGAAGATATGAAGTATTTAATCTTAATTAAATGAAGATATGAAGTATTTAATTTTAATTTTATGAAGATATGAAGTATTTAATTTTAATTATATGAAGATATGAAGTATTTAATCTTAATTAAATGAAGATATGAAGTATTTAATCTTAATTATATGAAGATATGAAGTATTTAATTTTAATTATATGAAGATATGAAGTATTTAATTTTAATTATATGAAGATATGAAGTATTTAATTTTAATTAAATGAAGATATGAAGTATTTAATTTTAATTAAATGAAGATATGAAGTATTTAATTTTAATTATATGAAGATATGAAGTATTTAATTTTAATTTTATGAAGATATGAAGTATTTAATCTTAACTATATGAAGATATGAAGTATTTTATTTTAATTATATGAAGATATGAAGTATTTAATCTGTTATAATTTATAAAACAAAATATGAAATGGATTTCAAAATAGCAAATAATAATGGTGATCAATTCAATACCATTCAACACCATTTTTCCAAAGTTCTGACAAATGAAATATAATATAATAGCATTTCTCTGTCAAACCTGAACAAGATATCAAAATCTTTGGATTTTTGAGATTGGATCTACACGCTCCATAAAACGAGCTGCTCATCACAGCGTTTTTAAGAGGTTCAAATTTTGTTTAATGTTTATTGTTTTTCAACAGAATGATCCGCCATGCTCCAGAACTTAAGCTTGTTGTTGGTGCTTTGTTGCGATCGTTTAAACCTATAGGAAACACAGTGCTAATAGCTGGTATATTTTTTGTCGTTTTTGGCATCCTGGGAGTTCAGGTAAGTTCACTTCGATACACTTAACGACATGAACATAGTTGTTACGTTTATGTATGGGAACGTTTGGTTTAATAAAGCTTTTATATCTTTACAAAGCAATAGAGCTAAATGCCGTATAACAGCTGATTTCTATTTCTTAGTTGTTCAAAGGAAAGTTTTATCATTGCAAAGATAATCCAGCTGTGATAACAAAGAAGCAATGCGACGGAGTTTGGATAAATCGCTCTTATAATTTCGACAACCTTGCTCAGGTTTGTTGCTTGCAATCACAGTTTTTTTTTGTAAATGCGCAATTTTACATCGTTAAGTTGAGCGACCAGCTGAATTTATCAAAAGAAAAATTCAATGTGGTTTCTTATCCTTAGGCTTTTGTCACACTGTTTGTATTGGCGACACGTGATGGTTGGGTTACTGTAATGCGTTATGGCGTCGATGCAGTTGCCGTTAATTTACAGGTATGAGTTTTGAATTTTTGACACCCGGTCCGTTGGGAAGGTCCGTCGGAATGATAAGATAAAATGTTTAGCAAGTCTAGTTTGGGCTTACGTAACAAACTTTTTGATTTCTAATTGTTGAAATGCACGCAATCAAACAATATTTCATGTGTTCAATAACAATTAGAGTACTTCTCACATTCAAAAGATCGTGTCCATTTAAATAAATTCGTATTTTTGAGCATTCGGCATTGGCACCAAACTTTTATCATTTACATTGTTCTTGTTTTGTCGACAGCCAAAGGAAAACGAAAATCAATGGAGAGTTTTGTACTTTATAAGTTTCTTAATGACAGTCGGTTTTTTGGTCTTGAATATGATCGTCGGCATTGTCGTTGTTAACTATCAAATGTGTCAAGAGAAGCAAGAACTTGTGGAAAGAAAATCGCCTACCAAAATAACCAAAGACAGCTTAGAAATTACTGATAAAACTGGTAAGAGAACGATAATTCACTTGTTTTTTTCACATGAAATTGTTTTTCGTGATGCTCGTACAGAACAATTCAAGTTCTTCCTCGTTCTTAAATTTTTTAAATTATGCCATCAAAAAGTGCTTTAATTTCATTACTTTAACATTGCTGTTAACTGTAAAAATCCTGTTTACATTTGATCATTGAAAACTGATAAGCAAAGGAAATTCTTTCGTCTTTTAATGATCTATCGTGCCTTTGTAAAGAAATACAGCGGTCTTGGAAATTTTTTTCACTAGACGATCCTGCTGGAGTTCAGCTTTCGTCGTTTCGTCTTCGTTGTTATCGCCTGTGTCATAACGAATACTGGGATATTGCCATCGCTTGTGTTATCGGAGTGAACATAATTCTTATGTCAGTGGAGCATTATGAAATGTCACGGACCTACGCAATCCTACTGGATCTCAATAACTATGTTTGTACAATCATATTCATTTTTGAGGCTTTTATAAAAGTTAGTGCATTTGGATATCGTGGCTATTTTCACGACAGGTAACTAACTTCATAATGTCATGTTTGTTGTATCTCATATCTGACGTGAATTTTGAGAACCTTAGATTTTTAACTTGCTTTTGTTTTACTCTTGTTGAACACATCCTTGAGAAGTGTTTCTTCTCCAGATAACCAGTTGACATTGATTCATAGTTATTCCTGATGTCAGAAATAAACAAGGACTAACAGGGGGGTGAGCAGGCAGAGTGTAAGGTGTAACTATCAGGGGGGTAGAGTGTGACTATCGGGGGGTGTAAGGTATGACAATTAAGGGCTAGCAGAGCATGAGTGTGTAGGGTGTCACTATCAGGGGCTTACAAAGCATGAGTGTGTAGGGTGTCACTATCAGGAGCTGACCGAACAAGGGGGTGTAGGGTGTCGCTATAAGGGGCTTATCGAGCAAGGGGTTGTAAGGTGTCGCTATTAGAGGCTTATCGAGCAAGGGGTGTAGGGTGTCACTACCAGGGGCTGACAGAACAAGGGGATGTAGGGTGTCACTATCAAGGGCTTACCGAGCAAGGGGGTGTAGGGTGTCACTATCAGGGCTTACAAGGGGTGTAGGGTGTCACTATCAGGGGCTTATCGAGCAAGGGATCTAGGGTGTCACTATCAGGGGCTTACCGAGCAAGGGGTGTAGGGGGTCACTATCGAGGGCATTAGGGGCAAGGGGTCACTATCAGGGGCTTGTCGAGCAAGGGGGTGTAAGGTGTCACTTTTAAGGGCTTATCAAGCAAGGGGATGTAGGTGTCACTATTAGGGGCTTATCGAGTTGTCAGTAAAACATTAACTTCGTTTGTTAAACAATTGAAGAACCCCCCTTATCTGAATGCCCAAGGTACACCAATAAGGATTTTGTTATTTCATCAGTTCGAGATGAGATTATCCAACTTTGTCGAATAAAAACGATTTGTTTATGATCATGGCTGTTGAAAATGTTTTTTAATCTTGATTAAATCATTCTAGATGGAATATACTCGATTTTCTTGTCGTCGTGTTGTCCATCGCTGGAATTATTTTAGATGCTTTGCATAACATAGTTTTCCTGAAGCCCACAGTTCTACGTGGTCTGCGCGTTCTCAGAATTATACGAGGTATGACCACTGAACTAAATATATAACTGGAATGCTACCTTTAAATAAGCATGTCTGTATTGGATATAGCTAAACCCAAGCTCCGGACACTCGTGTCCGGAAGAAAAAGTCCCAAATTTTTGCTTACTTTGGTAGCAAACACCATTTGTCTCTTCTGCCCGTGTGTGAAAAGATTGGGACTAGTTTTGGGAGTGGCTTTTAATTTTGGCGGGAAGTAGTAGCGTTCCAGTTATATTGAGCGGGTACGGCAGTCATCAACAGAGACTTTATTATAAGATGAAATTTTGAAAAAATAAACATTACAATTGCTTAGTTCTGAAGCTGTTCAAGATCGCTAAGGGCGTTCGTTCCCTGTTGGATACTGTCATCAAATCTTTTCGTCAGGTATGTAAAATGGATTTCTTCGCACATCAACTTAGGGCTTTGCATTTAATGAAAACTCTTCTTTCTGAATTATTTTGTAACTGCAATTTTGTAAAAGGTGGCCAATCTTTGCCTCGTGTTGTTTCTCATTTTCTTCATTTTTTCATCTCTTGGTATTCAGTTGTTTGGATCATTAGGTGAGTACAGTGACATAGCAAAATTGATAATTGGCAGGGGGGCGCTTTTCTTTTATACATGTTGAAATTCATTAAAAACAATCGTTTCAAAGGAACTCTCCCCCTAATGATCAGGCTTGCTACACCACTTTAGTGTCTCAATATTCTTCCCTAAAGTCATCTAATTCTTCTTTACAGAATGTTCTGACAAATATCCCTGTCACGGACTTGACAAGCATGCCAATTTTCGTAATTTTCCGACTGCAATGTCGACGTTATTTCGAGTAGCTACGGGCGACAATTGGAACACGATCTTCATGGTAATTATGAGGTGCCATTTGATAACACCATTGCTCTGGGCTATTATTAATGTATTTTATTTTAATTCATCACCAAATCAGCAAAAACTGTTTACAATTTATGCATTTAAAATTTTTGATACTTTATGTTGGCTTCAAATCAGACACTCGCTAAATTTTTTGCTATTTATAAGGGTTCTTTTTTGTTGTTTTAGGATACGTTTCGTTCCGTTTGTGATTCGTCAACTTTATGTAAAAAAAATTGTTGCTTTAGTAAGTACATCGCTCCGTTTTATTTTACAACTTTTGTTCTCTCGACGCATTTTGTTTTGCTCAATGTACTCGTCGCCGTTTTGATGAAAGACTTGAAGGCCTCGAGGGAAAACTAGCTGATATTCTTATACACGACACATTGGAAAATCGCGTATTGAAACTCACTTCATCCGCATCGAAGTTCGCCAAAGAATTGACAAAGTCGAGAAGAGTAAAAATGCACCATAAAAATCGCGATAATCACATTGAACTAAAGAAAGTACGTATTATTTCGTCAAAACACGACTAAGCTCGGTATAATTTGCAAAAATCTTTCGGCAAATTTTCACGCAAAGAATTTTGGAAAGTAGTATTGGAGAATAGTGATAAACTTTTAGTGGGAACTAAAGACATTTATATGTCTTTAATTATTATGAATAACGATTTATTGATCGATAATTACGATCAATTAAGCTACTAATTGTTCTTAAAAAATTAACGAGGATTCGTTGGATTCCTTTATTGAAAATAACTTAAAAATGACAACCATTACACAGCACATAACTTTTCAACAGTAACGTTTTATTTTCGTCACATCGACTAACTAAACTCTCGTAGACTTTTAAATATTAACAAGTCATTTCAAAAAGTCATTTTTGTTGGATAACACGTATTTTGGAATAAAAGGTTTGCCGATAACATGAATAAATTTGCGTTCGTGATAAGGTCCAGATTTCCCCAATGCCCAAGGATAGGGTTCAAGTAGTTCCTTCGTGTATTTCACTTTGCCTTCCACTAAGGCAAACAGGGTATGGTCGCGACCAACTCCTACCTAAAAAAAAGACGAAAGAACAGCAGCAAATAACACTAGCCAAAATAATTTATATAAAAGAATAGCATTTAATATTTTGGTCGTACGTTTTCACCCGGATGAAATCTGTAGCCTCTCTGTCTATACAATACAGTTCCTGGTATAACGTGTTCGCCTATGAAACAAAATTGATAGTGTTATGAACAATATTTTCCACATAGGAAAGTCAACATTGATATACGCAGCTTACTTATGCATAAATGTATCGCATTCGTTGTCCTAACCAACGATTACAAAGATATTGACGATATAATTAAGTTCAGATTACATGAAATAAAATACCTTCGCTTCTTTTTGCACCCAAATGTTTTGCTTTTTGTCTTTTACCTTGACTTTTCGTACTACCGCCTGATTTTTTTGACGCATAGCGAGCGAATTGAAGGGAGAATGGCGTCCAAAACAAGCCTAAAGCACGTAGAAGGCCTTGAGGAATATTTTCGGGTCGAAATCGAAAAAGATAATAGCGCTTTCAACTCACCAGGCAAGCGTAAATAACCGCATACGGTCAAATTCTTCCCGACGCAGGCAGCCATATTGAAATCCGCGCATATAGTGAGTGTAGAGAGAACTTGTAACGAGGAAGGTTTATTTACATTTGTAATTTCTAATTTCATAATAGAATTCAATTTTATATTATTTAGAATTTTTCGTCGGCAATCAGTACAATTTATGACCGATTTCATCATGTTTACATATTTAATATTATTACAAAATCTAAACATATTTATTAAATTTGAATAACTTGGTTTCGTTTTTCGTATTCCGTGTAAGAAACAAGCAGTGTTAATTAGTAAATTATGTAAATAAATCCCTTCTCACTGCTTACAAAAATGGCCACCGGACTGAAGTCCTTTGGGCTTCATTACATAATCTTTATGACACACCTGGCTATACTAACAGCTGACTACGCTTACATTGTCTTACCAACGGATAAAGTTTACGCAGGTCGCTTTAAATTTCTTACATTTTGGAGCTTTTTGATCGGATTTGCTTACTACAACGTCGCGGCAGTAATGGACTTCCTTGCTTATACGCGTGGCAAAGAAAGCAGTCTTTGGGTAAAGATTAGCGACTACATCTTTACGACAATCGTATTTCCATTGGCTATGTTTGTCTGTTCCATGTTTTGGATATTATACACAGCAAATCCGAGCTTTATGAGAGGTCCGGAAGAAGATAAAATTATTCCAAAATGGATGAATCATGGCTACCACACTGTTCCAATTATGGCCGCCTTTCTCGAAGCCTATTCCATCAGGCACGTGTACTCTCGTATAAGAGCTGCTGTTGTCGGGATTTTTGCGTTGAACTCTGTCTATATAATTTGGTTGTTTTGGATTGCATATCGTGCCAACATATGGGTGTATCCAATCCTCCAAAGGATGTCTTTATTTGGTGTGTTCGTCTTTATTGGCGTATGTGTTCTACTCTCTTTGGTCTTGTACATGATTGGGAGAAAATTCAGTGAATTTGTGTGGCAAGGTAGCAAGAATAAATCACGATAGCTTTGGTAATTATATGGTAAAAAATATATTTTTTCTAGAAATTTATGAAATTGAAGAATGAGCTGGTGTGAATCTGATGTGGGATTATAGTACTGGCAGAAAGGGTCCATTTTTACAATGACTTTAGCAACAGGAACTAAATATTTTTTCAACAGAATAATTTTAAATGAAATTAAAATGAATTCAAATCATTGTTTTGAAATAAAACTACCGTGTCTCTTTCCTCGCTCAGGATGACCATTAGGTAAACGGCAATTAAAGTTGTGTTCAAAAGAAATTCTTTCTCTCCTAATTTGTGGCTGTTTTTCTGCCTTCCTTGATTTTTCAGTATCATCTTTCGATGATTTTACATATTTTATGATATCAATTGGTTGGTAGTCTGATCGGAATGTTGAATCTAGAGAATATTTTGGCAACTTTTTCTTGATCTTTGGTATTTTATCAG